>NC_054380.1:100391079-100716692 GCF_017654675.1 Xenopus laevis | reverse complement strand
ATATAGTAGCTCTGTTACAATTTAAACGGCAAGGAAGCTATTAAGCAAGATCATCCACCAAAATGTATATCTTTTACAGTCTACAATAGCTAATAAGAAATGTGCACCAATTCTTGAGGGAAGGTAGCCGCTCCTCGATGTATTTATACTGTTGATGAATAATATTAACATGAACCTGTTCCCCATACTCTTTCAGAGGTTTTACTAACACGTTGTCGTTTGTAAGTTGTGTTACCCACATTTGTCCAGATATAAAATATTGCAATGATACTGGGGGCAATCAATATTTTATTACTCCCAGAGAATTTTCCTTGGGGCAAGATGAATATCTAATTATTTATGTAATATATATTAAATACATAAACACTGTATTGCTGTACTGTCTATATACTTCACATTTCCCAACATCATTTCCAAGCAAAAAAATACCCTATATTGTAAAATATAAGGATATTATAAGTCACTGAGTACCATGACCTATAAAAGGACAAGGCTGAAGACCTTTATACAGGTCTTGGAACTCTTAGGTGACTTTTAATATCCTAATATTTTACAACAGTGGGTACATTATTTATTAAAATACACAACTTTCAGTGAGACATGTGGCTGAAATTAAATCACTAAACACAGATTTTAAATGATAACAACATTAAGCACTGTAGATCATTTACAGGATATTCATTTGTTTTATAAGGTACATGCCTCTATATTATTTTTGCCTGCTAGTAAAGAATGCTGAAGCAATATCCAGCAGTCCAAGAATGACTGAGCATTATCTGACAGAAGTCATACCCTTGGGTACACTTTGGGGTCAGGTGCACCTGCAACTCAATCAGTGCACTAGGCAAAAAAAAAAACATGGACACAGTATCTAGAAGCCTAAATACTGTAACATTTTTAAATGGTTTCAACATTTTTTTCATGAATCCAGGAAATGCTATTAACCACAATACTTTTACGATTGTAACAGTTCACAAAATGTATTTTCAGTAAACAGTTCCAAGGATGTTTTAATTGATCCATATTACTTTTCTTTTTTTTAATTTTTTTTTTAACAAATGCCTTAAAACACCACAACAGAATGAGATAAGCATTTTCCGATGTCAACAACATTTCGACAAGTACCCACTCAGTTCATATCATTCATTCAGATTATTGGCAGGATGTTTGATCCAATGCCTAAGAGATTGATTTGCATATTTTTAATTCCCGGGAGGCTTCCAGAAGCATTTTGCCAGTTTTCGTTTTTAAAGATAAAGTCAGAGAGGTGGAGATTCTCTGATCTTTCATTTATGCACAGAGATAATTTATACTCTACATTATGAGAACAATGATTTTTAGGCCCATCTGTTACTTGATGCTGATGCAAAGTAAAAAAAAAAAAAAAAAGTACTAATGATGAACAAAACCATAAGTGTTTTATCTTCATAAATGCCAATGCAAAGCATTTTGAGCCACTTAAGAGGTCAATGATATTTAAGGTTATGTATTGTGGTGCAATTGAGTTCTGTCCTAATCAATACCAGTTCACAATGGCAGTTCTTTTGTCTATTTTCCCCCAAACTGCAGCTTGATTCACTACACTGGTCAGAGCTCTTTGTTTGTAGGGAAATTCTTTGGATTAGTGTAAAGTTGGCCATACCGAGGGAGATCCGCTCATATGGCAACATTGCCAAACAATGGATCTCTCCCCGATATGCCCACATTGCGGTGGGCGATATCAGGCTGATCGCGTTCCAACAGAATTTTTTACCCTGCCCGATTGACATCTGGTCGACTTTTGGCCAGGTATCGATCAAGTAAGCCCGTTGGAGGGCCCCACACACGGACAAATAAACCGCAGACTCGATGTGTCAGCAGCTTTTATCAGCCCGTGTATGGCGGCCTTAAGTTTGCTGTCTATCTGGTGGGTAAAGTATAGAAATACCAGACTGATTAGCAAGCTTTAATCTGGTACACAACCCTAATAGTATTATAACATAAGCGCTAAACAGAATCAGCAAACGGTTTGCATAAATTTCTGGTTTGTCTTTAATGATGCCAAGCACAATGCAAAAGAGTCTACTGAATTACTATGCAGGAGTGCAAGGTAGATAGTAGCTGACAGCTGGAAAACAGGTTTGAAAACCCAGTGAACCCTGTCTTTATAGACCTGTCCCTGATGTAAGTGTAGCTAAATAAGCCATGAAGACAGCTAAAATAGAGACAGAGGAGTAACGCTTCTGGATTTAATTCAAAGGTTCATCCCTGGTTATCAATCTATTCAGTGGGCCAGGGACATATGCTATTCCTACAGGGAACATAACACTGCATGTCTGGGGAAAGCCTTGATGATACAAGTGTAGCAATAGAAGACAAATCTATTTCTATAGGTAACTGTGGGGCAGACAGAATAATAGTAACATTGACAACTGTCAGACTTATGAGTGGATGACAGGGGAAGGCTAACCAATAGCCAGAGACCATAGGTCCACTTACAAAAGCAGATGCAATTGCAGTTACACAAAAAAAACAAACTTGTTAAGAATATTGATGTAATTCGTTGTACTTGCATTCAGAGATACTCTTTTCAACCTTATAGTTGTACAGGTATGGGACCTGTTATCTAGATTGCTTGGGACCTAGAGCTTTCTGGACCTTAAAGAGATACTGACATCAGAAAATAACCTTTTTTATTATCTATCTTTGAATGCTATTGATAATTTTGCCATAAAAGTATCTGCCTGATGCTTTTACATTACCTTTCTTACTACCCTGTTCCTCTATGAAGGGACTGCCATATTTGTGCAGCAGCAGTCCATAAGCAATAGAAACTCTAACTGACAGGTTGAGATGGGGCAGTCAGGTTGGCAAAACAGTCAGGTTTAGGAACTTCAAGTGACAATTACTTACAAAAGCAGAACGATCAACATGACCTTTAGGTAACTTTTAATGTAGAATAATATTTTGAAAAGAAAATTTTTAGGCGCATATTTATCAAAGGTCAAGGTGATTTTTCGAATGAAAAAAAATTGAATTTCAAACTATTTTTTGTGTACTTCGACTAGGGAATAGTCCAAATTCGATTTGAATTTGAAAACAATTTGAAAATTCGAATATCGAAATTTATCATGTATTGTATCTTTAAAAATTTGACTGACCATTCGCCATCTGAAACCTGCCAAATTGCTGTTTTAGCCTATGGGGGACCTCAGTAAATTGGTGAACTTCGAAGGAAAATCGAAGGTTTTTTTGGGAAAAAATTGGACCTATTTGGACCTATTTGATCGAAAACGGACCTAAAAATTTTTTTCTTTCAATTCTAAATTTGACCCTTAAATATGCCCCATAGTGTCTATATCACTTTAAGTCTTCTAAAAAATAAACATTAAGGGGCAGATTTACTGAGGTTCGAGTAAATTTTCAAAGTACAAAAAGTTCGAATTTCGAAGTCATTTTTTGGATACTTCGATCATCGAATAGGATAAAACAACAAGAATTTACTTTGATTTTGATTCGAAGTAAAAATCATTTGAATATTCGAACATTCAATAAACAAAGTACTGTCTCTTTAAAAAAACTTCAACTTCAATAGTTCGCCAAATTAAACCTGCTATGTCAGCCTATGGGGACCTTCTATAAACTTTTTCTAAGTCTTTACACTTCGAATAAAAATCCTTCGATCGTACGCTAAAATCGTTCGAATCGTTCAATTTTTTTCCAATCATAGGATTGGCAAATTCGCTGAAATTTGATATCCAAATTCAAAGTTTTTCAATTCGATGGTCGAATTTCGAAGTTTTTTGTACTTCAAAATTCGACCCTTGATAAATCTGATCCTAAGTGAACCCAATAGAATTGCATTGCCTGCAATAAGGATTATTTCTATTTTATTTTGGATCAAATACAAGGCACTGTCTTCTTATTACAGGGAAAAAGGAAATCATTTTTAAACATTTGAATTATTTTATTAAAATGGATTCTATAAGAGATTGCCTTCCTGCAATTCTGAGCTTTCTGGACAACAGGTTTTCAGTTAACAGATCCCATACCTGTACTTGGCAAAAGCGCAGTTGTCTGCCAAGCTACAACTGCCTTCAAGCTGGGGGTAATTCCAGGGTCCACTTTTTGTTCTCCATCAATTAGTCTTGTGCCCAATAAATTATGTGCAAACATTATGCAATTATGTTCCTTTTGATGAAACGAGCACTATTGCAGTGGGCACAACTTTCTAACAAGGAATATACTATTTAGAGGCCTTGTTGGTATCTGATAATAAGACATAATTTGCAGACATTGCAATATCAAAATTCCAATATCAAAAGTCTAGTGAATTCTTGCAGTTAAGCTATGTATTTGGTTTCTCCATTGTTGAGTGCTTAATTTGCTGAATTCCTCCCATGGTTACAAGTTAAACATCTTGGTGACTTCTGATGTATTATCTACAACAGATCCCCATCATGGAAGATGACAATAGTGCCCAAACCTTGAACCTTAAAGTCAAGCCAATGTCATTTTTGTGTCCTGCAATAATAAGGCCAGGAGTGGTGATCTCTATTTCTGCTTTGCATAGAAAACTGCCTTTCTAGAATAGTTAGCAATGAGGTATCTAAGGCCTAATCTGTGTATGAGGTATCTGGGTTGATAAACAGTATAAAAAGAAGTCAGGCAGAGAGAATCCTAATACAGTTTCTGGATACAATTGTAACTCATATATCTCCAGTGTCCCTAGGCTGAATAAAGCCCATGACTAGGTGCACTACAGTATATGAAATTTTTGAAAGATTGATGATTTTGATAATATTAAATGTTAGTGGCAAATTACACCAAACGTGTAAGGTATTTGACAGCTTATCCATCACCAGAATCCAATTAAGTAGAACCAGTTGCATTAGGTTATGATGATCCATGATCCCAAGGTACTTGAACTCCCTAACACACTTGACAATTGACTTGACTGTCTGGTGGGGTATACAGTATTGATTATGTTTTCACAGTGGAATAATTATGAGGAAGGGGACTGAATTCATGTGGCCATGCTTTCAGATAATGTCATACATTTTAAAGAGACCTTTATAAGGGTTAACAATGAAAGAACAATTTGGAAGAACATCCACCATCATTTTTTAAACACTGTAGTATTAGAATATTAGTCAATATTATGTACATACATGTTTTTGTTACCTGCTACTGGCACCTTTTGTGTAGTTTCAGTGAAGGAAATAATATGCCATAAACTTGTTCCCATTGTAAATAAATACAACTCTACTGACTTGACAGGATTGTTTTTAAGCTCTCCTGCAATCTGTTTTATAGTTGGTATCACACAGGGTAACCTCTCATGGGAGTTTAGCAAAAAAAAACAATAAAACTCCTCTCCCTGCTATGTAATGCATTTTGAAAAAAGGCCAGGACATCAGGTAACTTTCAGTAGGCTAGGACAGGGAAAAGCTGTGACAAACACTGAGGGGAAGGCTGGGGGACAGGAATGTTGAGGAGAAGGCTTTGTACGGGGAAAGTCTGTGTAACAACGAACAGAGGGTTTACTTCAAGAGCTGGTAGGGAAATGAATTCACCTGTCGCACCAGGGTAATTATGTCACTGGAAGTGATGTCACGAAAACTGGAAGATTGGGTGTGAGAAGCAGGAAGTGTTTGTCTGCTGTATGCACATATGGAGGAAGATGATATCTGGTGCTGCAAGATTTCGGGGGCCCCTTGGAGTGCACAGAAAAAGAGTGATTTTGTGCATCCTCTTTATCCTGCAGCATAACATGAGCCAACACCACTATAAACTTTACTAAAGTAAGTTTATCGGGGTGTTACTGGTGTTAAACAGGTAAGGGACCTGTTATCCAGAATGCTCGGGACTTTGGGGTCTCCTGATAAGAGATCTTTCCATGGGATCTGTTATCTGGAAACCCATTATCCAGAAAGAGCTGAATTAGGGAAAGCCAGTCTACCATAGACTCCATTTTATCCAAATAATCCAACAGTACTTTGTACTTGATCCAAACTACGATATAATAAATCCTTATTGGAAGCAAAAACAGCGGGTTGGGTTTATTTAATGTTTACATGATTTTCTAGTAGACTTAAGGCATGAGGATCCAAATTACAGATAAAGATCTGTTATCTGGAACACACCATGTCCCAAGTATTCTGGATAAAAGGCCCCAAGTGCAACAATAATTGAGTCCCTCCAAAAGCAGTCAAGATTATCAAAAATACAAAAACAGTATTTATTTAGGACATAGTAAAAAAAAAGGCCTAACGCGTTTTGTGCCTTTTGGGGCACTTACTCATAGGCCCTGCTCTTTTTGTTTTTTTAAAAGGTCCCATACCTGTAATTAAAATTGTTTTGCAACCAAGAATTTATGATATTTTAGTTGGAATCAAATCCAAGATACTGTTTTATTAATATAAAGAAAAATAATTAATTTTTAAAAATCGGAATTATTTGATTGTAATGGAGTCTATGGGAGACTGGCTTTCCATAAGTCAGAGCATGGGTTTCCAGGTAATAAATCCAATACCGTTACTTAGATGATGATGTTGTGAAAGTTGATAACAGGCAAACCTGCATCTCATAATTCTTGATGTCTTTGCCCAGCAGCTTTTTATTGCAATGCATGACAAAGTTAAAAAATAAGAAGTACTCATGTTTTTATAATAATAATTACATGATGAACAACATGTTTGCTAGTAATAATAACTCCAAGATTAAAAAAAGGAAATTTGTTTCCACTTCTTGCTCTCCATCCTTACAAGGATTATCTCACTTTCTCTGGTAGAATTAAACTTTTAAGTGCTCTGTTACAAACTGAGTATAAATATTACACCACACATCCCTATGAATATCAACAAGAGGAAAAAGTGTAATTTGTGCAGAAGTTAGATCGATGAAGACTGCATTATGACTTACCAACAACATCCAGAGAGAATTGCATAAAGAGTTAGCAAATTTAATAGCACTCATAGGGATTTTACTGACAACGCATAAAAGAGCAATGATTTGTAGGTGATGCAAATTCCATTTTCAAGTTCCATTTACAGGTACTGTATATTTCCTTCTGTCTGAATGTAAAATTGAGCATTAGTAAATATTTCACCAAGCAAGAGAAAGAGCTAATCTTTTCTAAAACAGAGATCGGTGCTGCTCCAAATCATTACTGTCATTTCAACAATACATGCAGATACAAGCTACTACATTAAGTGTGCATCCTCTGGATATAAACTGGTATATGTAAAACTGACCATAGACTGTCAAACTCAAGTGCAAACTGCAAACCCTCTATATTTGTGCCGAACAAGCTGGAAACTGGAGAAAAGTGTTGCATTAAGGACATTAACTCAAGGGATGAAAACATAATTTTGCCTCTTTATAGGTCACTGGTGAGGCCTGATCTGGAGTATGCAGTGCAGTTTTGGACTCCATTCATATAAATGAGCTGGAGAGAGTGCAGAGACGTACAACTAAACTGGTCACAAAAAATGCTTGTGAGGCGACATGATTACACTTTACTAGTACATTAGAGGACATTATAGACAAATAGCAGGGGATCTTTTTCCCCATAAAGAGGATCACAGCACCAGAGGCCACCCTTTCAGGCTAGAGGAAAAGATCTTTAATTTGAAGCAACGTAGGTGGTTCTTCACAGTGAGGAAGTGAGGTTGTGGAATGCTGATGATGGCTGATTGTGTAATGTACTGCCGGATGAATCCACATGGATCCCCCCCCCCCCTATTTATCAATACATTTTCCTGAAAATTTCTTGTGTGGGAAAAAACTTGATAACACTGTGAAAAAAATCGTAATACTGCAACTTTTTCAATTTTACGCCTGAATACAGAGACTTTTTTGAATTTGACACCTGAATACAGCAAATTTTTCGTATTTGATACCCAAATACCACAATCTTTTCGGAAACCCATCGCAAGTCAGGATATCTTTGGGACACCTGCCATTGACTTCTACATGAACCCGGCAAGTCTGAGTTGGAGTACTTTTTAGACTTTTAACACCATCTGTAATATTATTTGGTGTAAGTACTATGATAAATTACCAAGGTGATAACAAGTTATCTTTATTGTGTATAACTCTGTTACAAATTATATGCATATAGCCTAATTATATGCAAATAGCCAGTCAAACATACTCTTTACAGCCTACAGCACACAATCTGTATAGTGAATGCATAAGTACAAGTATAATAATTAAATGTATATGAGATGTATGAGTTTCATATATGTGTGTGTACGTGTGTGGTTATGTGTGTGCATCTGTCTCTCAGACAGAGAGGACCGTCTGTCCCTCCAGGGGAGAGAGAGGGAGAGATAGACCTTATGGTGTTCTGGAGTACTTTATAATGCATTTTTCAGTGCCTATGCATCCCCCCAAGTATCCATATAAGGCACATGTTCCAAGGCCATTCCTTCCCAAATAACTTAAAAAGATGTGTGGATGAGTGAGACAGGTGTACATACATTATGCTGTCATCAGTACTAATTTGATACTATATCAACAAATGAAACAGCCATAAATAAACAAAAAGGCACATTTGACCACTGAATGTTTTTACATAGCAATTTAACAATACAGAGCTATACAGCTTCCCCACCCATCATATAATGCAGAATCCTGATGCTCTCCTGCATACCCTAGCTTACATTTATTGTGTGTCTTCTAAATCAATGGTTCCTAGACTGTGGGGATGGTCTTGCTGGTAGTTGCTGTTCAGAGGGGGGGGGGGGGGCTCAGCATGAAAAGTGAGATTTGGACTCTTCTGGATACTAGTGGTAGGTTTTCATAAAGTCAAATAGGGTGAAATTCAGGGATTGAGTAAATATTTGCTATTCTATATATTTCTGGAAAAATGATTGAATAACTGATAATATTATTTTATATATAACATGATATATAAAATATTTTTAACCTTATGAGCTAACTGGGGCCCTCACCAAAAGTTCTACATCTAAGTCTTAAAGGAACAGTTCAGTGTAAAAATATAAACTGTTTAATAGATGCAAAATGAAAAATATTTCTAATATAGTTAGTTAGCCAAAAATGTAACATATAAAGGCTGGAGTGACTGGATGTCTAATATAACAGCCAGAATCCTGCTTCCTGCTTTTCAGCTCTCTAACTTTGAGTTAGTCAGTGACTTGAAGGGGAACCACATGGGACATAACTGTTCAGTGAGTTTGTAATTGATCCTCAGCATTCAGCTCAGATTCAAAAGCAACAGTTATGGCCCATGTGGCCCCCCTCAAATCACTGATTGGTTACTGCCTGGTCACCAGGGTAATCAATCAGTGGAAACCAAGAGAGCTGAAAAGCAGGAAGTAGTTTTCGGTTCTGTTATGTTACACATCAAGTCACTCCAGTCTTTATACATTATATTTTTGGCTAACTAACTGTATTAGAAATATTTTCTATTTATTTACCCAGTTTTTATTTTTATACAGAACAATTCCTTTAAACCAACCCAACAACACCTTTTCTAGATGAAAGATTTTAAAATGCTTTTACTCCACTGCCTTTCTAACTGATGTTGTAGAAGGGGGTACTTCTTTTTTTGCATCTTAGTATACTTATAAAAAGTTGTCTAAGCTATATGTAGGATATACAAAACAGTGAATAAATATGTCAAATATTATCTAATACACATTACCTACTATTAAAGAAATTGCTCTTTTCATTGAACTCACTTTGAAGGAATCAGCTGATGTAGAGGGTTTATATATAGTGCATATACTATATATATATATATATATATATATATATATATATATATATATATATATATGTATATATACCCTCTACATCAGCTGATTCCTTCAAAGTGAGTTCAATGAAAAGAACAATTTCTTTAATAGAAATGTATAAAAATATACATGCACACATTAAGTGGATCTCCCTAAGCAAAAACATAAGTAATTACATTTGAACAAATTCTCCTACCATTTAAGGTGAGTATAGATCCTAGCGCATCCCTTTATTGACAGTAGCCATCAAGTGTGTCAATCCTGATCAGTTGACACAGGATTTATTTCAAACTGTGCTAATATAGATTTAATTGCATATCTGACCTTATCTGTCTTATCTGATATGCAACTGTAAGGAATTATCTCATGTCTGGGTTTGAACCTATTATATTATGAGCTTTTGTAATTTCTCTACACAGGCTCTGCACATGCTAGATGTATAGATTTTCCCTGTACTGAGGTTTTTCTATGCAACCCTGGTTTTGCTAATTGCTCCCAGCTACTCTGCATTGATTGACAAATGCAGCTCATCCTTAGAGACCTCTCAGCAGAGATTACCTTAATATATACTGTATGTACACCCTCATCTGCTGACATTGTCCCTTGCCAGTTCTTGGGTCCTCTTTCCTGCTGGTCTCCATGCTGGGTCGGCATTCCTGAAACAGATTTCCTTGACAAATTTGCCTGGACATCCCAAAGAGAATGCCAACAATATCACTGATTGTAAAATGCCTGTTTTCCTTAAAGGGATACTGTTATGGGGAAAAAAAATTTTTTCAAAATGAATCTGTTAATAGTGCTGCTCCAGCAGACTTCTGCACTGAAATCCATTTCTCAAAAGAGCAAACAGATTTTTTTATATTCAATTTTGAAATCTGACATGGGGCTAGACATTTTGTCAATTTCCCAGCTGCCCCATGTCATGTGACTTGTGCTCTGATAAATTTCAGTCACTCTTTACTGCTGTACTGCAAGTTGGAGTGATATCACCCTCCTCCCCTCTCCCCCCCCCCCAGCAGCCAAACAAAAGAACAATGGGAAGGTAACCAGATAACAGCTCCCTAACACAAGATAACAGCTGCCTGGTAGATATAAGAACAGCAATCAATAGTAAAAACCCATGTCCCACTGAGACACATTCAGTTACATTGAGAAGGAAAAACAGCAGCCTGCCAGAAAGCATTTCTCTCCTAAAGTGCAGGCACAAGTCACATGACAGTATCCCTTTAATCTCATTTTCACATTATTTTTAAATTAACGGTTTGCAGTTGTTGCATCTATGCATCTTTCAAAACATGCACCATATTTTTAAAAATACAGCCCTTTAAAATGACAAATTGAAAATAAAAAAGCTATTTGCTAAATAGATAAAAATGTGTTGTCTTGTATATAAAATAAGTAATGAAAATAACCTCAAGGACAATGTCTGATATGAATTAATATTATTAATTGTAAACAAATGAGAAAAAGGTGCCAGATGCTATATAGAGCAAACAGATGGACTGACAAACATATAAGGGCAAATTTACTAAAGGGCGAAGTGGGTAATGCTAGCGAAAATTCTCCAGCGTGACGTCATTTTGCCACTTCGCTGATTTACTAACGGTCCCTGTCGTTAATTCGCTAGCGAAGTAGACATACTCTAGTGCTACTTCGCACCCTTATGCCAGACGAAGTTGCACTCTGGAGAAGGGACGTAACTACGCTAATTCACTAACTTGCACATTTTACTGAACGTTACCTTTTGCGCCAGACTTGACTATGCCAGCTCAGACCAGGCGAAGTGCAATAGAGTAGATAGGAGTTTCTTCAAAAATAGTCCCAAAAAACGCTGGTGTTTTTTTTACTTTTTACTGGGTGATAGGCTCAAAAAGATTGTACATTTTTTTTGGGGTACACTCCTCCACCCTTACATTTGGCACCTAAACTATACAGTGGGCACATGTGTAGGGCAATACCTCTATTACATTTTATTAAGTTTCCCTGGCCTTGTGTATTGTAATGTAGTTGCTGCAGCATATACGTCCATTGTATTTTAACTGCACGCCGTATGCTAATTAGGCATCGCTAATGTAATTTAGGACTGCTTATCATATTAGCACTAGCACAACTTCGCAACCGTTCAGTAACCTGTGTGCAACTTCAGATCTTTGTGAATTTGCGCAGCCCTGGAGAAACTACGCCTGACGAAGTGTGGCGAAGTGCGGCGAAGCCGCCACTAGTACATTTTCGCGCATAATGAATTTGCCCCATAATGTAGATCCAGCACCAGGCCAGGTCAGCCAGGTGCCCTATTCGACCTGGCAGAAAACAGCGCCCAATTGTGAGAGGTCAACATTTCCCGCCTAACAGTTGTCTACTGTTTTAGACATGATAGTCACCTGGTGCCGTATGTCAAAAGCTCTAACCAGCTACCACAAAAACATGGTCCATTTGAGCCTAATTTCTCATTCTTACTCAGCAACTGAAAATGTTAATTCTGTGGTGAGAATTGAAGTCACTGTATTGGGGGCCTTCTCTTGGACCTTCACAGTGTGTACCAGCCTCCGTCCCTCACGAATCCAACATACTACCAACTGATGATAATATCTTTCGATAACAGATAACACAATCAAAGTATTGTCATTGTATCGTTGTTCATTAATGTTTGTCTTAGGCTCTTTTCTTCCTGTTCCCACCTGCCATTTTAGTCTAATCTCAGACTGGTTATGTGGATGGCCTGGCCATTAGGTCTTCACCAGAAGCATAAAATCCAAATCCAAATAGTTTTAATACTCACAGATAAACCTATGCCCCTTAATCACTACAAGGTGATGATGGTCAAAGCTAGCTTTTATAGAATATATCTTTTAAAACAGTTTGTTCTTTTAAGCAATGTACCGTTAGAATTATTACATCCTAGGTAACCTTTTTAATAACACAATAAACGTAATAAATAATCTACAGTTTGAAAAATATAAACACAGTTTGAGATGTTTGAGTTGATTTCAGCATTTGTGCTTTTGCTTCCAGGTTATTATTACATTGTAATATATATTGAAATACAGCTCAATCAAAAATGTTTGTAGAACAACATGATTTTCGTCTATTGTTTTAACATTTCCTGCAACTGATATTTTTACTTTTTCTTCCATGGGAGTGCTGCCATATAAATTACTCCTTTAAAGGCTAATCTAATCAACGTTCTTATAAATGCAAAAACAGTCAATATTATCAACCAGGTTAGGCAGACATGAGAGCTATAGTATAGCAACTTCCATTAGATTCTGCAGTGCAGAGACAAGTGATAACTGGTCTTTTAAATGTGCACATTGTTCACATACACCAAGCAATGAATTTTAGGCATGTTCCTGTAATGGATACATGTAATTACTTTTCCTTATCCTTTTGTTACAAAGCCTAATAATGTTTATTTATGTTAAACTAGTGTTATGGGAGTTCTGTATATATGACCTAGAGTAAATAAGGAATCAGAAGTGTTTTAGCAAACTGTTGTATATGAAAATGACACTTTTTTTTGTTAATAAAGGGACAACATTTGGATTTTGCATTAGGGAAATATTACTTGCAATACCTGGGAGGTAAGTAACTGTTTCACTTTCCACTCTATACAAGATGAACTACCCCCCATTAATACACCAGATCTCATGGATTGGCAGAATGCATTGTGTAAAAATGGTGCTATTACCTCTATACCAATTTCTGACCTTCATAAGCTGCAATCAACCATCAGCAAACTCATTTGGCAAAACAAAAACCCACAGATCCCGAAACATGCAATGTATCTCCACAAAGCAAATGGGGGACTCTCAGTACCTAACTTAGTTAATTACTATAGGGCAGCTAGAATAGCCCAGTGGGCCCCGGCTCCTGCAGAAGCACAAGCCCCTCTGTGGGTCCAAATCGAGAATAATCTGTTATACCCTTATCTCACCAGTCAAGAAATTCCTTTACAAATCTTTAAGGATCCATCACCAATCACACCAATCACACTTGACATGCTACACTTTTGGCAAAGAAACCGTAAGAGTTACCATCTGGTCTCCTTTCCCTCCCTTTTAAGCCCAGTGATAAATAACTCAGACTTTACACCGGGAACTACCAGGCGGGCATTTGCTTGATGGTTAAGCAATGGGGGAGCACAATAGACTCATTAACACAGCAGGGCAAACCACTAACTCTACAGCAACTGATCCAAAAGTATGACCCTCCACCACAGGAAATGTTCAGAGCCTCACAACTTATCCATTATGCGAACAAACAGGCTAAAAAATGTCAACAACTCATTCACAAAATCAAGTTCTGAATCTATTTGCCGACAGCCTCC
This sequence comes from Xenopus laevis, assembly GCF_017654675.1. NCBI lineage: Eukaryota > Metazoa > Chordata > Amphibia > Anura > Pipidae > Xenopus > Xenopus laevis. The sequence goes on along the minus strand of NC_054380.1, from coordinate 100,702,619 downwards.
ATTGGCACCTGGAATATTAAGCCTGACCTATAAACTACTGAATCGGGTGTCTAAGAAAATTTTAAACATAAATATATGCTTAACTGGAAACAGACTACAATCTCATCCAAACAATGGTCACAATGCAGTCTGACAGCAAACCGAGGCAGCACATGTGTATCAAATAGAGAAACCTTGATGAAACTCTTACATAGAACTTATTTGGTACCAACTCGACTACAAAAGATTTATTTATACATCTTGTGACCAACACTGCTTCAGAAGTTGCCAAGAAAATGGGTCAATCCTTCATATATGGTGGAATTGTAAAACACCTTTTATCCAAAATACTGCTTTTAGGGGGAAAAAAACCAATAGGTTCACAACCAATATACACAAACATGTGCAGTAAAACAAATAGATCTTTATAAAAGATTAAAGGCAAAATGCAATTACATAGTGATAACATAGTGATATGCCCTGGGTATCCCACATGGTAGTCCCAATCATTGCACAGTCTTTACCAGGCAAAGTCCTACACTCCTGGTAGACAAAGACTCACAGTCCTTTTTCCACAAGAGCTCTTAACTTTCCCAGGTAGTGCTACCTTCACCAAATACCTCTCCTGATGGACAGAGGTCCTCAAACAGGGGACACACGTTGGAGACTTTCCATACCTTTCCTTAGGCAGACTCACCGGGGCTTACATAGAGCTGGAACAGGCATCCACAGCTTCTCCACATCCTGAAGCCGGGCTCCCAAGCTATCAAAGCTGAGTACACAAAGCGTGCTTTAATATTCAGGGCACAGTTCCCAGCAATATCCACAATGCAAGCATAACAAGGCCCCCTTTACTGTTATCCCTCCACAGGCAGTTTCTGTCACAGTCACTCTTCGCTTTCTCCAAGCTCTAGACTCTTCATACAGTAGTCAAGCTCACCAGGCTTGGCATCAAGTACCCATAGCCCTCCACAAACCTCTCAAATTCCTCAGGCCCTTACCTGTTTGCTACAGTCCATACACTCCCAGATGGAGTGAAAATGGAAAGAGGAGGCCGAGCACATGGCAGCTAAGCTTTTTATACTCCTTGCAAAATAGTGACACCTTCTGGTCAAATCTGGAATCTGCCAGGGCTCACTGCACATGTTAAAAATGACTCAGCCCTCTTTATCCAATTTAAGTCTGACACTGACCATAGCATGGGAATTCCAACCATGTGGGATTTTCAGCCCATTAGGGAACTTAACCCTATGGTTCCCTACATGTAATTGCGCAATGTCTATTTTTTTTGTATGTTTACATATTTCTGGTATGATAAAATAATACTACGCCAATTTCACTTTAGCACTTCCTGTCACTTTTTGGTTCTGATGTGCAGATGTGTAGCTGATAGAACTAATTTCCAGTCCACTGAGAAGCCCTCAGTTGTTGAAGCTTATGAATGGTAGAATGCTGAAAAGGAGTTCTGAACAAATTGCCTTGTTATACAGTAATGGGAGAGACAGGGTGTACATTCTGGAAAAAAACAGTTTTCAATTAGTGCTTTATAATAACAAACCATTAAGAACATTTTCAATTTTTTTATATAAAAGCATAGGCAGAATGCATTTCAGTTAAATTTCAGAATTCAATTTCCATCGTGCTATTTTTTTCAGCAAAGGTATTTTAGGTGCATATTGCCCCTTTAAGTAACTTATTTCTTAAAGGAGCACCACAAATTGAAAGCAAATAATTGCAGGTTCTAAGAAAGATGTATCTGTGGCTCATGGGCACAGACATTTTTAATAAGGTAAATGAACAACTGTCCCTGAGTGCAATTCAAAAGGGTTGGTGAATATTGGCTTGGTCTTTAAGCTATCACCATATAAACTCTATTGTTTTGAACTGAGAGCTTCAGTGGTAAAGGCTATGGAGAGATAAAGCTAATTTATAAACACAATTGCTAAAGTGCCAGTTGTCCATAGCAACCAATCAACAATTAGTTTCGATGAGTCTACTATAAGTGAGAATGTGAAAACAAATATCGAATTGGTTGCCACGATACACTAGATGATCAGCATCTCTTTCCTTTAGTCTTCCTTTAGTCTTTCCTTTAGTCTTCAGTATGCCTGATTAGCTTCTCTTGCTTCTCCATTAAGTTCTGTTAAGTACACTACTAAATAATGAACTGATTATATTCTGTCAGTTACTTTTAAAAAGGATACTTGGTAATAAAAATACTACAATAACAAATAACAATGAAAATGCATACCTGTATGAGTCATCAAACCAAGAAAGTTGTTTCACATCGTATGCAACATTTTAACATCAAATATGTACACTTCAATGCACACCTGATATCAGAATTCTTTTTCCAAGGTTGAATCTTTGCATTAGTGTCATTTTAAACTTCTTTAGAATTGTTGACAGTTAGTGATGGGCGAATTTGCACCGTTTCGCTTCGCTGAAAAATTTGCGAATTTCGCGCGAAATTTGCGAAACGGTGAAAAATTCGCGAAAACGGCGCCGGCGTCTCGTTTTTGACGCCTACGCCCGTTTTTGACGCCTACGCCCGTTTTTTTCTACGCCGGCGTCCGTTTTTTTCGAAAAATTTTTTTTTGACGCCAGCGAATTTTTGCCGCAAATTTTCGTGGGCGTTTCGCGAATTTATTCGCTGGCGGCGAATCGCGCAAATTCGCCGCAAATTCGCGCCTGGCGAATAAATTCGCCCATCACTATTGACAGTTATTTAATCATATTGATTCACTTTAATTCTAAGCAAAAATACCATTAAGTATTGCCTGCTATGGTTGTGTTCAGGCATTGGCTGATGAATAGAAAATTAAATAACATGTAACAATTCTATGTTTACAAAATGGGCTGATGCTGAAATGGCTTTCAATTTTCATTCAAGGTAAATTCCACGTTTGGCATTAACAGTTAGTTGAGTTTTATGCAACCTATTCTGACAAAGATTTAACAGTTTTAAATATGATCTAAATGCCAGAGGTAGAGTTTGAGTCCAAACTCATTACTGAGCACAGTGAAGTAGAAATGATTGAAACAAATAATATAATAGCAAATAAGAAATCATTGGTTTATCCAGTCTGACCTTCTCGTCTCTGACAAAAAAAGGCTGACCTTCCAGGAATCAATATTGTACATACGTCAAGTAACTCCATGTCATCAGTCCTGGTTTTGTCATACAATTTACTACTCTTTGATATTTGTTATTGAGAAAAAAAAAATAAATTAAATAGATTATTTACTAATGGAAGTTACATAGGTATACATTCAAACAATGATTACATTTATAAGCTATATCATTAGAAGTAAGGCAGATGATGTATTGTGATAGATTTCTGTGTAAAGGAGCAAAAAGTGTAAGGAAAACCTATGTCAAGCATGGTGCAGTTAGTTGGTATACAGGCACAGGCCATGGCTTTAGAGTAGTAAAACTGTATCAGTTTCTTCACTAGAGCTCAAAAAAGCAAGAATTTCATTTTGTTTTGAAGATATAAATGAATAATTCTTGATGGTGGAATATAAATCCATCAAGAAACCATTTGTCAACAGATGATCATTAAAGGAAAAGGTGTATATAATTCTTTCAAAGATGTTTGCAACCACCGCCACAATTTTAGTAAGAAAAAAATGGTTGCAATTGTGTTGATGCCCTTCATTTAAGGTATTAGTGCCTAAACACACTTGTGTGTGAATTTCTGTCCAGCACTATTGTGCCTGCACTGTCTGTTCTGATTAATCGAACATGCACCTATGGAAACCCTGGATTTAACTCCACCGCAAAGGTGGCAGTAATTTCAGGATTCCCACTGTGGGCTACAATAGGTGCAGATGTATCTGTAATACCATGTCCCCACTTTGTAAATTTTGAGCACAATATTATCTAAGGGCTCTTAGTGGGTTGCTACAGGGTTCTAAATTGGATTAGCTTTTGCTTTTATTTAGTTTGTTTTTTAATGACTTTGAGGAGGTTATTGTAAGAAATGTGTCAGATCCCTCCTTGAATATTGTAGCAAACCATATTACAGCAGCAGAAGGGGCCAGCAAGGTGTCATCTATAAAAAAGGAGTATAGAGTCAGAGAAGGTCATACCCCCTCACTACAAAGCACTGTTAAAGCCCCATCTAGAATATGCAGTGCTGTTTTGTCTCCAATCATTAAATAGGATATTAATGAAATAGAGGACATCCAAAGGACACTTCAATAGCTAAAGCTTTTCAATAATTGTACTAATTTGTATGCATATGTGTTTATTGGAGATGGTAACGATTAGCACATTGCACATGACATTAGCAAAATGATGGTCAAGAAGATTTAATAGTAAAAACTGAAACTGAAGAACAAAGGGATTGCAATCGATCATAAAAAAATGAAAGAAGATAGGCACTGTTCTTTGGCAGTGTGTAAATTAATATTAAGCATGACTTTTATAATTATGGAATTTGTGTGGCAGGATTGATTATCTACTCTGAAACTGCTGCTTCATAAGGAAATGCACATGACCTGTTCATTTAATGGACCAAGGTTATGAGAATATGATGTTTATTTTAGATTTTATGACTATGAAAAAAGAGCCAGAGCAGAGCAAAAATAACATTGTACATTCTATAGAAATATGTAATTTAACCTAATTTAGCCATGACAGTTTATCTACTACTAGGGCTGAGTCCTTGGTAAAGAGGACGATCAATTACGGTGCAATCGCTTCTGTGCAGGATGATCACAGGACACTTGGTAACTATGACTTTGCAGTAGCTTGAATGCAAATAGGAGTTTTGCTAAAGGGGCAGTATACCCCCTTGACCATCATGAGTTCAATAAGGCCAAACAGGGAAACTGTTATAGCTTCTATGGAGCAAATTTACTAAAGGGCGAAGTGGCTAACGCTAGCAAAAATTCGCCAGCGTGACGTCATTTTGTTACTTCGCCGATTTACTAACGGGCGCTGGCGTAAATTTGCTAGCAAAGTGGACCTACTCTAGCGATACTTCGTACTCTTACACCAGACGAAGTTGCGCTATGGCGAAGCGACGTAACTATGCTATTTCAATAACTTGCGCATTTTACTGAATGTTACCTCTTGCGCCAGACTTGCCTTCACCACTTCAGACCAGGAGAAGGGCAATAGAGTAGATAGGGATTGCTTCAAAAAAAGTTGAATTTTTTTCTAAGTCCCAAAAAACGCTGGCATCTTTTACTTTTTTAAGGTTGATAGGCTGAAAAAGATCGTACATTTTTTTGGGGGTACCCTTCTTCCCCCCTACATTTCCTAACATATGGCACCTAAACTATACAGTGGACACATGTATATGGCAACATAACAACTCTATTTTATCTTATGAAGCTTTCCCAGGCTTGTGTAGTATAATGTATTGTTGCTACATATACGTCCATTGTACTTTAACTTGGCGTCATATGCAAATTAGGCATCGTTAGCGTAACTTCGCTTTACTTGATGAATTAATGCTAGCTCAACTTCGCTACCTTTCGCCTCCCTGAGCGCAACTTTGGATTTTAGTGAATTAGCGGCGCCCTGGCGAAACTTCGCCTGGCGAGGTGCGGTAAAGTGCGGCGAAACCAATGCTGGCACAACTTCAAAGGTAAGTAAATTTGCCCCATATGTTTAGTTCTTGTAAGGATAATTACCAGTCCACAGATAATCCCAGGTATAATGAATTTCTGCTTATCTGTTAGCACAAACAAAATAAAAGGAGAAGGGAGGTGGTTGTTTATTCAAGCTCAGTAACACTAGCTATACAAACTCAACTAATTTACAGCATTTTTCATCTACAACAGAAAACAGCCCACACTATAAGCAAGATGACAGTTATGCTAGAACAAAGCAACACAACTAGTATCTGTATCATTATGGATACTGTGATACAGGCAGAGCATGGGTATTCCCTTGAATGCACCTCAATTCCACATGACATTTCAGGTACAAACAAAGAGCATGACCACTTCATAGTCCATGGCAAGTTAAGGAACGCTAAATGCAACTGTTCATCACAACACCCCCTAGTATTCTACTGACCAGAAACTGATTACAGATGCCAGAGAATTCAGCCATGATAATCGTATTTACCTGCACCTATCTATATAATTTTGCTGTTTAGACTGGAAGAACTGAACTTTCATTTGAAGCAGCGTAGGGGGTTCTTTAAAGGTAGTTCTTTACAGTGTAGTCAGTGAGGTTTGGGGAATGTTCTTCTTTTGAGATTTGTTTGATGACTTCTGAATCTAGGATATTGTGATTTTAAGATCTACAGTTAGTATATATATTGGTATACAGCAGAAGTGTCCATACTTTACTAATGTGAGGTTCACTTCTAGTGTCCCATTGTGATCTACATTCATAAAAGCATTGTTAGCATTCTGTTCCATGGAAAATATGACTTAAATGCTGATTAATGGGAAGATGTAAATTGTTATATTTAACAATATGTGACCTTAACATACTAGTTATCTGAATGAAAAGCATGAAACAGAAGGGTGATTTAGACAAACTGTTTGTGGAAACAGTCTTGAAATCTACTGATCTACAGCTAAACGTCTACTGGAAGATCCCGATTTGTGTACCCCTGGTATACAGTATATACAGTAGATCTGTAGTACAAGTTGGAGTGATTATCACCCCCTCCCTTTTCCCCCCCAGCAGCCAAACAAAAGAACAATGGGAAGGTAACCAGATAGCAGCTCCCTAACACAAGATAACAGCTGTCTTGTAGATCTAAGAACAACACTCAATAGTAAAAACCCATGTCCCACTGAGACACATTCAGTTACATTGAGAAGGAAAAACAGCAGCCTGCCAGAAAGCATTTCTCTCCTAAAGTGCAGGCACAAGTCACATGACCAGGGGCAGCTGGGAAATTGACAAAATATCTAGCCCCATGTCAGATTTCAAAATTGAATAGAAAAAAAAACTGTTTGCTCTTTTGAGAAATGGATTTCAGTGCAGAATTCTGCTGGAGCAGCACTATTAACTGATTCATTTTGAAAAAAAAGTTTTTTCCCATGACAGTATCCCCTTTAACCTTGATAATATGTTACAATGTGCTGGGATTTTTAGTGCAACAACATCTGAGAAAAGTGTGACTGAACAGTGCAACAGGGTTTAGTATCTCTATCTCACCCGTGCTCCTCCACTTGCTGCACACTTCATCTAAGCCTTAGTCGCCATAACAGGTTAATAGACTGTAGGAGCAAGCAAACATAGGTTTAAGTGCTTTATGGCAAATAACATTGAAACTTTTTATTTTGGTTCATCAGACCAGCATATAATACACCTTCATTTTCTGGAAATGAAATGCCAGACTCCCCCTTAGAAGATTCCAGACAATGTTCTATGTTGGAAAGGAAAATTATACCTTGAAGAGAGAGGTTATGTTAATTAAAATAGAAACAGAAGCAGGTTTAGCGAATATGAGGAGGGAAAACAACATCATATTTTGTTATACCTACACTATTTATGTATTCCCTGTAAGTGTAGAAAAAAATTGTCTAAATATCTCAATTGGCTTAATGTTCTGGAGAACAAAGGCCCACACACACAATTTATGGAACAGTTTTAGAAGATGATACCAAGCCAGACACAGAATGGGATTATCATCACTGAGTAGGAGTATAATCAGACTACATTTACTATTGTTTTGAATAGATCAATAAATCTTTCTAACAATTCACAGAATAAGCGCTACTGCCAGAAATACTCCTTTCTCTTTCAGTATATACGTTACACCTTATAACGTGGACACTTATTTTAAGCATAAACAGCATATACAGGTATATACTGTATATAATTTATTTATTTCTATTCATTCTGCTACTGCAGGAAATCCAGTACCGATTTTCTTCATTGTAGTGCTATAGGAGTCCTGTGTCTCCACTACATGGGAGAGCCGGTACACAATAATTTGGCATGGCTTCACCCAGGGTCAGGACAGACTGGGCTGTAATACCCCTCCCTGGGAACTTCCCAGATCCACAATGACATACACAGAGGAAAGGTTGACGGGTTTATTTGCAGGACACTGTACCTTTAAATAACCAAGATACATACAGCTGGCAGTCATAAGTCAAAACCCTTGCAGCAGTCCTGAAAAGTACCACCTTTAATTTGCACCTTAAAAAAGTACACTTTTTTGCCATTGGGGGTTTCCTACTGTTTTTTTTTTCTGAAAATATTGCACTGCTATGCCAGTCTTTCTGTATTTTGTGAATTCGCAATGTGCGCACATACTGTATTTGCAATGGCTTGCAAATGAACTGGTGTTGGCATGAGAGCAGCCACTGTGGGAGGTTGTCGTGTGCAAAAATAGCGCTGACAGTAATTAAAAAACACAATTTGCAAAAATGCTTTGCGAACATTTTCTACACCACCGACGTCATGGTGTAACTAAATGTATTGACCATGCCCATTTTATGTGACCACACCACCTAAATACCACTTCCATTTTACAAAATTTGGTAGGTTATGGAAAGCCTGAACACATTTCTAGGCTGGGTTTTAGGGCTATGTCTTATGCATTATTTCAGTTTTGCTAATGAAGTTGAAATTACCCTTTAAGCTGTAAGCCTCAGTTCCCCCAAGAAACTAGTTTAGCTTATTACTTACAGTTGTATCTAAGTGCAGACTAATACAGAAAACGCAATTATACTTTCTACACTAAAAGAGATGAATTTCAGGTAATTGAAATGGAAACTTGGCTCTTAAATGTACCGGCGATTAGAGATGTCGCGAACTGTTCGCCGGCGAACTTGTTCGCGCGAACATCGGGTGTTCGCGCTCGCCGGAAGTTCGCGAACGTCGCGCGACGTTCACCATTTTGGGTTCGCCATTGTTGGCGCTTTTTTTTGCCCTCTCACCCCAGACCAGCAGGTACATGGCAGCCAATCAGGAAGCTCTCCCCTGGACCACTCCCCTTCCCTATAAAAACCGAAGCCCTGCAGCGTTTTTTCACTCTGCCTGTGTGTGCTGAAGAGATAGTGTAGGGAGAGAGCTGCTGCCTGTTAGTGATTTCAGGGACAGTTGAAAGTTTGCTGGCTAGTAATCGTTTTGATACTGCTCTGTTATTGGAGGGACAGAAGTCTGCAGGGGTTTGAGGGACATTTAAGCTTAGGTAGCTTTGCTGGCTAGTAATCTACCTTCTACTGCAGTGCTCTGTATGTAGCTGCAGTGGGCAGCTGTCCTGCTTCTGATCTCATCTGCTGACTGCTGCAATAACAGTAGTCCTTGTAAGGACTGCTTTTATTTATTTTTTTGTTGTTTTACTACTACTACTACTACTACTATAAGAGCCCAGTGCTATTAGTCTAGCAGTGTTGGGGAGTGGGACTGGTGTGCTAATCTGCTGCTCCTAGTAGTTCAGCAGCACCAACTTTAATTTTTTTTTTTTAATATTCATTTTTTTTTTATTTTACTTTTTTTTATTTTACTACCGCTGTAGTAGTGTATAAGTTGACCTTTTAGGCATTATTTGCCCTGTAGGCATTATTTGCACACTGTTTTCTTCAACCCGCCATCTAGCTGTGTGACCTTGTTCACATTCTGTCTAAATATCCATAATATTACCGTCTCCAGAAAAAACACCGGAGTGACTTTTTTCAAGCAGCCATAATATATTTTACGTAATCCGTATCCACCGCTGTAGTAGTGTATACGTTGACCTTGTAGGCATTATTTGCACAGTGTTTTCTTCAACCCGCCATCTAGCTGTGTGAGCTTGTTCACATTTTGTCTAAATATTGATAATATTATCGTCTCTAGAAAAACCACTTGAGTTACTTTTTTTCAAGCAGCATTCATATATTTTACGTAATCCGTATCCACCGCTGTAGTAGTGTATACGTTGACCTTGTAGGCATTATTTGCACACTGTTTTCTTCAACCCGCCATCTAGCTGTGTGACCTTGTTCACATTCTGTCTAAATATCCATAATATTACCGTCTCCAGAAAAAACACCGGAGTGACTTTTTTCAAGCAGCCATAATATATTTTACGTAATCCGTATCCACCGCTGTAGTAGTGTATACGTTGACCTTGTAGGCATTATTTGCACAGTGTTTTCTTCAACCCGCCATCTAGCTGTGTGACCTTGTTCACATTCTGTCTAAATATCCATAATATTACCGTCTCCAGAAAAAACACCGGAGTGACTTTTTTCAAGCAGCCATAATATATTTTACGTAATCCGTATCCACCGCTGTAGTAGTGTATACGTTGACCTTGTAGGCATTATTTGCACACTGTTTTCTTCAACCCGCCATCTAGCTGTGTGACCTTGTTCACATTCTGTCTAAATATCCATAATATTACCGTCTCCAGAAAAAACACCGGAGTGACTTTTTTCAAGCAGCCATAATATATTTTACGTAATCCGTATCCACCGCTGTAGTAGTGTATACGTTGACCTTGTAGGCATTATTTGCACAGTGTTTTCTTCAACCCGCCATCTAGCTGTGTGAGCTTGTTCACATTTTGTCTAAATATTGATAATATTATCGTCTCTAGAAAAACCACTTGAGTTACTTTTTTTCAAGCAGCATTCATATATTTTACGTAATCCGTATCCACCGCTGTAGTAGTGTATACGTTGACCTTGTAGGCATTATTTGCACACTGTTTTCTTCAACCCGCCATCTAGCTGTGTGACCTTGTTCACATTCTGTCTAAATATCCATAATATTACCGTCTCCAGAAAAAACACCGGAGTGACTTTTTTCAAGCAGCCATAATATATTTTACGTAATCCGTATCCACCGCTGTAGTAGTGTATACGTTGACCTTGTAGGCATTATTTGCACAGTGTTTTCTTCAACCCGCCATCTAGCTGTGTGACCTTGTTCACATTCTGTCTAAATATCCATAATATTACCGTCTCCAGAAAAAACACCGGAGTGACTTTTTTCAAGCAGCCATAATATATTTTACGTAATCCGTATCCACCGCTGTAGTAGTGTATACGTTGACCTTGTAGGCATTATTTGCACACTGTTTTCTTCAACCCGCCATCTAGCTGTGTGACCTTGTTCACATTCTGTCTAAATATCCATAATATTACCGTCTCCAGAAAAAACACCGGAGTGACTTTTTTCAAGCAGCCATAATATATTTTACGTAATCCGTATCCACCGCTGTAGTAGTGTATACGTTGACCTTGTAGGCATTATTTGCACACTGTTTTCTTCAACCCGCCATCTAGCTGTGTGACCTTGTTCACATTTTGTCTAAATATTGATAATATTATCGTCTCTAGAAAAACCACTTGAGTTACTTTTTTTCAAGCAGCATTCATATATTTTACGTAATCCGTATCCACCGCTGTAGTAGTGTATACGTTGACCTTGTAGGCATTATTTGCACACTGTTTTCTTCAACCCGCCATCTAGCCGTGTGACCTTGTTCACATTTTGTCTAAATATTGATAATATTATCGTCTCTAGAAAAACCACTTGAGTTACTTTTTTCAAGCAGCATTCATATATTTTACGTAATCCGTATCCACCGCTGTAGTAGTGTATACGTTGACCTTGTAGGCATTATTTGCACACTGTTTTCTTCAACCCGCCATCTAGCTGTGTGTATTATCGTTTCCAGAAAAACCAACTGAGTTTTTGTTGTTGTTGTTGTTTTTTTAAAAATAATGCCAGGCAAAGGCAGGCCGCCACGCAGAGGCCGTGCTAGGGGCCGTGCTGCTATGCAATCCTGTGGCCCTAGCAAATTGCCCAGTTTTAAAAAGCCAATGACCCTGAACTCCCAAAATGCTGAAGAGGTAGTTGACTGGCTTACACAGCACACCCCATCCTCTACCGTTTCTAACTTTACCACAACATCCTCCTCATCCTCCACTGCTATGGCCACCCCACGTAACACTTCCTCCACCACCGGTGCCCCTTCTTCACTGGGGTCAGAGGAGTTATTTTCCCATGAGTTTCTTGAACTGAGTAATGCGCAACCATTATTGCCAGAAGAAGATGAAGGAGATGAGGACCTTACACCAGATTTAATTCTGGCAGAGAACACGATAGAGATGGACATAATGAGTGATGAGGAGGAGGTCCCCGCTGCTGCTTCCTTCTGTGATGTGTCAGAAGAAATTGATGCATCTGAGGAGAATGATGATGAGGAGATTGATGTTTTGTGGGTGCCTAGTAGAAGAGAGCAAGAGGAGGGTAGTTCAGATGGAGAGACGGAGAGTCAGAGAGGCAGTAGGAGAATAAGACTTAGAAGAAGCAGGGAGGACAGCCCGCAGGGATCAGTAGGGCAACAACATGTATCGGCACCTGTGTTCAGCCGGCCAACGCACCCGCCATTGCCGCCAATGCCGCCAACTTCTACTGTTACCGCCAGATCGCACACTTCCAAAAAGTCAGCAGTGTGGGATTTTTTTAATGTGTGTGCCTCTGACAAAAGCATTGTAATTTGCAATGAGTGCAGTCAGAAACTGAGCCTTGGTAAGCCCAACAGCCACATAGGTACAACTTCTATGCGAAGGCACATGAGCGGCAAGCACAAAGCACTTTGGGAGCAACACCTCAAAGGCAACAGGCAAACTAAAAGCCACACTCCTTCTGGTCCAGCATCTTACTGCTCTACCTCTGCTCTCCTTGACCCGTCTGAACCACCCTCCACTCCGCCTTCCACCTTGACCACCTGTTCCCATTCCCAGTCATCTGCCACCAGCCAAGTTTCTGTGAAGGCCATGTTTGAGCGTAAGAAGCCAATGTCTGACTGTCACCCCCTTGCCCGGCGTCTGACAGCTGGCTTGTCTGCACTCTTAGCCCGCCAGCTTTTACCATACCAGCTGGTGGACTCTGAGGCCTTCCGCAAATTTGTAGCAATTGGGACACCGCAGTGGAAGGTACCCAGCCGCAATTTTTTTTCTAAAAAGGGAATACCACACCTGTACCAACATGTGCAGAGCCAAGTTACCGCATCTCTGTCACTTAGTGTTGGGCCAAAGGTCCATATGACTACTGACGCATGGTCCTCCAAGCATGGTCAGGGCAGGTATGTCACCTACACTGCCCACTGGGTGAACTTGGTAATGACTGGGAAGCAGGGAATGGGTAGCTCAACAACAACAGTGGAGTTGGTGTCACCGCCACGGATTGCACGCGGTTCTGCCACCACCTCTACTCCTCCATCGCTCTCTACCTCGTCTTCTTCTTCTTCTTACTCTGCTGCTGGGTCCTCCTTCTCCTCCTCCACACCTGTGCACCCCCAGCTCCCCCTAGGCTATTCGACGTGCCAGGTACGCCGTTGTCACGCTGTCTTGGGGATGACGTGCCTGGAAAGCAAAAACCATACCGGATCTGTACTCCTGTCATCTCTGCAGTCACAGGCCGATCGGTGGCTGACCCCACACCAACTGCAGATCGGAAAAGTGGTGTGTGACAATGGAAGCAATCTGTTGGCAGCGTTGAGACTAGGCAATTTAACACATGTGCCCTGCATGGCACATGTGTTAAATTTAATAGTCCAACGTTTTGTCTCCAAGTACCCAGGATTCCAGGACGTTCTCACCCAGTCCAGAAAGGTGTCGGCCCATTTCAGACGTTCCTACACAGCCATGGCACCCCTTGCTGACATTCAGCAGCGCTACAACATGCCAGTCAGGCGTTTGATTTCTGACAGCCAGACTCGCTGGAATTCAACGCTCCTTATGTTGGAACGTCTGCTGCAACAACAAAGGGCCGTCAACGAGTACCTTTTTGAACTGGGTGGTAGGACTGGATCTGCACAGCTGGGGATTTTTTTCCCCCGTTACTGGGTGCTTATGCGCGATGCCTGCAGGCTCATGCGACCTTTTGAAGAGGTGACAAATATGGTCAGTCGCACCGAAGGCACCATCAGCGACCTAATACCCTTCGCTTTCTTCCTGGAGCGTGCCGTGCGACGAGTGACAGATGAGGCTGTAGACCAGCGTGACGAGGAGCTGGAAGCGCACGATTTCTGGTCGGAATCACCAGAACGAACCCAGGCACCTGCTGCAACGCAGGGAGAGGTGCCAGAAGTGGAGTCAGAGGAGGAAGGTGGCTTTGTGGAGGAGGAGGAGGAGGACCAACAGGAGCAGGCTTCCCAGGGGGCTAGTGGTGACCTTTTGGGGACCCCTGGTCTTGTACGTGGCTGGGGGGAGGAGACCGTGGATGATGCAGTCCTTGATAATGAGGAAGCGGAGATGGATAGCTCTGCATCCAACCTTGTGAGAATGGGGTCTTTCATGCTGTCATGCCTGTTGAAGGACCCCCGTATCAAGAGGCTTAAGGAGAAGGACCTGTACTGAGTCGCAACGCTACTAGACCCTCGGTACAAGCATAAAGTGTCAGAAATGTTACCAACATACCACAAGTCCGAAAAGATGCGGCATTTACAAACCAGCCTGCAAAACATGTTGTACAATGCTTTTAAGGGTGATGTCACTTCAGGAACTCATCAACATTCCAGGGGCAGAGGTGCCAGTAATCCTGCCACGAGCACACCTGCAAGGACAAAGCCCTTTGGCCAGTCTGTAACGTCAGACATGCAAATGTTTTTCTGTCCAAGGCAGCGCCACAACCCTTCTGGATCCACCCTCAAAGAACGCCTCGACCGGCAGGTAGCGGACTACCTGGCATTAACTGCAGATATCGACACTCTGAGGAGCGATGAACCCCTGGACTACTGGGTGCGCAGGCTTGATCTGTGGCCAGAGCTGTCACAATTTGCCATGAACCTCTTGTCTTGCCCAGCCTCAAGTGTGCTCTCAGAAAGGACCTTCAGTGCAGCAGGAGGGATTGTAACTGAGAAGAGAACTCGCCTAGGTCACAAAAGTGTCGATTACCTGACCTTTATTAAAATGAATGAGGGGTTACTGCACGCCGGAAGACTTGTTCTGACTTCTATGCAGCTGTCCTTCTCTTCAAGCCTCATGACTCCACACACAGCTGTCCTTTAGCGTCCTCCTCCTCCCTCCGCCACCGTTACAAACTAGGGTGCAAACCCTACTGGTTTAATTTTTTCTGGCCTCTGTGCTTCAGTGGCTGCAACCAAAAAAACTGGGCAAACAATGTCTACAAGGTCAACGTATGGCAAAAAATGACTATTTTCAGCATTTATATGGCATATTTTTTCTGGCAACTGTGCTTCAGTGGCTGCGTCCAAAAAAATGCATATTTTCTGCATTTAAATGGCATAATTTTTCTGGCCTCTGTGCTTCAGTGGCTGCAACCAAAAAAATGCATATTTTCAGCATTTATATGGCATAATTTTTCTGGCCTCTGTGCTTCAGTGGCTGCAACCAAAAAAATTTATATTTTCAGCATTTATATGGCATAATTTTTCTGGCAACTGTGCTTCAGTGGCTGCGACCAAAAAAATGCATATTTTCAGCATTTATATGGCATAATTTTTCTGGCCTCTGTGCTTCAGTGGCTGCAACCAAAAAAATTTATATTTTCAGCATTTATATGGCATAATTTTTCTGGCAACTGTGCTTCAGTGGCTGCGACCAAAAAAATGCATATTTTCTGCATTTATATGGCATAATTTTTCTGGCCTCTGTGCTTCAGTGGCTGCAACCAAAAAAATTTATATTTTCAGCATTTATATGGCATAATTTTTCTGGCCTCTGTGCTTCAGTGGCTGCAACCAAAAAAATGCATATTTTCAGCATTTATATGGCATAATTTTTCTGGCAACTGTGCTTCAGTGGCTGCGACCAAAAAAATGACTATTTTCAGCATTTATATGGCATATTTTTTCTGGCCTCTGTGCTTCAGTGGCTGCGGCCAAAAAAACTGGGCAAACAATGCCTACAAGGTCAACGACGTTGACCTTGTAGGCATTGTTTGCCCAGTTTTTTTGGCCGCAGCCACTGAAGCACAGAGGCCAGAAAAAATATGCCATATAAATGCTGAAAATAGTCATTTTTTGCCATACGTTGACTCAACGTATATGGCAAAAAATGACTATTTTCAGCATTTATATGGCATATTTTTTCTGGCAACTGTGCTTCAGTGGCTGCGACCAAAAAAACTGGGCAAACAATGCCTACAAGGTCAACGTATGGCAAAAAATGACTATTTTCAGCATTTATATGGCATATTTTTTCTGGCAACTGTGCTTCAGTGGCTGCAACCAAAAAAACTGGGCAAACAATGTCTACAAGGTCAACGTATGGCGAAAAATGACTATTTTCAGCATTTATATGGCATATTTTTTCTGGCAACTGTGCTTCAGTGGCTGCAACCAAAAAAACTGGGCAAACAATGTCTACAAGGTCAACGTATGGCGAAAAATGACTATTTTCAGCATTTATATGGCATATTTTTTATGGCAACTGTGCTTCAGTGGCTGCGTCCAAAAAAACTGGGCAAACAATGCCTACAAGGTCAACGTATGGCAGTTGTTTAAAGAGAACAGTAGATTACTAGCCAGCAAAGCTACCTAAGCTAAAATGTCCCTCAAATCCCTGCAGACTTCTGTCCCTCCAATACAGAGCAGTATCAAGCAGATTACTAGCCAGCAAACTTACTATCATCTGTCCCTGAAATCACTAACAGCTCTCCCCCTACACTATCTCTTCCAAGCACACACAGGCAGATTTTTCAGATACATTTTTGCCCTTGATCCCCCTCTGGCATGCCACTGTCCAGGTCGTTGCACCCTTTAAACAACTTTAAAATCATTTTTCTGGCCAGAAATGTCTTTTCTAGATGTTAAAGTTCGCCTTCCCATTGAAGTCTATGGGGTTCGCGAACCGTTCGCGAACCGCTCGCGTTTTTGCGCAAGTTCGCGAATATGTTCGCGAACTTTTTTTCCGACGTTCGCTACATCCCTACCGGCGATGGTTATTTGTCTCATCTTGACTCTCTGATATTTGTATTTGTAGTGTTTTTTATTTAACACTTGTTTTGTACTCTGTAATTTGGAAAATTAAACATACAAGTTTTATTTAAGGTCTCATGTAAAACCACTTACATTTTATCAGCAGTTCAGCAATCCAGCACACTGGTTAACTCCTTGCTACTCTCTGACACAGTATTAATCTGGGCAGACTCTGCAGTTAGTCTTTCTTAATGAAAGGCAGCTTTCCCAGCATTTACTCACCACAAGAATGGCTAGAGCATTTACTGTCCTTTTCCTTAAATAGCCTGTCTGAAATATACAACAAATACATGAATACTGAACAAGAAACATAAGAAAACAGCATAACAGAAATAATAATGACAATTGAAATAACAAGTCAATTTGGCAATCACAGTTTCATTATTTTTCTTTCAGCTCTGCTTTGTTTTTTTGTTCTTGCTCTTTCACTCAGACTTCTTATTTTTACCTCCATGGGGTGACTGTATACTCTGTCAAAATGCCATTTTGTCAGAACCACTTTAGCAATCAAGTCAAAAAACAAACTAGGGAGACGATTTACAAACAATCGCATTTCTATTTTTACCACGAATCTCGGAAAATTATAGTTTTCCTATATTTCTTAAAAGCTCTAAAAATTTGAGATTTATTAAGGGGCAGATTTATCAAAAGTCAAGGTGAATTTTCGAATGAAAAAAATTTGAATTTCGAGTTACTTTTGTGTACTTCGACTAGGGAATGGTCCAAATTCGATTCAAATTTGAAAAATCAAAGTTTTTTTTTCTTTCGATACGTACAATTTGAATTCAGGCAAATACGGACCTATTCGATCAAAAATGGACCTATTCGACCAAATAAAACTTTGACTTAATTTTGGTTGGTCTTTTTGAATTCAAAATTTCGACGTTTTTTCAATTGTAAATTCGAAAAATGTGATGATTAAGCAGGCTCTAGCTTGAGATGTATAGTCTCCACTGACATGGACTCAGTCAGACATTCTTTAAAAATATGCTTGGAAGTGATATGCTCACAACATTGCTTTAGATTTACACTGTTTATTATGCAGGATTTTATCCCACTAATTGCAAATAAAATGTAGTGATTTTAACCAGACATGATAATCTCAAAAGATGATGCTGTCTAGAAAACTGTATAATCATTTTATATGTTAAAATTTTTTTGATTGGCTGTCATTATAGGCACTTAGTATAGTATAGGATTGTACATCTGTATTCAAAGCAATGTTTGTTTGCAGATTTTTCTTCTAAAAATACAACCAGCAGTGCTTCACCACACTATACGCAAGAATACATTAAGTAAATAGGAAAAAAATCTTTATATTAATGTTCAGGTGCTTTTTTTTACACCTGCAGTCTTCATCATCATACTTTTGGGAAAAATATGCAGTAGACCAGAGATCCCCAACCAGTCACTCCTTAGCAACATGTTGCTCACAAAACAGCCAAACAGAGCCCCCTTTAAGATACCAGTTCACATAGGGGCTATCAAATCAGGGCCCTTACTTGACACCAAAGGAAGTTTTTTCATGTTTGATTTCCTCTCCAACTCTTTTTACACTTGAATTGGCTCACAAGTAAAAGGCTAGGGACCCCTGCAGTAGATTAATATTGATCTGATTCTCTGCCAGCATGTTCCACTGGAAAAAGTGCACTGCTAATTAATTAATATACATATGCATTTATCACATATTTACTACATCTAGTTAGTTGTAGGTAATTAAGTATACAGTAAGTATGTAAATTATTAATACGCTTGCATTACTCACAGCCAAGCCCAAACAGCCCACGTAACTGTCAATCATCAGCTTCAAAATATTTACAGGTGAATACAAAGCTCCAAAGCTCAAAGTTTTACACACAGATACAGTAGAGAATTGGCATTTCCTCCAAACAAGTGGTATTAAAATGTCTGTACAATAAAGAAAACAGGTTTATATAAAATACACAGGAAAAAAAAAATATATATATATATGTAATTCGAATAAAGAACAGCACTCACCAAAAATGCTGAAAAGTTTGTATTAAATAGTAAAACAATTACACCACCATATATGTGCACATATGTGACAGCGACGTTTCGAGCCAAAAAAGGCTCTTTCTCAAGCCACGTGAAACAATGGTGTAAAGATACATACAGAGACCATAACGTTTTTTTATAGTCCAGCAAGGGAAGTGACATAGTATAATCTTGTTCATTCTCTGTGTAGGGATTCCACCCTGTAATTTGAATAAAATACACATAACCTTACAGATACATATAGATAAGCAGTTACTAAGCACATTTATTTTTATCCTTAAAATATCAAAGGAACAGATATAGATCATAGTCTTTATTAAGACCATGTGGGTGGAGTGAATTAAGTTTATTAATCCACCACACCTCCCTTTATTTTAATCTCAGTTCCCGATCCCCTCCTCTCTTAAGTGGAGGTATAGTTTCCAGCACCATAAATCGTAACTGGTCAACCGTATGGCCATGTTCTTTAAAATGCCTAGAGAGTGGCAATGCCAAATTGCCAGATTTAATGGTAGATTTATGATGTGAAATCCGTGACTTTACTTTCTGAATAGTTTCCCCAACATATATCTTACCACAAGGGCACACAATAGCATATACCACGTATTGGGACAAACAGGTGTGATATCCCCTAATCTGCACAAATTCGCCTGTGCTTGGATGCACAAAAGTTTTTCCCTTTATCACATGTTTACATTGTGTACAATTTAAACATTGGTACATACCAGTATTTCTGGTGCCTAGAAATGTGTTATTTTGTGTATCTCCCTTTTGAACTAGGGATCTAGATACTTTTGATCCAATAGTTGTACCTTTTTTGTATGATATCAAAGGGGAAGCAAATTCCCCCACCATGGGGTATGTCCTACGTAGTATGTACCAATGTTTACGTAAAATGGTATTGACCTGCTTACTCAATGGTCCATATTGGGTAACAAAGGTGATCCTTGACCCCTTTGTTTTCTTAACCTTCCTATGATCAATGTCTAGTACCCTAGATGGATATCCCCTCTGCTTAAATTTAGTTCTCATTTGTTTGGTTTGAAATTCTCTCATCACAGGATCACTTATTAGTCTGCGCACCTGGGTGAATTGACTAATAGGGATTGACTGTTTGGTATGTAAGGGGTGATTACTTTCAAAATGAAGTATCTGGTTTCGGTCAGTGGGCTTAGAGTATAATTTAGTTTGTAAACCTCTCTCCCTGTAAATTAGAATGTCCAAAAATGACACTTCTTTTGAATCACAAATCCGAGAAAATTTGATGGAGGAATAAAACCCATTGAGTCGTTCGTGGAACTGCGATAGGGAGCCCATGTCACCCCGCCATATAACAAAAATATCGTCGATATATCTCCACCAAGCCACACAACGTTCCCGGTAAAGATCATCACGATATGAACAGTTCTTCAAGCCAAACCATGAAGGTATTGGCGTATGATGGGGCGACATTGGATCCCATCGCAGTCCCATGCAACTGTAGATAAAACACTTCCTGAAAAACAAAGTAATTCATCCTCAATATGATTGCTAGTGCCTCCAGAAAAAAATCAATTTGCATATCCTGATACTGTCCACTACCTCGTAGCAACCATTCACAAGCTTTTAGACCCTCATTATGCGGTATCGAGGTGTACAAACTGGACACATCAAATGTGGCCAGTATGACATCTTCTTCATCTTGTATCTTTAGACTATCCAGTCTTTCTAGAAAGTGACCACTGTCTCTCACAAATGAGAGAGTGGTTATCACCAAAGGTCCAAGGATCCTGTCCAAAAAGATGGCCAATGGACAAAACACTGGGTTAATGCCCGATGCAATCGGGCGGCCAGGAGGCTGGACATGATCCTTATGGATCTTTGGCAGTGTATACAGGATTGGTGTACGTGGAAATGTAACAGTAAGATATGTCTTTAAATCATCAGAAATCACATTATAATTTACCATGTTAGTTAACATATGGTCTATTTTTTTGGAAATTTCTACGATGGGATCCCCATCTAACCGCCTATAAACAGCCACATCTGACAATTGCCCCAGAATCTCACTGATACAATAATCAGTATCCATGATTACGATCGCACCCCCCTTATCAGAGGGTTTGACAGTAATCATGTTATTTTATTTCAAACTGTGTATTGCATCTCTTTCTGTTTTTGTTAAGTTAGGTATCATACCAGGAGAATCTAGCCCCTGTTGATACACCTGTTCAAGATCCTGCTGAATGTTATTAATATATGTTTCCACAGCAGGGTAGGTAGTTGGTGGAACAAACCTACTTTTGCTGCGGAGACCAAATTGTTTCGGAGTAAGCAAAAAAGTCTCACCATCATCAAGTGTCTGTATGTCTCTATTGTCCATAGTAGAAAAGTGTACCTTTAACCGCAGTGCTCGATAGAGTCTGTGCAGATCAATATCCATTTGAAAACGATCCAGAAGAAGTCAAACAGAAGTTCAGGCCTTTACCCAAGACCTTCACCTGTGGATCTGTTAACTGGAAAGAAGAAATATTAAATACTACTTGTTGTTCCCTTTCTTGCCCTGTCGACTCCTTGTGGATATCGGTTTCTTTTTGATTGTGCCCGTGTTTTCTGCCAACTCTACGTCCCCTTCGACGTCTAAAAAATGGTGTGTGTGGGTATTAATATTCTCCCATGGTTCTTCGATCCTGGATGATATTTCCATATTGCATGGTACACTTAGGCTACGTGTCCCATCTCTCCCATTGCCATCCAACCGGTTCCAAAGTATATTCGTCCTCTCTCATAATCAACAGTATCTCGATTGTATTTTTGTCTTTTTTGTTTTTCATTATCCTGTTTATACTTGTCAAGTTTAATCTGTATCTGTTCCTTTAATTCAGAAAGCTCCTGTGCATTAATTCCTGCCTACAATTGATCGCTAACTTTCTGTATCTCATTATGAACAACTTTCAGCTCCTTTGTGATAAATTCAACTGTCAAAGTCATAATATCATAGGAGCACTTATTTAAAATTTGCGCAAACCTCAAACGGAACTCCTCATTACCTGCAAATAGTGTGGGGCGAAGAGAGATCCGTAAACCACGAGGGATGCGCTTGTTCACGAAATACTCAGCCAGCGTCTCGGCATGCAGTTCCAGATCTATGGGCCGACGGTTGAGTCCCTCCAGTTTTCTCTGTAATTGTGAAGACACTGGGACCCGTAAAAACCCGGCCGACTGTGCAAATGCAGCCACGATCTCCTCTGCTTGTACTTCAGTATAGCTGAACACCTTCCGATCCAGGTGCTGTGGTGACACCATATTAACCACTTGCACTCCCGGACTAAGTTAGTGAAATAACAACTGCAGGTGCACGTTACATACGGTTTGTGCAATGGAGTCCTACACGCTACTACACGAGAAATACGCTTGAGAAAGGGAACTGATGCTTCCCGAAACGTCGCGTGAGTGTGGATGAATTTAGCGTTTATGCTGGACTTCCAACAGATAAGTGTCTTGCTACAAATGACGCTATTACTTTGATACAAATAATGCTACTATTTTGCTACATTTTAACAAGCTAAATAAAGGCTATGTTTTAAATATGGAGTGCGATCTGGTTGGACAAATATAGTATGAAAAGCGGAATTACTCACCGCTATTGAGATCAGCACCCTATACTCCATTGTGTACTAGAAAAGAACCTTGGGATTAGTGCATCACGATTGTTCGAATTGTAGATATATATATATATATATATATATATATATATATATATATATATATATATATATATATATATATATATATATATATATATAGTTATAAGTAATGTGTTGTACGCTTATATAAATGCATGTATTGAATGCTTATTACCTGAAAGCATGAAAGCATGTATGATAAAATCACAAAAAGCAATGTAATACCAAAGTACTACTTTAATTTAATTATGTGCCCATCTAATCAATGTTACTGCTTGTGATTAAACCCGATATTTAATTAGAATTTTATTTAATGCAACTAGATACAATTCTTTATTTAATACATCAGGTTCCGGTGTTCAAGATATAAAAGGTCTGCCATCGATATCACTTAAGCTGTGCAAAGATGCAAAGATATAGTCATACGAAAGTATTTTATGATTTTCAGATCTTGCTTTTCAGATCATGTGTGGATAGTCCCGACATTTTTCATACCATGGCAATATCAATGGGTGATTGTTACTACTATTTGTCAAGCATCACTTTTGTACGATTGCGATCATAGTTTGGATACACAGCAAAAAGCATCTATAGGTTGAATACAAACCTTCTGTGAATGATAGCATTGCCGGAAAGACCTTTGAAGGGTTTGATGAGTACACATACAATAGTTTGACCTAGTTCTGTATCATCATCAGCAGCAGCATTCTGTTAAATAATATAAATCAACAACAAGCATAGCATGCAACTGAACATGACATTGCAATGCATTAGTCCAGGAAAGAAATAAGAAGTTGCTTTGTAGCAATAGACAACGTGGCAGATTCACTAAATGGCCACGCTAGGGACAATTCGCCAGAAATCCCATCCACAGGGACATCGCCAATTTACTAACAGGCGTACAGGACAATTAGTTAGCGAACGAGACCATCTCTATCGTACGTTCGCACCCTATGCCCTGGTGACTTTTCGCTCTGGCAAATGGGCATTTTTCCGCAAATTCACTAAGATGCAAATTTTACTCAACATTTGCCACCTCAGACCAGACGAACTGATAAAATGATGCTACATCTTCCTCAATCTTATGTCAGTGACATCATATCCTAATGATAATTAAAATTCATCAACGTTGTAAAAAACACTGGCGACATTTGAAGGGCATGACACATTTGTTTTAGGGTGGGTTAATGTCTGGGGCATTTGAGGATCTTTTATGTCTTATATAATGGTTCATTGGACATTTGTAATAAAAAGTGGCCACTCAAAGCATTTGCACTAACTTCACTAATAAACGTGTCCATACGACTTTTATGTAAACACCCTATTCAAATTTACCTAAGTGTAAAAATACTAATGAAGTTTCACTAGGCAGACATGAACGCTAGCGAAAATTCACTACGAAATACTGCCGAAGTAACACTAGCAAAAATCCGCCAGCATTCCTCTGCTGAGACGCAACTTGCCATTTTTGTGAATTAGCATATTGGTAACGAATATGTGCGTAGCAAAGTGTAGCGAAGCAGTCACTTGTGAAAATTCGCCCTTAAGTGAATTTGCCCCAATAACTTTAAAACGTAGATGCAATGGACTACTATGTATTCTGCAGGAGAATTTTGATACTATGATTAAAATCCTTTAATCAAGCTCAGAAACACATTATTTGCTGTAGGAAATTAAAAAAAACATCCTTTTGGTGAAATGACAGAAAAAGTAATTGATTTTTTTACTAATCAGTAATTCTGTCAAAGTTATTGGAATGCTGTGCAAGCACTGGGAGTTTAGTAACATTTTACAGTTCCTATGAAGTTTTCATTTTCACATTGACAACTGTTTTGATTGTAACTAAATCTTTTAGATGAAATCTATTTCAATGACTCAAAGTAGGAAAAGTTTCTTGTTATAGTCAGTGTTCTTTTGTTGCCTTAATGCACAGGAATGTCTCTTTTTTAAAGGGAAATGTGAAAATAAATTTAACATACTGTATGCTTTTATTAATAAAATTATATTTTATATAAATTATAATTAATTATACCCAATTTCAAATTTGACTTGAAGGCATTATGTATAATCTTTGCCTTTCACAAGCTGCCTTCCTTCTTCCTGCTGCCAGTTATGCATCTGATTTTTTTTTCTAAACAAAAAGCACTATCTGCTGTGCAGTAGCTGGAGACAAGCATCCCGCTTGCTGTAATTGTTTGGCCTAAATTGACTTCAGCGCAGGTCACAGCACTTACCTAAATTTACATTTTGACCAGATTATTACTGCAAGCAGGTCACTTGTCTCCAGCAAGCAGTGGGGAGGAAGAGGAATGCTTATGGCTGCCAGTGAAGGGTTTTTAAACCTATGCTTGCAACAAGAAAATATGTACAGTTAAGAAAGCATGCCAATAAAATCTTGAAAAAAAAGCAAAAATAACAAAACCTTTGCGTAAAGAATTATGAAACAGCAACTAAAGTTTGGGTGTTTATGTACATCATTGGCAGCATCCCCCCCCTAAGAGATGTAGATCCAAACAATATATATATTTACAGTTTAGTCTTGCATTATGCTCAGAAATATTCAGGGGAAGATATATACCGTACATACTCGAATATATAATCCGACCCGAGTATAAGGCGAGGTACCTAATTTTACCTACGAAAACTGGGAAAACTTATTGACTTGAGTATAAGCCTAGACACAACTACAGCCCTGTCTCCCAGCAGTGCACATTCCGCCAAAGCGACCCCCCCAGCGATCAGTTGATGGTGACAGAAAATTGCCAAACGGATTACTGTGTGCATTGTCCCACTATCCCACTACCATGTGCAGAGGGTGCTGTGTGATATTGCCATCACTGTTAATCTTTTGTATTACCAACAGAGGGCGCTGTGTGATATTGCCATCACTGTTAATCCTTCATATAACCAACAGAGGGCGCTGTGTGATATTACAGTCACTGTTATTCTTTCATATAACCAACAGAGGGCGCTGTGTGATATTGCAGTCACTGTTAATCTTTCATATAACCAACAGAGGGCACACTGTTATTCTTTCATATAACCAACAGATGGCGCTGTGTGATATTGCAGTCACTGTTATTCTTTCATATAACCAACAGATGGCGCTGTGTGATATTGCAGTCACTGTTATTCTTTCATATAACCAACAGATGGCGCTGTGTGATATTGCAGTCACTGTTATTCTTTCATATAACCAACAGATGGCGCTGTGTGATATTGCAGTCATTGTTCATATAACCAAGAGATGGCGCTGTGTGATATTGCAGTCACTGTTATTCTTTAATATAACCAACAGAGGGCGCACTGGTATTCTTTCATATAACCAACAGAGGGCGCTGTGTGATATTGCAGTCTCTCCCCAAGTGAACTGTTGGTATAGGAATGATTAAAAGTGACTGCAATCTCAGCTACTGCCCACTGACTCGAGTATAAGCCGAAGTAGATTATTTCAGCACATTTTGGATGCTGAAAAACTCGGCTTATACTCGAGTATATACGGTAATTGAAATTATATTGTGCTAATTTTGTAATTCTGGAAAGAGAATGAACGAAAAGTTATGTTAGACTGAAAATGCACAGTGGTGCAAGAGGAGGGCACAGGGACAACACAGCTATAGTTGTAGTCAATATGGTCACTTCTGTGGTGGACAGAACTGAAGAACCTATGAATAGTGATGGGCGAATTTGCACCATTTCGCTTCGCCGAAAAATTCGCGAATTTCAAGCTAAATTCGCAAAACGGCGAAAAATTCGCGAAACGGCACCGGCATCTCGTTTTTGACGCCGGGGCATTTCGCGAATTTATTCGCTGGCGGCGAATCACGCAAATTCGCCGCAAATTCGCGCCTGGCGAATAAATTCGTCCATCACTACCTATGAACATAGACCAAAGGGTGAAAATATAGTTCACTACTGTATGTCAGTAGTGCACCCCATAGCTCTCTATTTACTTGTAAGGGATTTTGCAGCTCTACTTAAAACAAACTACACAAGAAATTGCACAAAATTGCATTCATTGTCCAAGAACATTTTGGGGGTTATTTTCTAAAACCCATTATTTTATTATTATGTATAACAAATTCGACCAAACTCCGATCCACAATTTTACCTTAATTTATCAATAAAATAACAAAAAATGTGGGGCCGGAAAAGACTGGATAAAATCATGAAAACATTTGAATCATACAAATGTTTCAGATTATCACCAGAATCACAAATTATTCGTTTTATGATATGAAACCCAACACACATCATGATATCTTCCAATCCAATTGTAAAAGGGACATCTGCCATTGACTTTTACATGACCTCAGCAGGTTTGACAGGGAGTATTTCCCCCTTTAAGTCTTTTCCAATTTGTATCTAATTAACCTCCAATAAGCAAGTCGATCAATAGAGGGCCACACTATCTGAACATTTTGGCAGGAAAATATATGTATTTATATATAGGCACTCAAGGACCTGTGCCTAGGACGGCAGCTTTAAGGAGGATGCCCTCGGGTGCCTGTACAAAAATGTAACTGTTTTAAAGAAAAATCCAGATCATGCTGTCTAAATCTGGCGATGTGTGCATTCAGGGTTTGCTAATGGGGGGGTGGCATCCATAGGTATTACAGCATTGTTAATATATAAATCAAATGACACAATATGCAAGTTCAAGTTAACCACCAAAATTTGAAAAAAGAACCAATAGAATGGAACAAGAACATTTTCCTTACAGTTATGGATCTTTTCAAACTACTCTTAAGATATAACAGAAAGTGAAAGTAAACCATAAACACTTTTCTGTTAGGAAATATTACCATGTTTATTAACTTTATTACCTTGAGTTTTCTCAATTTATATGCTACTGTCTAAATCTATAATGGAAAAATAGTGACATTGTTTAATGCTCATGTATATGTACAATATATAATATAGATTGCATTACTATGGCAGGTCTTAAATGACAAAGGGGATACAGAATCATTAAAAGTGCAAACCATTCTATAAACTGCATAAATAATTCAATTGCATAAAAAGTACATTTGAGATATTCCTACTATAAGACAGCATCTAAGGTATTTACACGAATAAAGGTTAATAGAGGACATTGCTACAGGCTTTAAAATTCTAATTTATCTACCTAATTTAATTGTTTCTGACCTAGATCAATTGTAAACATGTGACTAGCTGCAGCTATTCTATTATAAATGGTTATGCGTGAGGCAGCATGATAAATTAAAGGGTCACCATTAAATGCAGCTAGTGTTAAACTGTCCCGGATATTGTGATGAACTCAAAAATTAGGCTAATGGTATGCAAAATAATGGAGAGTTTTGGTTATGTCTTCCAGAAGGTCAGTAGAAAACATGTCATTGTGGAAAGGAGGTTTCACAATTCTTTGATCTCTACTTTGCTGTTACAGTATTAAAAAAGGATGGTGCAATTTTATAAGCATTGTTAAAGCTATTAATAGTCAACAAAATTAGTCTTAGTTTTGTTAATAATATATATTTTAAAAAAGAATAGAAATTAACCAATGAGACATATACAGAATATAAATATGAATATAAAAAGCACAAGCAAAATGCTGAAAATGCATTGAAAGGTAAAAAGCCTCTAAAAATTCGAATTTTTCTGACAATTACTAGTGAAAAGATATCAGAAAACCTCTGAATGTCTGAATTCATTAAAATTTGCCCAGTAGGAACAGTGCAGCTCCCATTGGCTTCTATAGGACCTCAACAGCTTTTACTTGGTGAATTTTTGTAGTAAACTTTTTTTGTAATTATTACACTTAATAAATCTTAAGCTCACTTAATTTAATTTAATTTAACTTCATTAATTAAAGACAGATTTTTAGAGATTCTTGAAAAATATAGAAATTTGAATGTTAGTAAATAGGCATATGGGAATTAGTGATAAACCAGACAGCCAACAAGATGGGAGCTGCTGGTTTCCCATGGCTGCTTATTTGTGTGTGTGTGTTGCAGGCCAACTTTGCCAATGCCCATCCCCTCCCATATCTTCAGCGCACACCTATTAATTTTCTGCCCGCCATCTGTCACTCTTTAGTGAATGTGCCCCATTGTGTTTTCTAAGAAGAATATGTGTTTTTTTTATAACTACCTGACCATTAATGGCTTTGTGATGCATTAAACAAGAGGAATGTTAAATTTGTAGGGGATGTCAGACTTTTGCATAACAAAGAGCTAATGTGACACAAAATTCTGTGAACTGCACTATTTTAGTTGATATTTTCAGGATTCATTGAGGCCTGGCATGGTGCTGAGAGACTGGCAAATTGCTAATGTGGTGCCTCTATTCAAAAAGAGATCCCGTTCTCAGCCTCAAAACTATAGGCCAGTTAGTCTGACATCAGTGGTAGGAAAGCTTTTCAATGGGTTAATAAAGAATAAGATACTGGACTTCATAGCAAATCCTAATACAATGAGTTTGTGCCAGCATGGTTTAATGTGTAATAGATCTTCCAGACTAACTGAATTTCTTTTTATGAGAAGGTAAGCAGGGACCTCAATTCTGGAATGGCAGTGGATGTGATTTACTTAGACTTTGCTAAAGTATTTGATACAGTGCCACACAGAAAATGTGAGGCAAGGTCCCCTGGTGCCTGCATTCCCTCCAACAGTTAGAGGAAGTACCCGGTAATAACCTGTGGAGCTTGACTGGTGTGTGATACCAAAACATTAGAATTTTAAAGATATTTTCTTGTTGCCTGACACAGGTAATCCCACGTTTGGTGTTATCCCAGATCGCCTCCCATTCCTTGGTTTCAATCCTCCGCCCCACACAGTCATCCCATTTTTTGCATATAACTGTGTCTATATCCCGTTTCCAGGGAAGGGTTAATTAGTAGTTTGTAAATGAAAGAGATTAGACCTTTTTGGGGTAGTCCCTGAGCTGCTAGGCGTTCAAAGGGGGTGAGCTGCTCGTCTCTCTGTGGTACAATGCCTCCCTCGTTGGGAAGGTGTCATTGGCCTGTGAGGTCAGATCTCTTAAAGTGAAAAAAGGGGCATCTTTCCATTGCTGTACATATTGTGGGGTTAAAGCTGGTTGGAATTGAGGGTTACCCAAGTGGGAAAGTAGTAGGGACGGGTTTGATGCTAGCTTACATTTGAATCTCAATTTCCACCAAAGTTTTAATGTAAGTTCTGTAGTCTTAAGCATCGGCACTTTAGGTCTAACTTTACCTAAGCTGGACCAAAGCCATGCATTAGGATGATAGGTTTGGAATTGGTGTGTTTCAATATTTGCCCATACAATGTCAGAGGACCATCGTGACCAAGCCAACACCTGGCGAATTTGAGCTGCCTCATAGTAAAGTTTAAGCTGGGGCACCCCCATACCTCCCATTTGAACCGGGGTTGTTAAGGTGTTTCTATTGATTCGATGTCTCTTTTTTCCCCATATTAAGACATGAAATAGTGTCTGGATCTTCTTTAGCACCGTCTGGGGAATAGGAATAGGTAGAGTCTCAAAGAGATAAAGATATTTCGGGAGGATAGACATTTTAAGAAAGGCTATTCTACCCATCCAAGATATGGAATATCCAGCCCACTTCTGAAGTGTAGATTTTGTTTCCTGGACCAAGGGTGGGAAATTGTATCTAAAAAGGTCACCGTATTTGGGTGTGATCTTTACCCCCAAGTAGGTGACATAGTCTGTCTTCCAGTTGTATTTAAAAGTGGCCTGCAATGCTTCTAAGGATGGAGTAGGGATAAGTAAGGGAAGAGCTTCAGTCTTAGTCACATTGATTTTATACCCAGAGAGAGTGCTATATGTGTCTAACAGCTTATGTAGGGATGGAAGGGACACTTGTGGGTTGGTTATCGTTAAGAGCACATCGTCTGCAAAGAGAGCGATTTTGTGATGGTTAGGTCCCACCTCCACTCCCTTAATGTCTATATGGTTGCGTATATGGGCAGCTAGTGGTTCTATGAAAGCAATGGGATTCTTAAGCAGCGTGTGTGTGTAAAGTAAATGGGAGTTTCTTTTTTCATTTATATTTACTTTGGAAAATAACTTGCAAGAGTCAGCTCTATTTCAACCAAGGTGCAAATTCCTGCATGCTGGCTCACAGCTCTTTTTAAACATTTTAAGAGATAATGAATAAAATGAAATAAAAATCAAATATCACATATAAAAAAGTATTTATGACAAAGGCCATAAAGGGCATCTCTTTTTGGCAATTATATTTACAATACAATGTATTCACATGTTATTTTACAGAACTGGGCATACCTAAAGTTGACAATGATAATGGTAAGGAGTACCGAAAGAAAGATACAGTACACACACCCAGACTGAGAACTCCATGGGGCACATTTACTTAGCTCGAGTGAAGGATTAGAAGGAAAAAAACTTTGAGTTTCGAATGTTTTTTTTGGCTACTTCGACCATCGAATTGGCTACTTCGACCTTCGACTACGACTTTGAATCGAACAATTCAAACTAAAAATCGTTCGACTATTCGACCATTCGATAGTCGAAGTACTGTCTCTTTAAAAAAAAACTTCGACCACCTACATCTCCACCTAAAACCTACCGAGCATCAATTTTAGCCTATGGGCAAGGTCCCCATAGGCTTTCCTAGCTTTTTTTGATTGAAGGAAAATCGTTTGATCGATGGATTAAAATCGATTTTTCCTTCGATCGTACGAACGAAGGAAATGCGTTAAATCCTTTGACTTCAATATTCGAAGACGAAGGATTTTACTTCGACGGCTGAATATCAAGGGTTAATTAACCCTCGATATTCGACCAATAGTAAATGTGTGAACAGCAATATCTCTGGAAAAAGATTCAGCAAGACATAGGAGAAATACAAAAATCTGTAAATAAAACTGAAAGACACATTACAATAATAATAACGTTATGTTTATTTTTTTTTACCAATGGCAAATTGGCAATACTGTTTATACAGATAAAAATGGCCAAGTAGTGGCTGAAATGTCATGTTCATTTTTTCATTCTTGAAAATGCAAAATACTCTTTTTTATATGGTGAATTTTTCATGCTTGCTTGAGAAAAACTCAAAATTACTTTGTTGTGTATGATGCTTAACTTTTTTCTTTAAAAAAAATGCCTACACACTCCTTAAGGGTTAAAAACCATTGTTATATTTCCATCAGCTCCAGGGTAAATGCATATTGAATGTTAAGGTAAGAGTCTGTGTCAGCTGTTTTTTACTGTAGATTATTATATACAGTGCACTCTACATTTGCAGAATATGCGTGTGCAATATTTATGTCCATTTTATGCTAAAAGCTATAATGTCTGCAAAAATCCATATAAATCAATGGGGATTCTTAAACATGCAGCAACATTCAAATGTTCTGAAAAACTTCAACACTAGCAATTTCCAATTCTATTAAACATCCCGTGTAATAGAATTGTAATATAATAATAGTATAAACTAATTTCCCAGGCAAGCATGGAACTTGAACTTTACCTCTACACCCAAGGCCCAGTTCTGCTAAGCAAAGTCAATTGAGTGTGTATGCAGATGTTCCCGGTACTTAATAAGAAATAAAAGCTGGAGGAGCCTAGTGACTCTTACAATACATGGGCTAATATATAGTGCAGCTGTCATTCAGCTGGGATTTACCATTAATCCCCCCATGGAATTCTCTAGCTGTCCTCCATTTAATCAATTACATATCAATATAGTTCACTTAGGTTGTAAATAGGCACATACGCAAGAGATTCATTCATTTATTAATTCATTCATTCAACACTAATATATAGTCAAGCAGAGTATGAAAGTCTAATTCAGTGATTGGAAGAGATGGAAGTTAACTTAAATCCTAACTAAGTAACTGTGGTGCCCTAGCCGAGAACATGTGCAGTAAATAACTTATTTTTTATTTATGTACCGTGCTTGCGTCAGGCTTCAGTGGGTAGAGGGAATGACTAGAACACTGGAACAAGATGGCAGCCTGGGGTAGCAGGTAATAGACTAGAATACTAGAGAGTGCATAACATACTGGCCACTCCCCAGTGATCTTACCTTTTTCATATTCTTTAAATTTGAAACCATATGGCATGTCAATACAGATGGCAAGCTTGATTTAATCATTCTGCATTTAATACAAACTAAGATGTATCACATAGTATTTAAATCACACACGTGTACTGAGCAGGCCAATATGCTTAGTAAAATACTTTTTTGAGACGTGTCATATGAACAATTTCAGCACAAGTTATCTCCCTTTATATTTTTGGACTGTGAAATAAAACTGGAGTACCAAAAAGAAAACCCATACTATAATAGAGGCAACATTCAAACTCCTAGCACATAGTGGCCAGATCTGTATCAAGTGCAGGACCCCTGCAGAAGACGTGCTAATGACTGCATCCCCATATCTCACTTCTTACATTTATTTATTTAGCTAGTTCAGCTGGCTGCTGATTTTGGAATGCTGATTAGACCTGCATTGATTTCTAGGTGTGTCTTCTAAATTTATGGCCATCCATTGCAGTCTAGCATTTCATATGTATGCCTATAAAGGCTTAAGGTACAGACTGTGCTCTTGTACATATCATTCTGCTTGGATGTGTCCAATAACATTACTCAGTTAGTGAACATAAACAAACTTAGACAGGAGGAACATCTCTTATAAACGGCTGTCTTTTCTTCCTTGTATAAATGCAAACATTACTTTTCAAATAATACTTTAGTTGGGTATTTAGGCACATGCTCTGTCTGAAAAAAAACATGCTAACAATGTTTGTCATTTAATTCTCAATATAGACATTTTAATGTAATTAACTGAAAGTTTAAACTTTTTCACAGATTTTGTTTAGACAACAGATAAAAAAAGCAATCTATTGCTTGCCAGTAACAATTTCTTAAATTTAAAGGAGAAGGAAAGTCTTCTTCCACTTGGGGGTGCCAAATGTTAGGCACCACCAAGTGATTGCATTTACCTACCCTAAACCCTGGGCCAGTGCTCCTATCGAGACACCGGCGCCGTTTTGCGAATTTTACGCCGTTTTGCGAATTTCGTGGGAAATTCAAATTTTTCGGCGAAGCGAAACGCCTCAAATTCACCCATCACTACACGTTAGGCCTTGTAGAGGTAGATCTCTAAAAACTATAGGATTTACGAATTAAAAATAATCTTTCACATTGATAGGACTTATAAAAATAGCATTGATATTCTCTTTCTATAGTAAAAGAAGTTTTTGAGAATATGCAAGTTTTGTCTCCCTTATATTATTTAAGCAATGAAAATATTGTTACAGAATTTATTTACCAGTTACATAATGTAGAAAAGTGGAATGCATTCATGCTACAGTACATTAGTGGACCATACCTATACCTTCCTATTGTGTCAAATTCTCTCCCTGTGAATGTTTACTTTACACCTCCCTCATTATGTAGCTTACCTTTATTCCCCTCTTAAGCAGACCATGTGCAGTACCTCTTCAAAATGATTTGAAACCATCAACATCAAGCCAGATCCAGGCCAAGAGGTACTAGCACCCAAGGCAATTATCTCTTGTTCCTGCTCTCACTTGCTACTCCTGTAACGCTCTACAAAATTTGCCATACTGCTTGCTACTCCAACCCCCCCTTCCAACTCCCCATGTGTCACTTCTGTTCACTGATTATAGAAATTAGAATAGGCCAGGGCAGCTATATTACACAGTCATTTAATTTTTTTTTGGGGGGGGGTGATAGCTGCAAAAATTGCAACCTGCATCTCCGGTCTACCACTATGTTTGGCCCAGGTTTAAACTAATTAGATCTGTAAAATATGTTGGGTATGAGTTAGAATATTTTTTTAAGGCACAACTACAACTGTAAGCATTCACCAAAAGAAAGCAAATATTTCTTGGAGCTCAATAAAAGACAGAGAATTTTGTTCCACCATATACGTCTCTTTTTTATATATATATATTTTATATATATATATATTGTTTTGAAAGCATGATCATTTCTCTATACTGTGGGGAGCAGGTCCCCACTTACCCTTAGGCTGTCAATGTAATGCAACTCATCTTGTTCCAATGTGAATAGTAGATATGGGATTTGCTTTCCATGGTGGGTGGTGCTTAGATTATCTGGAAATCAGAGGGACATCAAGTGCCAGAATCCAACACTTTACAAAGGAATAGAGTAAGATGAGATAGGAAATGGTTCTTGTAAATTGCATGGTTTCCTTTCAATCTGTGAAATCCTGTATGCCCATGTAAAAAAAAAATACATTTAGACTTATTTCTGGAAGTTTAGATAGTGTTTGTATACCTTTTCTACATAAATCCAACTGAATTATACAAAGGTATATTTTCTCTTTAAGGTATCGTGATTCAAACTGTGGAAAAATCATGTATCCAGAAAACCTCAGGTACCAAGAACTCCAGATACAGATCCTATAACTGTGTATAAATTTGTGTCAGGAGTTATGTAAAGAAGAGCCTTTTTAATCAAGCAAATCCCATTGGCTTATGTAAATTTTCACGCCTTAGGGCTCTTGCACTTGCATCCGTGGGATTAGTATTTAAACCTTTGGGACCCTCTGACATGTTACGCCTGGCATAGCACTGAGTCTATGGAGCTAATTTATTGTCTGTTGTCTACATTACAGTGATTTGAGCTGCTGCATTGACTCATGCATTGTTTTATGTGGTGGATGCACAAGTGGTCACTAAATCTTTTGTGCAATCAACTGCTTACTTTAGCAGCCACTTCATTTTATTCCACTGACAAGCAGGTAAAATAGAAAAAGAGGCAATATGCACAAGGAATATGGGTGTATATTTATCAAAGAGTGAAGTTGGAGATCACCACATTCCACTAGTGTGAAATTCCTCTATTCTCCATTCATTTCTATGGGATTTTTCAAACCCCTTCCCTACCTATTCATATTTTGGCTGAGATATTATCTATCATTACAATACAATGTACAAAATAGGGGTGTGGAAGCACTCTAAAGGCTAAGTAATAGTATATTTAAGTATTATGGAAGTGCTAGTTTTAATGCACATTCCCTGGTCCCCTGTCTCAAAAGTAAGTTTACAAAACAGGGGTTTTTAGTTACAAAGTTATGATCATAAAGTTGAAAAGCCACCAAACCATGTCAAGGTAAACCCCACATGGCGGTCCCTAACTTATTTGCCTTTCGGCCATAGTATAAAAAGTCTTACTGCATAGTAGCATTCTGTGTAATCAGTGCCTGTTGAACCTTGGTTTCAGTGTAAAGGATCTAGCCTCCCCCATCAGTATGTGGCTTTTAATGGAGAGGAATTGTCCAAACAAACCATTT
This sequence comes from Xenopus laevis, assembly GCF_017654675.1. Taxonomy (NCBI): domain Eukaryota; kingdom Metazoa; phylum Chordata; class Amphibia; order Anura; family Pipidae; genus Xenopus; species Xenopus laevis. Next base: position 100,666,808 of record NC_054380.1, on the reverse strand, counting down.
TTAAAAGTATAGGGCCCCATTCGTTTAATGGGGGGTATGGGGTGCTATTAAAAACCACATGAAGTTCAGCCACAGCTTCCAGCAACAATATATCATAACAATATATGATCATAACTTTGTAACTAAAAACCCCTGTTTTGTAAACTTTTGAGACAGGGGACTAGGGAATGTGCATTAAAACTAGCACTTCCATTATACTTAAATATACTATTACTTAGCCTTTAGAGTGCTTCCACATCTCCATTTTTTTACATTGTGCTGTGAAGCTGTGGCTGAGCTTCATGTGGTTTTTAATAGCACCCCATACCCCCCCTTAAACTAATGGGGCCCTATACTTTTAAAAATGGGCGTTGGTTGGACAATTCCTCTCCCTTAAAAGCCGCATACTGGCGGGGGAGGATAGATCCTTTTCACTGAAACCAAGGTTCAACAGATTACACTGAATGCTACTATGCAATAAGACTTTTTATACTATGGCCGAAAGGCAAACAAGTTAGGGACGCCATATGGGGTTTACCTTGACGTGGTATGGTGGCTTTTCAACTTTATGATCATAACTTTGTAACTAAAAACCCCTGTTTTGTAAACTTTTGAGACAGGGGACCAGGGAATGTGCATTAAACCTAGCACTTTCATTATACTTAAATATACTATTACTTAGCCTTTAGAGTGCTTCCACATCTCCATTTTTTTACATTCTATCATTACAATAGGTCATTCAAACCACAATGGTCTGAGATCCTGTCTAAAATCCATTTTTACATCACTGCAGGATATTGATTCCTTAACAAGATTACAGTAATTACTCGAGCAATTGAAAAAAGAAAGCTTAAGGGCAATGGCATAAGGCTCAATTCCATGAGCTTTGTAGTAGCGGTGATTAACTGATTTACAGAAATGGTTGGAATCACTACCCATTGATTTAAACAGTAATCTTGTGAACACATGGGTGTTCCTCAAAAACACTGACTGCAGTAATTGGTTGCAATAGGTAAGTGTGCTGGACATGGTCGATTTTTTTTTTTTTTTTACCATGGTCTGTAGGTAATATCTTTATGGACAAGAAGTGTGCATCTGTAACTAGAAGTGTACATTTGTAAGTGTGGATCAGTGTGGATATTATTATCGGGTAAGATAGAAACACTGCATAGTATAGTGTGATACAAGATGACTGCTAACTCCTACAAGATAGTCTGTCAGATGATATATGTAAATATGGCTTTAAAAGTTACAGTGTGGACAGGAGTGATAAGGCCCACAGCAGTGCATATGATATACAGTAGTAATGTAGGCCTGTAAAGGTGCCAGTTTTTGTAAATACAGCTTTTGTAAATACAGGTTTATTTGCCATCAGCAGTTGGGGTTGGGCATATCAATGGAAGAATATACAGTGTTTTCTTGAGTGTCTACCTGGAGAAGAGACAGGCGGTAATAAAATTGGAGGATGCTGGGCAGGAAAGTGATGTCACTGGCAAGGAGGGTAATAGGACTAGCCCCCAACCCACTGTGTTATTAACTGGTCAGCCTGCAGGGCGATCTGCCAATGAGGCGGTAGCTCCTGGTGCCTTTAAGAGCCGAATTTCCATTTTTTAAACCGGAAATTTGGCTTTACTAGGGCGAGAGAGTGCAATTGCACTCTCCGCACTAGCGTTGCTGCCTCCCCACCCGGAAGTTTAATCGGGGTGGAGCCGCCTCAGGCGGCAATTACCACAGGATCAGCGCTGTCAGCCTGATACCATTTTACCAGGTCCCTCTCATTTTGGCCAAGCCAATGCATCTCTAGATGGTACAATCTTTATATATATATATACACATACATACTAGGAGTTGGCTTAGATGTTATAGAACTAAAACTTTACTTAGAAGTAGACTAGAAATGTTGTACATTATGTTTTGGGCTTCTGTACCAACCCATGTTAACCACAAGCCTTTAGCACTAAAGATCTGTGCCTCCAAAAATGCCCCAAGTAGTTCCCGGATTCACTGCACATGCTCTGTGCTGCTGTCAGCTACTGAGGTTAGGGACTGACTTAAAATATGCAATACACATAGAAATATAAATATCACAATATAAGGCTGATTAGTAATTAATACAGATAATTACTACATGGCAGCACAGGCACCATCCCTAATCTTACTTCTCAACAGCTGCTCAGAGCTCACAGACACTTTCCAAGATGGTGACCCGTTGTGACAAGTTTGAAGTCCTGGATTATTGTTGCTATTGACAAGCTGAAATTTTAGGCTGGTGCAATAAGTTCTTTATATAAAATATGACAGTTTGAGCCATATTAATTTTTAGGGTTTAGTTCTCCTTTAACTGATCAGCCTGAAATAGGGAATCTTATGCTTTATATCCTGGTTTGATTCCCCATAGCAATAAGATTTATCAAAATACGAGTTTGTAAAAAAAAGTGTGCAACTTTTTTTCTGGAATGCTGCTTCGAAAAAAAATGTGACAAAATCTTCCTGTGCTCGTTTCTTCACGAACAAAAAAAGTTGCATGCCAGCAAGAATCTTATAGTCCTATTCATTATAGTGAATGTTTTTATAACTGGGGAAATAGACAATATTTACATTGATTTATATACAACCTCCACGGTTTTACTTGCTGAGTTCTTTTTGGTGACTTTTTGTGTTTTTTTCCTTTAATAAATTCAGACTATACAAGGTTTCAGAAAATACATGTTTTTCTCGAAGTGACAAAAAAAGCCAACTCGATTTTTGATAAATCAGCCTCTTAGTGTGCCTATAACAGCTGCCTTGCTTTCTGTAAAGGAATTTGTCCCACGGGAAAAATATGATATGTAAAATGCATTCCCTTTTTATTGACCCACAGTGGAAATAAGGATCAGCTGCTGGGAATTCTCCTAGGCTGAGGCTAACAAGACCTATTTATACCCTGTCATATATGTTGTTAAAGACTTTCATGTGATGGTTAAGCTAGCCGTGCACAGGATGATTTCTGCTGATGAATTGTATACGGCCAAAAATGATTGTCTGACTGACTAATCAAGTATCACCCTGTCAGATAGGTTAAAAATGCCATCAGGTAAGGACAAAGTGAGACCATTGTCTGCATTAGACCTCGTTATGATCCAATTAATGGACCAATGTCAAAACAATACATCAAACTTGCCCATCGTTTGGTGAACTCACCAAGTAAGTTCATATTTTCATATATGTACAGTTCAAATACCTATTAAATAAAGCTTCCCTTTTTAGAGATATATTGCTCATTGTGTTATCCAAGCAAATGTGCCTTTTGTATATTACTCAGAATGCTAATCTATGCAGAGTCAATGCAATAATAGGTTGCAATTCTCATAGAAGTCTAAAGCCACAGTAAAAACAGTATTGGGCTTTAACAAATACTGTTGTACATAAAGCTAATGTACATAAAGAAAAAATATAAAAAAAACAACATATATTAATTAATTACTGGTAAAAAGCATAGGTCTCACAGTTAAGAAGAAGCCTGAAGACTTGTATTGTGTGTAGTCCCACAATAAATTCACTTCTGACTGAGGAATTATATATATATATTCTTAATTGTATATTATATATTAATTATATATTAATTACCCTATTAACTTTGAGTAATTCTGACCCAAAATTAACTGCTAATGTCATTAAATCAATGAAGCTAGTGGTTGGAAAAACTGAGATTCGTCTAGTCTTGCCATAATAATGCTTACATCAACAAACGTTCGAGCTCACAGTGCTCACTGTCACAGATACATGAATGTTTTGATGAGCTCTCAGCCACTGACAGCGAATATATTTTGCTTAATAATTACATTTCTGCAGGGTAAGCAAGCACAAAGTTAGAAATACTTTATAAGTGGAAAGTCACTGGAAGGAAAAAATCTATATAAAAAAGTGAGTTTTGTTAAAGCGTAGCATGGATTTGGTGTTTTTATGAGTTCCTTTGCAGAAGCTACAAGAAGGAACATTTGAGTACAAAATGGGTTTATGTGGCATACAGAGCACAAATCACGTACTAAAAAGAAGGAACACAGCAGAATGCAGGTATGAGTTATAGAAATGTTTAAAAGAAAAAAAGAAGCATGGGGGAATGCACAATTCCTATGGTGATGAACACAAAATATACAATGTCATTAATGCACATGTGCCATTCTTTCTTATAATGAACATCTACTGTATGTATATTATTTATTGGGCCCAGGATCAATACCTGGATCAGATCCTTTGAAATTCATGTTGTTTCTCTATACTTCTAGCTACAGCACAGGTTAGGGTGTTTGTACTAAGTGGTACAATTCGCTGAATGAGACAATGCCACATACATACACATACAAGTAGGAAATTCATATGTTAGCTTGGCAATGCCCAACAAGTATCTCACCTTCTCCCATACTGTTACGGATGCTGTAGGAGTGCAAATAAGAAAAAAAAAACATTGTACTTTACATGACACAATACATTATTTCATTGGGAATAGAGGCTTCATCTTTATGACAAGGTCCCTTTTATCCATGTGATCCAGGTTTTAAATCTCTTTAAATGGGGTGATGTATTAAAAGCTGCAAACTTTGCCCTAAGTCTAGTATCCCACAGCAACCAACCAGATGTTTGATCTCATACAGGTGGCCAGCGAATGTTACCTTCTGTAGTGTTGCTATAGATTACTAGAACAGGTGCAAACTTTAAGGCATTATCCTACTATATTGTTAGTGCTGTTGGATGTCGCTCAGTGAAAGAGCATTAAGAGTGGAAAAGCAGTAGCACTTTATATAAAGTCATGCATTTATGATACCACAGAAAATGTGTAGTCGTGAATTGTTCTGTTATATGTTATTAGTTAGTCCCAAATATGGAAAGCCCCTATTGTTTCACAACAGAGACACAGTAGCAGACACCCTTCACCGTTGCATACATGACCTCTTTATTATTTAATAGAATCCATTGCCTCAAACCTTTCACCCCACTAGGAGGAATCCATCCCCTTTGCTGCCCCTCTTTCAGCACTGCCATGAGTTCATTCTCATTCTCATTCCAAAGCTGATTGGGGGGTCTATATTTTTTTCTTTATTGTAATTTTATGACTTTTTATATACAAATATAAAATGGTATGCACTATATACTTCACTACCTACAACTAGTAAGAACGTTTATTCAAACCAATGAGGTTATTGCAACCTTGCAAATGCCAAAAATCACAACTACTAAAATTGTTATAAACAGTAGGGCTAAAATGTAGATGTGAACAGATATAAAAAGCAAATAAACCATTTTTTTCTTTTTTTTTTTTTTTTTTGTAATTTCCAACATATTAAAAAAAGATATTAGATAAAAACGATATTTAGATATAATAAAAAAGATTTTTGGTTCTATGTACTATGTGCTTCATCCAAAACAGGATTGGATTGTTCACTATTAGTGATGGGCGAATTTTTTCAACAGGAGCAAATTTGCGGTGAATTTGCCCATTTAGCCGTCGGCGAATAAATTCCCGAATTTGACATGAAAAGTTTTTTCGGTGCCTATGACGTTTCCGACGCTGGCGACAATTTAGACTCTGGTGAATTGTCACCGGCGTCAAAATCGCTGTTTCACAAATTTTTCGCCAGTTTCACGGGAAATTTGCGGCGAATCGAAACTGTACAAATTCGCCCATAACTATTCACTATAACAATAAATGTCATGTTAGGCTTATACCTTATCTGACTAGTACTAGTACCAAAAAATCGAAACAGAGAACAAATCTGCGAAAAGCATTAAATCCTAGTGGCAAAATGTTTGTAGCAAGATACATTAAGGGGGTTATTTACTAAACTCCAAATACAAAAATTATGAAAAATTTGTGATTTTTTTTTTTTTTTAAATCAGACGTGTGATCATGAATTTTCCGGAATTTATCAAACCTGGAGGATGGAAAAGTCAGAATCTGAAAATCCTGCACCTCAGACCTTGCATATAAGTCAATTGGAGAAGTCCCAATGATTTTTTGATGTGCGCTGGGGTTCGTGCAATAGTTTTCGAGTGAAAATTCTGAAAAAAAACGTGAAATTTGTGAAAATCTGATGGAAAGATGTAATAAATAAATAAGCGGAAAAAACCCCTAGTGGATTTGATCGACGTATGTAGCAGAAAATATTGAGATAAATTCGGAATTTGATAAATAACCCCCTATGGGCGACTTTTTTGATTACTGCAACAGTTTTGTCCTCCACAAACAGTTTTTGTCACACACGCAATGTTTTTATGACACGCGTCCTTTTTGCCGCACAAGAAACTTACCCCGTGGTAATTTCACTATAAGAGAAACACCCATTGACTTTAATACATTTGGACAAAACGTCGATGAGACGAAAAAGTTGCCAAGACAAAACTGTCACTGAGCCAAAAAAAGTCTCCATAAGAAAAAATGCCCAGTGACTTTAATGCATTAGGAATGAGAAAAAATTGTTGCACACCCATTGACTTCAATGTGCTTCCCAATATATTTGGGAGCTTTGCGAATTTTTTGGCGAAGTGGAACAGGACAGATTCGCTCATCACTATTAATTTGTTCTAATAGTGAACTAAAAGCAGGTTTATTTATATTACTGTATATTATAATTCCTTATATTTTTCCCTATAATCCTTATGTTACTAGTGCACTACTTAGTTTTGGTTTTAAAAGAATGAGTTTGTTAATATATACAGTACAATTATAAAGGAAAGTCCCCTGCTTTGTGGCACTGTGCTGTGAATAGAACAGTTTTAAATCTGCTTTAAATTATACTGGGTGCCACTGTTACGTCCTATGAAAAATGTATTGCCACTTCTTTCATTTGAATTCCCACAGAAGTTTAAAGCAGGGACATAATGAGAGGGGGTTAAAACCAATAAGGACAAGAGCACCCTGTGTGGGTCCTAAGGGTGCAATATGCATCTTTAAGCACTCCAGCAGTTATTCACATACCACTGGTAAATGATGTTGTGTGTTTATAAGTTGTGCACCTTACTATCTCAGTCTGTGCCATTTTAGAGATTTTATGTGGGTTTTCAAATATGTATATAATATAAAACGCTTGCATTTATTATCGGAAAGTATTTACATAGGAAGTAAATTATGTATATAGAACCTATTAATGCTGAAATGGCTAGACCTCACACTCTTTTATCAAACAGAAGCATGTATGACCTCCAGTAAATCTGCAAGACATTTTCTTGCTATAGGAAGTCGGCAGTTGTTCTTCATGTCAGCTTTTTGACATGTGGATTTACTTTAGTTCTACTTATTGGTTTTACATCATAAAAAGCCTGTGCAGAGCATGCAACTTGTATAAGAAGGAATCTGACATTATGTAAAACAAAAAAGTGGTTAACTAATAGTGATGGGCAAATTTGGAGTGTTTTGCTTCGCCGAAAAATTCGCAAATTTCCTGTAAAATTCGCTAAACGGCGCCGGCGTCTCGTTTTTTGGACGTCCATTTTTTTTTAATGCCGGCATATTTTCGCGGCAGTTTCGCAAATCGCAGGAATTTGCTGCAAATAAATTCGCCCATCATTATTAACTAACCATTTTATTATTATCTTAAATAATCATCTTCATTTAACTTTAAGAGTAATGTATAAAATGAAACATTGTCAGAAACTAGTTATTCATTCAGCTCTGTAACTATTTTTTTTAAACTCATTTTGGAGAAAGGTGCAACATTCAAAAGATGTTAAAAGATTTAATTACAATCAGCCATAAATAATTACTTAATGTAAACTTAAAAGCAAAGAAGAATGATGCAGCTGCATATAAAAAGCATAGACCATTTAAGTACCTGTGCAAAGAAATAGTTTATGCTGATTTATGCAGATTAGTGTTGAATAATCAGTTCTGGGAGGGAAGGAGATGCTTCAGAATAAGGTGCTGTGGAATACTAACCAGGAATGAGATTTGGACATAATTGCAAAGATCCCTAAAGCCAGAATTGTTCAGATTCAATATGCAATGGATGCAAACAGAGAAGAGTAAGAAAAAATAAAAGTTGTACTGCAAGGTAAAACTACAACTTCAGAATGTAAAGCAAGCAAACATCACTACCATTTATGTGATTCACCTATCAAATTCTGTTTGGGAATCCTTTCTAATATCCATCGAATGGCATTCATCATAACACTATTGGGAGAATGAACTAAATTGTATTAGTGCCAAATGAAAAATACAAAATTGCATTATCAATGCCTTACATTGTGCCTCTTTTTATAAATGGGAAACAAAAAGGTGTAATCATTTGCATTTTTGAGGCGGTTACTCTTTTATTGCACTACAGCTTGTTATTTCACTACAGAGTGCTATGTTTACACTTTGGTTCTATAGTAAAACATAAGCACTGCAAACTGGACAAGTCTCAGTGTACCTTATCTTGGCATTCACTTAACCTTCCCCATAGAAGAAATATGACACCTATAGGAAACTGGAAACATCATGAATAGCTAGGATTAATTTGGTAAAATGCTGCTCCTGCCAAAATACTCTATCTTTCTCATACCATCCAATTAACTTTCCCCACAGCTTTAATAAAGTCTCTACAGTCACTTCATTTAGAAGGGAAGACCCCAAGAATTGCTAAAGCCTTAATGAATAGGCCACTGAATAAAGGTGTAATGGGAGTGCCTCAGCTAATAAACTACGCAAAAGCTTGCATAATAGACCAAATATAAGCATATATTTATATATAACATAAGAAACTGTGGATTCAAATTGAAACTCGTCAGGTGCTTATATTAAAGTAAACTCCTGGTTATGGGCAATAGCCCTAAACCTTAAGTTGGCCCCTCTAGAAACCTCACAATACACCTAAAGAGTATGGAGAGACAATATTGTTTTAGCTAATAAATGCAAACGCAATATACAGAACTGTCCAGTGGAAGCTTTAAAACCTAGAATACCCCATGTGGGTCTTGTAAAATGGATAAATAAGGGTATACCAGTCATAGGAGACCTATTGGGAGGGATGCATTATGACATTCAAATAAATCCAGCACATGTTTCAAATCCCTAAACAGGAGTTCTTTGTATACAGTATTTGCAAATAAGGCATCTTATACAATCATACTAAAAACTAATTGATTTGCAGAAGTTTGATGCAGTTTGGGGCACTTGGGTATCATTTCATGACGAGAACAATAATACAATTGTCATTTAACATAACCAACTTTGACATGTGATGTATAATTGTATGAACATCCTTCTCCCCTCCCTGCTCCACTTCTTCTCTTTTCTTTCTTTTCCTGCTTTCTTCTCTTTAAATTGTTGTTTTGTGTTAACCTAAAATGCAAAAATAAAAACTTTAAAAAAAAAAAAAAACTAATTGATTGTTCTCAACCAAATCCACTTCTACAATTCTTTAAAAGAATACCTAGGAATGCAAACGGTACAGTATATCTATTGTTTGTGATATTTTGAATAACAATAAAACTTTTTGAAAGACCAAATGAATGGCAAAAATGGGAGGCTGACCTTCACTGCACCCTTACAGAGAATCAATGAATTACAGCCCTCTAATGTCCAACAAATCTACTAGCTGCATTACCCATGCAGAAACAATGAGAAAAATCTTATTAAGATGGATCTAGCCAAAATGAGCTCTAAGTACTTTCATGCATGCTGGAGAGGATGAGGTCAACCAGCTAACATATTTCACACGTGGTGGTCATGCTCTTATGTGCAACATCTTGGATCACAGCATTTCATTTTACCTCTATAATTTCTAAAGTACAGTTCCATCCTTCACCAACACTGGCTTTACTGAATTTTAACATGGACACCACCCCCAGACCCACCAGGACAGTAGTGGTCATATTGTTCTATTTCTTTCCACAACTTGAATGCAGCCCCCTGTTTCCAGATCCATATTCTCGGCAGGTGAGTAGCTATTTAATAATTTTCCGGGTTTGGAAGTGTAAGAACTCCTTTTGATTTTGTCTTCATTAAAAGTGGTAATTTTATCCTGGGTTTCTTCGATGCCCATATAAATTGGGAAAATATTGAGTTTATTTTCTGAAAGAATTGTTTAGGTAGTTTTATCGGTATCATTTGCAGTAAATATAATATTTTTGGCATGATCATAATTTTCAAAATATTTATATTCCCAAACCAGGATATTGTCTGAGCTTTCCATTTAGTCAGTAATGCCTGTATTTCTTCCAGAAGAGGAACGTGGTTTTCCACATATAGTTTGTTTGGGTATGGTGGTATTTTAATACCTAGGTACTTAATTGAGTGTGGCGCCCATTTAAAAGGGAAGGTTTGTGCCATTTTTTCTGCCTGAGTTAGTGGTATATTAATGTTTAAGATGTCTGACTTGGCATCATTTATTTTGAAATTGGAGATCTCACTAAACTTCTTAAATTCTTGTATTATGTTTGGTAGGGATATTTCTGGGAGCATTACTACCAACAAAAGATTGTCAGCAAACGCAGATGCTTTATGCTCTTGTATCCCCATTTTCAACCCTGATATATCTTTAGTCTGTAGGATAGCTGATATTAATGTTTCCAAGGTAAGAATGAACAGAATGGGGGATAATGGACATTCCTGTCGTGTGCCATTCAATATCTCGAAGGGTGGTGATAATATCCCATTTACTTTAATTCTTGCATATGGGGACTGGTAAAGTGCCATTATTTTTGCCACACAGTTTGGGCCAAAACCAAACATTTGTAGGGTGAGTTTCAAGAAAGCCCAGTCCATCCTATCAAAGGCTTTCTCTGCGTCAGTTGTTAATAGCAGCGTTGGTGTTTGTCCTTTCCTTCTCTATCTTTTACAAACCCCGCTTGTTCTGGGTGCATCAGGTTGGGAATAATTGATTGTAGTCTGTTAGCTAACATCTTCGCGTAGAATTTCTGATCTAAATGTATTAATGATATAGGCCTATAACTTTCACAAACTGGAATACTGTTATCTGTGCTTCTTGAGCTTGCTTTGGGAAATGTTTACATTCCAAAATGACATTAAAATGATTGAGCATCACCTGTGAGAGTTGTTGTTGTTATTCTTTATAGAAACCTGAACTATAACCATCAGGCCCTGGGCTTTTGTTAGGTGGTGCATCATTAATTACTTTTGTTAATTCTTCAAGTTTGAAGGGACTTTGTAATTGTTTCCAAATCATATCTGGCACTTGGGGCAATTGTAGTTGCTGTAAGTATAATTCTATTTTCCTTAATTTGCCTTTAGGTTAAGGCCCTGTATTCAAGATATATAAAGAATGGTAAAATTCTTGGAAGCATTTGGCTATTTCTGGGTAAGTATGGTGTGTCTTCTGTTTGGAATCCTTCAGCTGCATTATAAAAGTTTTACTTTTTTGATCCTTTATTAGTTTAGTTAGAATCTTAGAGGGTTTATTCCCCAGTTCATAAAAGTCTCTTTTGCATCTCAAGTATGCTTGCTCTGTAAGTGAATTCTGGGGGCACATTTACTTTGCTCGAGTGAAGGAATAGAATAAAAAAACTTCGAATTTCTAATGTTTTTTTTGGCTACTTCGACCATTGACTTGGCTACTTCGACTATTACTTAGACTTTAAAATTGAACAATTCGAACTAAAAATCGTTCGAATATTCGACGCAGGCCCGGACTGATAATCTGTCTAAACGGGCAAATGCCCGTGGTGCCGCTCTGTTTTTTATTAAGTGGGCCGCTCCTGATCTTATTGTCGGGGACTTGTAACTTTCAGTACTCTTAGAAACCCGACCAAGTCCCCTTCCCCCAGCCCTTAGTACTGACTTTGTGGAGCAGTGACACGGATCTTTCTGCAGCTGTGCTGTCTCCTGTACGTCTCCTAACAATCGGCTCTCGGCTAGCAGGCTGCAGTACAAACAGCAGATATGATCAGTGGATTGCAGAGTGAGCACCACATTGCACCGTATGCTGTTTGCATGCAAGCGGGCCATGCCTTGCGTGTTTCTTAAATGTAACATTTCAGGGGCGTACCCATTTGTTAGACTGACGAAGGGGTACACCCCCTGAAACATTACGTTTAATAAGCACACAGTGCCTGGCCAGCTTGCATGGAGTCCTGAGTGCCAGTAATTTTCTTTTTATCACGTATTGCTGAGGGTGCCAATTCCCCTTTTTTTACTGAGCACCGGACCAATTTTGGCATGAGAGGCCAAGGTGTGCTGGTGGGTTTTGGAATTGGGCAGAACTATAGGTTCCATGCAGGATGCTGCCACTTTGTGATTTTTCTAAGTTGGGAAACTGGGCAGCAAACTGGAAAATGAGGTTCAATGTTGATAAATGCAGGTTATGCACTTTGGCAAAAATAATATAAATTCAAGTTATACACTAAATGGCAGTGTGTTGGGAGTTTCCTTAAATGAGAAGGATCTTGGGGTTTTTGTAGATAACAAGTTGTCTAATTCTGGGCAGTGTCATTCTGTGGCTACTAAAGCAAATAAAGTTCTTGTATAAAAAAGGGCATTAACTCAAGGGATGAAAACATAATTATGTCTCTTTATAGGTCCCTGGTGAGGCCTCATCTGGAGTATGGGGGCAGTTTTAGACTTCAGTCCTTAAAGGAGAATTCAACCCATTTGCAAAAAAACCCGTACCCCCCACCCCACGTAGACCTCCCTCCCTCCTCCCCCCAGGCTAACTGCCCCCCCGGGGGGAAATGTCCCATACTTTATACTTACCCCTCGGTGCAGATTCTGGCAGCGGACTTCCTGGCATCCATCTTTCGGGTCCTCTGTAAGCTGAGTGGGAGACCCGCATTTTAGGCCCATGTGCAGTTGGAGCTGTTTGCCGGTTTGGACAACTGTGCATGCGGCAAATTCAACGGAAATTGCCGAATCGCTAGATTCACGTTGGACGTGATGGACTTTGTCTTTTTTCAACTTGATCTAACTGTGTAACAGACCAAAAGGCAGGATGGTACTTCCCTAATTTGCAGATTCCCTTTCTCCCCCCCCCCAACAATCATTGCAGATGAATGCTGGATACAAATCCCCCTTAATTTCTTCTGCCTTATGGTGTTTGTTACTTTACTATGTTCAGTTCCCCAAAATTCCCTTATCAAAACTGTTGCAAGGATTTGGCTGGCTTTCCTCTGTTTTCCCACTGTGACACCATTCACCCTTTTCTTTCCTTAAATAGCCATTCTGATTTTTAACTATCAAAAAAATAGGACTGATATACACGGAATTGTTTTTGTGCCATCTTCCTATGAGTTCTGGGGTGTTATACTCGGAAATGCCTTTGTGCCATCTGTTATGAGTTTTGGGGTACATTATAAATTATATGTGTGGATGAGTACAAAACCATTGTGTGTTTACATGTGGTCTGCTTTGATTTTTTTGCCCGGGCTGCTTTTTACTCCCAGTCCGGCCCTGATTCGACCATTCGATAGTTGAAGTACTGTCTCTTGAAAAAAAAACTTCAACCCCCTACTTCGCCACCTAAAACCTACCGAGGTGCAATGTTAGCCTATGGGGAAGGTCCCCATAAGCTTTCCTATGTTTTTTTGGTCGTAGAAAAATCATTCGATCGATGGATTAAAATCCTTCGAATCGTTTGATTCGAAGGATTTAATCGTTCGATTGAACGAATTGCGGTAAATCCTTCAACTTCGATATTCGCAGTCGAATATCGAGGTTAAATTATTCCTCGATATTCGACCATATGTAAATCTGCCCCTAAGAGTTGTTTTAGTAAGATCCTTTAGTTCTTCTTGTATTTTTCTCAATAATGTTTTTTTATGTGTATTTTCTAGGGTTCTTATTTCCTGAATCAGTGTTTGAATTTTTTGCCCTTGTTCTTTTTTTATTTAAGTGCTAAGTGCTATGAGTTTGCCTCTTGTAACCACTTTTACCATTTCCCAGAGAATTGAAGGGTCTGTTCCAGGTAAATTATTATTTTGTAGAGTGTCCCTTATAGAACTGGCTATAGTATCTCTATTTTGTTTTTTTAGTAAGAGTCTCTCATTGAATTTCCATTGAAAACTTTCTTTCAAAGTATTTGGTATTTCAAGCTTAGTGATATATGGAGAATGGTCTGACAAAATCATTGGACCGATTTGGATATGTTTTACCAAGTGAAGCTATTTCTGGTTAATTAATATGTTATCTATTCTGGAGTAACTGTTCCTAGCATTTGAAAAAAACATATAGTCATGTAGCGTAGGGTTATGCGTCCTCCAAATATCTATCATATTTAACTGGCCAAGAAAGTTTTAATTCTCTTTAATGTTTTAAACATGTGGGAACCATCTATTTTTGATTACTGCTGCATGGGCATTTTTGATATGCGTTTCTTGCAAAAATACTATTTTTGCCCCATGCATATGACAGTTGTTGAGTATTTGAGCTCTTTTTTTGGATTATTTAGCCCATTGACATTTTGGGACCATATATTAAGCTGAATTTGCGTCCCATAATTAGTGATTAGATTCTTGCTAGATTGTCTAGACCTGTTTCCGGTTTTAACATTAGGGTGAATAGATAGGGAAAATAGGATTTTAACTGGGGTAATGTTAAAGAATAAAATCTGATGCATCTTTGAGTGTTTTGCATTAGCTTGGATCTGTTGGGTCTAACTTGTCTTGCTTTTAGTCTTGGTATAGTTGACCACTAAGGGGGGCGGTGGGAGGTGAATCGGGTAGTGGGTCACAACCTATCCATTCCCACTGATCATCCTAATACAACACATCATATACTGAGCATAGTATTATATTACTATTCCTTCTGAACTGTACTTATAACACAACAATCTTAATGCAGAAAGAATTAAAAACAAAACAAAAAAAGAACATTATTGGATAATAAGCAGACAATAAACATCAACCAATTAACCTTTAGTCACAACCACTTACTGTGGTTTTCAGTGTTAATTCTTACACTTGGAATGTGAGACTCATATCTCCCACCATTCGGTGTTCTTTTATTTGGCGTGTGGAATTTGCTCAACTTGTTCCTTGGTGTCTTGGGGGTTCTTTGCATCGTTGAAACATCTTGCCACATGGAATCCATCTCCTGGATGTCTTCATCTGGTTGTTTTCTGTGTCATTCCACCTCGGGATCTGTATGTCCTCCAATTTTTGTATAAAGTCTTTTGTGTCTTCTGGGAATCTGATTACTTCTTGAACTCCCTCTTTATTAGCTGATAAGCTGAAAGGAAATCCCCACCGGAACTGGATCCCTTTCTCTCTAAGTTGATCCGTGGTTTTAGTTGTTTCCTTTTTATCAGCGTAGACAATGATAAGTCCTGTAGTAACAAAATATTATTGCCCTCAAAGGTCAATTACTTTCCTGACCGTGCTTTGGACAAAATTTCTTCTTTCAGCTGGAAGTTATTAATACAGCATAAAATATCTCTGGGGGCTTCTGGGGGGTGCGTTCCGTGGCTTAAATACCCTGTGGGCCCTGTCCATAGCAATGTCCATGTTGGGGTCTCTTTCTAGAATGACATTAAATAATTGATTGTGGGTATTTTATCCTCTCTTTGTACAGTCTCTGGGATCCCCCTTATCCTAATATAGTTCCTTCAACTTCTATTTTGCAAATCTTCTATGTGTCTGTGAAACTCTGCTATTTTCTTTGTTTGTTTGAGTATTAGTTTGTTGTGATGTTTTTGATTACTTACAAGCTTTGTCTGGTTTCTTTCCAGCGTATCTGTTCTAGCTCCCATGCTCTCCATGTCCTGCTTAATACCCTGGAGATCGTTCCGGATTTCTGCCATGACAGTGCAGCATTTCCTTGATATCTTTCTTCGATGGAAGCTGTCTCAGGTAAGTTTGCATATCAATTGAGCTGTCTGTGTCGATTTCAGCCTCCGATTAATTGTGTGGTAGTCTGCGGCTCCGCTGCTCTCTCTCGGTTCGGGCCTACCGGGCGCCATCTTTGCTTGCGATGTAACCCTGTTGTGCTTGCCGAACAAAGCCGAAATGTCTTTGTTGCCCCAATTGCTTTTTTTTACTACCATCTGTGTTGGGCTTATTGCCTTGGGATTTCCCCATGGTATCTGGATTCCAGAATGATCAGTGGGATAAGGTCGAGGGGAGCTCTAAGTTATGCAGCCATCTTTCCCAAGCGCTAGCCACGCACCTCCAGAGTATTGGGATGTTAAACATGAAGTGATCACTAATTGAAATGTTAAAACCCCCAACCTAACCTTTATATTCATTGCCAAGCAAGTCTATATTGATATGCAAACCGCCATTTATTACAAATCTGAAGTAACGCCTTATTTTTAGTACTCAGAGACTCATTTGTGTGTGTAGCCATAACGAGTTGTATGTTAAACATTTTTATAATATTTTCAAAATCTAGTACAAACAGCCTTATAAGGCCACAAGCTAGAAGCAGGCCCGGATTTGCGGCAGGGCCGCATAGGCCCGGGCCTAGGGCGGCAAAAAATAGGGACGGCATGCCGCCCAGCCGCATTATGGGGACGTTCGCGTCCCCGTTCAACCACACCAGCTGCGCCGGCGTTTTTTCGCCGGCGTGCTGGGAAGGTGGGCGATAGGACCGCACGGCCGCCTGGTCGGACCGCGCGGCCTAGGGGAGCCCAGAAATGAAATCCGGTGCTGGCTAGAAGACAGCAAAGAAAACACAATATGAGTATTTGTTAACAGGAGATAACTTTTATTTGTATATCATACTGTGATGTATTTATCAACAAATGATCATATATGATGTCAACATTTTTTTTTGTTTAATAAAAATAATTAAAAAAAAAAGAACTGGGACTCTTGGCTACTATTTGCCAAAAATCAGAATGCAACAACAATCCACTTATACTCTAGCTTTGTTGTGTTACGTTTATATCTGATTGAGTTTGTACCAACAAGTATTCTACTAATAACTGCCAATAACAACTGTCTCTTAAGGTATTTAAGACTTATTTTAGACTTTCATGGATAAGATGCACCCTGACCTTTCTTCTCCCTTTCTCTTCTTCCATTGTTTCTTTTATTTTTTGCACTGTTTTGACTGTTCCTTATTGAGGATAATACATTTGGAACTGCAGCTGTTGTTATTATTCTGTGAGGTTTAACCCAAATAAAAATGATTGAACATAAAAGTATAGGAACTGCAATTTAGTATAAGGAAAAAAATAACATTCTCTAAGCTCAAAGGTAATTCTAATTTGCAGTGTGCCATGTTACTAATAACAAACCCCATTGCTGTACTCATCTAGGAATTACATCTCACATCAAATTGTTTTTTTAGATTACTAGACACTATCACTAACATTCTCCCTAAACCTAACCATTTATTCAGAAACATGACTGAAGTCTGCATAACACAAAACCAAGGCCCTCAATAAGAGAATGTGACCTTTTTGATCTAAAATTTGCACTTTAGAGAAAACAAACGTTTAAAGTTAACTTAATTAAAATTATTCTAATATTTGGAAACCCTTTATCCACAGAAACGAATTGCTAATTTAAAACTGATGTGTTTTTTCTCGGTAAAAATAGAACAGCACCTTGTTCTTGATGATAACTAAACAATTCTAATGGGATTTTTTACAGCTTAAAGGTTTTAGGAGTGAAAAAACACGCTGTATCACATAACAGAAAAAAATACTTATTTGAAAGACCTCAGGTTCCAAGCATTCCTGATAAAATATCCTACATATTCTTGAGAGAAGGTTTATTTACTTTACTGTTCTAATCCATTCCACATACTCAGCCCACTAACAACCTATTGATTTCATGAAAGCTGTGCAACTGGTTCCCACACACCTTGCCTTATGGCAAGTCGTATCTCTCAATTCTAAACAAAATTTTATACAAGATCATGCATATGCAAATATTTATTGAGATTAGGTTTCCAAATGAATTGTCTTATTACTTGTCTCACTACTGGTGACAACTTCTTGTGAACCTTGGTGAATCACTAAATATCAATACACCTAAGGCACCAGATTATAAATCCTATATGATGTATTGTGGTTGATTAATCATTGTACAGATCTGCATGACCCAATGGCATAAGTGAGCCACAAAGGCTCAGATTTCATCACAATATAAAATAAATAATTGGACCTCAGGGAAACAGATTGTAGGTTCTGCTTGCCAAGTTCTGGAGTGCGCTCTATATTATTTGATAATCTGGTTTATTACTTATATTGATTAAATAATTGAATAATTTGGTTTATTGACTCTTTCCCTGTCCCTGGGCATCCTAATCGCTGCCTGCTCTGTGCCTGAACTTTAACTACCAATTTGTTTAACCCTTTTTATAATGTGCTAATCTGCTTGATCTGTTTGTCAACTTATTCTTTGGTTCCTATGTCTTGACCCCAATGCCCTTTTAGACCTGATAATTACTAGACAATTTCTTCCTTGATGTTTATCTTGGTATAAGTGAAAAATATAAGCCTTTTACATTTAGAAGACAGAATCAACAAAAACTCAAATTCTGAATGTTAGTTCCTAAACAACTGTATCAGGTTAAAGTGCTGGATACAGATATGTTGGCACTACATAAAAACAGGACAATAAGGGGCATATTTATCAAGGGTCGAATTTCGAATTGAAAAAGACCAACCAAAATTAAGTCGGTGTTTTTTGGTCGAATAGGTCAGTTTTCGATCAAATAGGTCCGTATTCGGCTGAATTCGAATCATTCCAATCAAAGTAATAGCGCATTTGAAGGAATTTGATTTAGTTTTTTCTCCCGAAAAACTTTGATTTCTCAAAGTCTACCAATTCACTCCAAATCGGTTCTAGGAGGTCCCCCATAGGCTAAAACAGCAATTTGGCAGATTTTAGATGGCAAATGGTCAAAGTTGAATTTTTAAAGAGATAGTACATGATAAATTTGATATTTGAATTTTTGAATTTTTTTCAAATTCGAATCGAATTTGGACTATTCCCTAGTCGAAGTACACAAAAAATAGCTCGAAATTTGATTTTTTTTTCAATCCAAAATGCACCTCGACCTTTGATAAATCTGCCCCTAAGTGTTAAAAATCTGTCTATGAACACAAACAAAACAAAGGAAATAGTTGTTGACTTCCGGAGACCACATGGTGATCATTCTCCACTGTACATTGACAGATTTCTGGTGGAAATAGTCAAGAGTACCAAATACCTTGGGGTACATCTGGTGGAGAACCTCTCCTGGACCCTTAACACCAGCTCTATAGTGAAGAAGGCACAGCAGTGTCTCTACTTTCTGAGAAAGCTGAAAAAAGCCCATCTTCGACCATCTATCCTCACTATCTTTAACAGAGGGTCTATTGAAAGCATTTTATGCAGCTGCATCACTACCTAGTATGGAAACTGTTTTGTATCGGATCGCAAGATCCTGCAGCAGATGGTGAGGACAGTGGAAAAGATCATTGGGGTCTTGCTTCCCACCATTATGGTTATTTACCACAAACGCTGTTTGCAGAAGGCTACCAGCATTGTTGGGAATGGCACCCACCCTGTATATGATCTCTCTACCCTCCCGCCATCCGTAAAAACACACTGCAGTATTTGGGCGCGGACTTCCAAAATTTGCAATACCTTTTTTTCCACAAGAAATCGGGCATCTCAACTTCCAAGGACTGAACTGAATATATTTATAAGGAACTGTATAAACCTCTGAAATATTTTACTCAAATGTATGTCTACCTTGCCAAGCAGGAGCGTGTGTTAGGGTTGTTCACCTAAAAAACTCACACTTGATGTACCTCATATAGTCTTATGTGTACCACCATGGGTTCTGGAGGAACGTTATTTCGTTTCTACTATGCACTGTATTACTGTATATGGCTGAGATGACAATTTAAATCCGCTCGAACTCCACTTGAACTTTAGGAATAATAATGATATAGAGTTCCTCCTGGATTGGAGGAAATGTGTAAGCCTTCCTTAAATATCCAATAGCTATCTATATAACAGTAATAATAATAATATAGTTAATAAAATATAGTATCTATCTTCCTTATTCAATTATGTGACTTTTGGTTCTTGGAGCATGCCTAGTCCATTGTGAATATTAGGGAAGTGCTACTATTTAAACAAACATTGCATCAAACATATAAAAGAATATATTTCTTGTACATTCCTCCATTCTTTTTACAATCAATTAAATTCTCTGCAATTACACACACTAAAATTCCAGGTATTTTCCAAGTAACCCTTTTTATTTATTGTAATTAAAACATCAATAAAATGCCACGTCTGTCTTATTTACTCTTGATGTGTTTGATCAAGCTGATTCATCTCTAATTACATACATTTTCTTGGGAAGAGTGTCTCCTGAGCAACACAAAGACAGTCTTCATTTACTGTGTCCATAAGTACTAAATGCAAGAAATGCAATGTACTGAATGAACAAATCTGTCTTATTTCAATAACACTTTGATCTTTGTGAAATCCAATTAAATGAGATATCCATAAAGAAACGCACCTGTTTTGACTTCAGCCATTGCAAGCTAAAAATAGCATCATCACCGCTATGTTGACAGAGAATTTTTCAGTTTTCTGACATATATATATAAAGTAAAATGTCTCTCCTTATTTAATAAAGTAAAATGAGTAGTGATGGGCGAATTTGTGCCGTTTCGCTTCGCGGCAAAATTCACGAAACGGCGAAAAATTAGCGAAACTGCGCCGGCGTCTCGTTTTTTGCCGCAAATTTTCGCGCCGTTTCGCAAATTTATTCGCTGGCGGCAAACCACGCAAATTCGCTGCGAATTCGCCCATCACTAAAAATGAGTTGCAAATATATTTGTGTTCTCTTGTTCACAAAACAATGATATTAAAGGGCATATTTATGATGCTGTGTAAAAAACAGCAGGATAATACACCACACATATCCAGGCGTGTAAGAAACAAAGTAAATTTCGTATGCGTTTTTTTCGTATGCGTCGGAAGCCATGTAAAATAACGCCATCAAATATGGTGTTTGCATGGCTTAAAATTACACACTTTGATAGATTCTCCATTTATTTTACACAGCTTTTTACATTGTTTTTCTCTGCAAATTTAGTTTTACACAGCATAATAAATATGTCCATGAAAGTCATCTACTGGCCTCATGCTTTGAAGATGGTTCCATTTTTAGATACAGTTTCAGAGTTTGATCCTCTGGTATGACAGTAACATAAATGTTTGGGGTACCATCTTGAACTAGCTGGGGCTGCTTTAAAATGTTTTTTTCCTGGTATGGGATCTGTTATCTGAAAACCCGCTATCCAGAAAGCCCCTAATTATGGGAAGGCTGTCGTAATCATATAATTCAAGTTTTTAAAATTATTTTCTTTTTCTCTGTAATGATAAAACAGAAACTAGTACTTGATAACTAATACTAAACTATAACTTATATAAAATTATTCCTCATTGAAAGCAAAACAATGTATTTTGTTTAAATAATGTTTTGATGATTTTTTTTTAGTAAAGTTAAGGTATGGATATCCAAATTACAGAAAGATCCCTTATCTGGATAAACTTGAGGTCCCAAGAATCACAGGTCCCATACCTCTAGTTGTACACAATTAGCTTGCAGTATGGGGAGCTGATGATTCATAAATTACACTAACCTGAACCACCAGGTAATCATGTATTTTATATTAAACAAATCATCATGATGCCACAGTGATCCAGCAATCTCAATTATGTATTAGTTACCTTTTATAATACAAGCTCAGCTTTATTAGAATATTGTGTATAATTTCCTGTGTACAAGTTCATAAATCAATTGCCGTGTTCAGTACAGTACAGAAAGCGTATAGTTTTAGTCAGGTTATAAAGTCTACTAAAGTGTGTAAACTACCTTGTCCCACCAGCCTGCCCAGTAACCAGATCCTCACACTCAGTCATATAAGCAGGACAAGCAGTTGATGGAAGGACTTAAAGGGGTTGATTATATTATTAGTGTTGAGCGAAAATTTTCACCAGGATTCACTGCAAAAAGATGTCCATGCACTCAAATTGTTGCGTGTCAAAATAAAAATTGTTGCCCATAGACTTCAATGCGTTTTGCAAATTTGTCACCATTTTTGAGTTATTTAGCTTTTTTTTTTTTTCAGCTCTCCAGTTTGTCATTTCAGCAATCTGGCTAGGTTCCAAATTAACCTAACAACAATGCAACAATCTCTCCAACCATTTGTTTTTCTGCTTGCAAGGAAAGCCAAAACTCCCATATTATCATTTTTCAAAGCTTATTATTTAGGGGCCGATTCACCAAGGGTCGAATATCGAGGTTTAATTAACCCTCGATATTCGACTGGGAATTAAAATCCTTTGACTTCGATTATCGAAGTCGAAGGATTTTAGCGCAAATAGTTCGATCGAAGGAATAATCCTTCGATCGAACGATTAAATCCTTCGATCGAACGATTAAATCCTTCGATCGAACGATTAAATCCTTCGAATCGAACGATTCAAAGGATTTTAATCCAACGATCGAAGGATTATCCTTCGACCGAAAAAAATTAGGAAAGCCTGTGGGGACCTTCCCCGTAGGCTAACATTGACTTCGGTAGCTTTTATGGGGCGAACTAGGGGGTCGAAGTTTTTTCTTAAAGAGACAGTACTTCAACTATCGAATAGTCTAACGTTTTTTAGTTCGAATCCTTAGATTCGAAGTCAAAGTCGTAGTCGAAGGTCGAAGTAGCCCATTCGATGGTCGAAGTAGCCCAAAAAACACTTCGAAATTCGAAGTTTTTTTACTTCGAATGCTTCACTTGAAGTTAGTGAATCGGCCCCTTAATGTGTGCACTTTTTTTTTTGGGACCATGGTTAGGTGTATTACAAAAGCAGGCATATGCATTAAATGCTGAAATTATTTGTTCTTTTGTTACATTTAGTGACTTTCTGAAAAATATGCAGACAATAAAGCAGAGACCATTTAGAAGCATGTCAAATTGAATGGGAAAATGTAATTAGTTTTTAATGAAACCCTTTTCTCCTGGTTTTTGTGCTTAGTGGCAGTTTATGGGATGTTATTCCTTCACACTTCAAAACCAGGCAGGCTGCCTTATCTAATTGAGCTTGATGGTAACATGAACCATTGAAAGCACAGCTAAAACTACTTCCTTCATTGTCCCTGCGTTCTTTTTTCCCATTCAGTAAAATTGGACATTATCTACTTTAAATTATGGTAAAATAATATATGCATTTAGCAGGATTACATGTACTATTTTTGGGAAATGTACATCAGTGGTGTGATTAGTATAGGCGTTGGTTCTTTCTCTACTATACCTGTATATATTGTGATAGAGTAACCACAAAAACGTGGGAAAAGGTGTGTTTATCCTTTAAGATCTCCATAGTGGGAGAGGTAGGAACCAAGATGGGTGTTAATAGACAGAGAATATGTTCTCTGTTTAAAGGCTTTGGTGGCCAGGTCCTGGAAGTTGGAGTATTCTGGAAAGAACAGGCAAGCCAGGTACTCCAATCCAGAAGTCCAGCTCACGGATTAACGCTCACCTTCCACAGGAAGGCTGTCCTATGGAAAGGTATTTAGTTCTAGTGAGCCTGTTAGGGAGCTCTCTCAGAGCAGGACACAGAGCAGGAAGGACACCTGCCTGTGTGAGGAACTCCCAGAAGGGCTGGGGGTGCCATTTGCTACTGCAAGGTGCAGAGAGAGGAGACCAAGTGACAGAGGGTCTGTCTGATGGAGGAAAGCCAGGAGGCTGAGCAATCCCCCAGGAGATTCATGAGTACAGGGGTGACCCATACTTATGTGTTTGCTTACTGGTAGTCCGCAAGGGGTCCAGTTTAGTAAGGGAACGCTTTATGTGTGAAGTTAGGATTTATTTTTATAATTTGTTTTGTATCCTGAAATGGTCACCCCTGTGTGTAAATTAACTGCCTTAAAAAGGAGAAAAGTGTCTGTTGTGGATCAGAAGCTGCTACTGAAAGTCTGCTCACAGGTGCAGGTTAATTAAAGTGGCTAATTGATTCAGCTTGTATATGCAGTGCTCAGAGTGCAAAGATGGGCAAGAAAAGCAGAAAAGGTTCTGTGAAAGCAAAGTGTTTGCTGTGTGTCTTGAACTGGTAACCTACATCTTGCAATGTGATGGGGAAAAAGATGGTGGCATCCCTACTCCCACTGGTAAAGGTATTAGCAAATCGTGAGAGTGAACCCTTGGTGGGAAGTGTGCCAGTTATAAAGACAGCATGTGCTGTAGCCTCTCGGGAGGTTGATGCTTCCACTGCATACAAAGCAAAAGAGGTAAAGTCGGCAGCTGGAGTGCCCACAAAATCTGTGGTAAAAGAGGCTGAAAGGAGCGATCAGCCTGAGCAGGTAAAATACATTGAAAAGTTGAAAATGATGTATGCTGAACTGGCCAAGGCTTTTAAAGAGAAAGAAAGCCAGCTTGAACAGTGCCAAAGAGAGGGGGTGACACTTAAAGAAGTGCACTCTGTAAAGGTCCTTGATCTGGAAAGATAAATACAGTCTCTAAAGGGGAACCTGGCTACAGAGATTGAGAATAATGCCCTGGAGTCAGAGGGTAAAAGAAAAGTCATAAATGTGTTACAGAAGGAGGTCACTGACCTGACAAAGAGGCTTGCTGAGGCCTCAAACCTTCACAGAGAGACGGCTGTGAGAGAGGAAAAGTGTACGGAATTAGCCCAGGTAAATGCACCACTGCACACACATGTAGTAAATTTGCAAAGGCAATGTACAGAATTGACTGATGCCAAGGACCTATTGGCTGACGTCAAAAAGAGTCTGCAGGAACAGCTGAGAAGAAACACTGCAGAAAGAGCAACATTGAAGTTAATGTTGGATGACCTTTCCAAGTCACACCGGTTGCTGGAGAAACAGCTGTGTGATGTGAAAGCCCAGAAAGCAGATCTGTAGAGTAGCATACAGGTACATGCCAAATATATGGAGCAGCTTCAGGCCAACTAACAGCCACTCAATCAGAAGGAAAGTCTCTAAAGGATCAGAACTTTGAGTTTAAAGCTGAGAGAGATTCTCTGCAGCAAAGACTTTGCATGTTATAGGATCTGGTGTTGCATGAGACACAACACCAAGGGATTAAAGGGAATACACACCTTTTCACACATTGTTTTGGTCACTCTACTACAATATATATATATATATATATATATATATATATATATATATATATATATATATATATATATATATATATATATATATATAAAAATAAAAAAATCCAAAGAGTAAAGGTGTACACTAGGATTTGAAATAGTATTAATCAATAGAAATCCAAGTGCAGGACAAATCTACAGCAGTTTTCTTTGACTGCAAAATCTTTTATTGGGAATGTGCAAAACACAACATGTTTCGGGCTAGGCCCTTTATCAAGTAGCCTAGCCCAAAACATGTTGTGTTTTGCACATTCCCAATAAAAGATTTTGCAGTCAAAGAAAACTTGGGAGATCGACACAGGATACCCCGCAGGATAACCAAGCAATAAAACGGTGAGCTGCAGTCCATCTCTATATTTAATAGATTGAAATAGTATTAAAACTTCCTCTTTTATTGTTTACATTAAAAGAGGAAGGTCTAAGACCTTTTTCAAGACCCTCAGCCTTAATTGGTAGCACCTGGGTCTTCGGCATCTGTGGACGGTGTGTGCTGGCACTTTGGATTTTGTATATATATGTGTATATATATATATATATATATATATATATATATATATATATATATATATATATATATATATATATATATATATATATTGATTTTGCCGAATAAAAATTATTTTTTTAAAATTTTTACGCAAGTTATATTCCAGATCTTGTGTTGGAAAGGCATCAATTATATATGACATTAGACATAATGACATAATAATGACATTAGTGTCCAATTGATGTAATTCAAAGGTTCCTTTTGGTGCTCACCACAACCTGCAAAGGAACATGTATGGGCACAAGTACATCTCTGATTATTGTAAATGTGCTCTAAATTTTTATTCTAAAATATTGCAGTTGCACTTGCTATCATAAATATGCCACCAATAGTTTTACAGCACTGAAAAGTAGAAAACTACCAAAAGAAAAGAGCTTCCAGAATGCCATTAATCCATGGATTTCCTACTGAAGCTGTTTTCCTGATGTGAAACATCTCTTAAATGGTTCTATACTTTACACTATCCTGTTTTTATACTTAGCGGCACATTTATTAAAAGTTGAATTTCGAATTCATGTGAGTTTTTTGAAACTCAATTAAAACAGAATATATTCAAAATTAAACTGAGGGTTATTTAGAAAAAAAATCAAATATGTAAAACTTGGAAGAATATTCCGACCTGAAAACTCAACACAAATTTGAATCAAATTCAACTAAACTCGATTCGAGTTTTTTCTCCAAAACAAACTTGAATGTCAGGAAGGCTGCTAACATATCCAAATTGGTCCCTGGATTTCTCCCATTGACTTATACATGAGCGCGGCAGGTTTTAGATAGCGAATAGATTCATTTAAGTTCGTAAAGGGCCAGAGTGTGATAAATCTCCAAATGTGAATTAGAATTAAAACTCAAGTTGAGTTTGGATAATTCACAATTCGAATTTGAAAGTTGGAATCATAAAAAAATTGAAAATTAAAATTAAAATTTTCAATTCAACCCTTAATAAATTTGCCCCTTAAAGCTAATTGCAATTGCATTTTTTCACTTTCGAATAGAGCATTAAAACCTTTCCTAAAATTATCTGCTTGTACAACTGCTTCAGAATGAGAATTTCACATCTTCATAGTTATCACTTTTAAAAAATCCTTTTTGCGTCTTGAGATTTTTAGATGGAACCTCCTTTCTTCTAATTAAAATGTAAATTATAGACTAAAACAAATAAAGAAAGTTGATTACAAAACAATAACAAGAGCTGATTTTATGGTCCCCTTTATTGATGCACAAATTTTTCTTTTTCTTGCCAAGCATGGATTCACAGCAAAATTCCATGTTTCATCATCAGTGAATTTCCTGCAAAAATTTGCAGTGATAAAAACACAACAAACACATAAAACATACACAAAAACATCCATTAGCTTCAATATATTTTGCTTTTAAAAGTAAACCAGTAAAAAGCCAATTTTAATTTATTTGTGCGTGGGGAAAATGCTTCAGAAAAAACCTGCCCATTGACTTCCATGCGTTTAGCAAAGTTTTGCCATTTTGCAGATTTTTCTATAGTTTTGCAAATGTTTCGCTTGCTACTAGTCCCTTTACACTTATACATAGTGATCATATCCCCTTTCAATGAAGCACCTTTTCTGCAGTGTAAACAAAACCAACTTGACCAACCCTTCCTCATAACTAAGACCTTCCATATCCTACATCAACTTACAGTAGTTATTCGGACTTTCTCTATTCTATTAATATCATTTTTAAGCACTGGAGATCAATATCTTGCTGGCCCTTAATTTTACAGCTACAGTATTTTTTATTATCTACAAGTACCCCTAGGTCCCTCCTATCTCCATCTCTTAATGCAGCCACACTCTCAACCCTGTATTTTGTTTAAGCTTAATCATGGAGGGGGGTTACGCTTTCAATGTTTGCTCTTTTTGCCTTTCTGATTTATCCTCACAAAAGGTATATACACTGTAGTATTTATAGATTCTAAAAGAAGTATCTACCTCTTCAGATTTTTTTAATTATTTCCTCATTATTCGTATAAACTGTTCTTAATGAATCAAGGAAGGGAATCCATTTCCAACAGTGTATGCCAGACTACCTGTTGAAGTTTTGAATTTAAAGGAGAAGGAAAGGTAAAAACTAAGTAAGCCTTATCCGAAAGGTCCATCTAAATATACCAGTAAACTCCCAAAGTAGTGCTGCTCTGAGTCCCCTGTCAAAAGAAACACTGCATTTCTTTCCTTCTATTGTGTACACATGGGCTTCTGTATCAGACTTTCTGCCTTCATCTTAAACCTTATTGCCCTGGGCAAGAGCATGCTCAGTTTGCTCCCCTTCCCCCCCCTCCCTTCTCTACTGTAATCTGAGCCCAGAGCAGGGAGAGACTCAGGCAGGAAGTGATGTCACACCATGTTAATCCTGCAGCTCCTATCCTAAACAAACAGAGAGCTTCTAGAGCTTTTTACTCAGGTATGGTAAAACATTCTACAGAATAAATATAGCATTCTAGCTTGCACTATTGCAGCTAATCTATTGGCAATAAAATGCCTCCGTAACTTTCCTTCTCCTTTAAGGTGCTAATGTTTCTTTTGTTGAACCAATGTATGTTTGTTTTTAAAACACGTGGAAGCTTAGTTATTAAAGGTCATATTTAAATGGTTTTTAAGGTTTTTGAAACTACTACTAAGTTCACAAACTCTAAAACCACAAATGTCATGGAATGTATTAAAAGATCCGAATATAAAAAGTACAAACGATGCGATTAAAAATAGGAATACCTCAAAAACCTCTAATTTGAAGGTTTGAGTTTTTCAGACAATTCTGGAAAAAAAAATCTGAAAAGTCTGAATTGATTAAAAGTGGTCCAAAAAATCAGCACAGCTCCCATTGACTTCTATAGGACCTCGAAAACTTTTACTTGGCAAAGTTTTGTATTACAGGTTTTTGGTGGTTTTACACGTAATAAATAGGGATCACTAGATCCAATATAGCATATATAAAATTGACATTACTAACAGTACAGTAGCACCAGTCGATGTCTGCATAATTAAAATGTTCCATTATTAAGGTTTGCCCCAAACTTGCAGCCTTTTCTATTTATCTACAAGAGTGGGTCTGTCGCATATTCCTACAGTTAATTTGCCTGTTGCCCTATACTCTGTGAAAAATTCAGCCTATAAGTCTTCAGCCCTCTCAACTTCCACCAAAATGTCTTCCTTTATGCACTGGGAACAGGAGTGTTTCAGGGGCTGCTGCTACCGCCTGCTCCTCAAGCACTGCAAAGGAGTTAAGCATGAAAGATTATATTGTGGATTAATCCTTTTAGTGTCAGCACATACAGCATCTTTAAAATGCAGGTGGTTGCTGGGGCACCTGCCTAGCAACTGTCACATACATGCAGAGATACATACTGCATTGGTTACTGAAATCTCTTCACAGCAACAACTATACAAATATAATAAGGTATATTGAAATGCAATCATTTCTAAAGAAATCACACCCAAAAAATACTGTGCATAGAAGAAAGTGCATAGGCGCTCATAAGTTAAAATAAATAATATTGAATAAATTATAAATATAAAAGCATTTGGATAGAAATATGGCTTGAATACATAAAATTGTGCATTAAAATTGTGTATGTAAAATACATTGCTTGCAAAACATATAAATCAAAATACACTTAACAATAAAAGAACAATTGGAAGCAGCAAAAACTAATAAACACTAAAAACAATCAGGTTCCAGGCTTCGCAAACTCAAGATCTCAAATAGTCTGTAATGAACGGTTTCCAGGACATCGCCCTACCAACCACCAAATGCATATAAAAGTGTAAGCAACACATTATCTGGGCTCCCAGGATTCCAACCATTACATATACACAACAGCTCAAAGTGCAATTGGTTAATTGGAGGAAATCTCCCCAAAAACCATCATATATATATATATATATGTGTGTGTGTGCATAAGTACAAATTATGTACAAATTATGCTCATGAATAGTCCTCTAAGGGGCAGATTTATAGAGATGTCGCGAACTGTTCGCCGGCGAACTTGTTCGCGCGAACATCGGGTGTTCGCGCTCGCCGGAAGTTCGCGAACGTCGCGCGACGTTCGCCATTTTGGGTTCGCCATTGTTGGCGCTTTTTTTTGCCCTCTCACCCCAGACCAGCAGGTACATGGCAGCCAATCAGGAAGCTCTCCCCTGGACCACTCCCCTTCCCTATAAAAACCGAAGCCCTGCAGCGTTTTTTCACTCTGCCTGTGTGTGCTGAAGAGATAGTGTAGGGAGAGAGCTGCTGCCTGTTAGTGATTTCAGGGACAGTTGAAAGTTTGCTGGCTAGTAATCGTTTTGATACTGCTCTGTTATTGGAGGGACAGAAGTCTGCAGGGGTTTGAGGGACATTTAAGCTTAGGTAGCTTTGCTGGCTAGTAATCTACCTTCTACTGCAGTGCTCTGTATGTAGCTGCAGTGGGCAGCTGTCCTGCTTCTGATCTCATCTGCTGACTGCTGCAATAACAGTAGTCCTTGTAAGGACTGCTTTTATTTATTTTTTTGTTGTTTTACTACTACTACTACTACTACTACTATAAGAGCCCAGTGCTATTAGTCTAGCAGTGTTGGGGAGTGGGACTGGTGTGCTAATCTGCTGCTCCTAGTAGTTCAGCAGCACCAACTTTAATTTTTTTTTTTTAATATTCATTTTTTTTTTATTTTACTTTTTTTATTTTACTACCGCTGTAGTAGTGTATAAGTTGACCTTTTAGGCATTATTTGCCCTGTAGGCATTATTTGCACACTGTTTTCTTCAACCCGCCATCGAGCTGTGTGACCTTGTTCACATTCTGTCTAAATATCCATAATATTACCGTCTCCAGAAAAAACACCGGAGTCACTTTTTTCAAGCAGCCATAATATATTTTACGTAATCCGTATCCACCGCTGTAGTAGTGTATACGTTGGCCTTGTAGGCATTATTTGCACACTGTTTTCTTCAACCCGCCATCGAGCTGTGTGACCTTGTTCCCATTCTGTCTAAATATCCATAATATTACCGTCTCCAGAAAAAACACCGGAGTCACTTTTTTCAAGCAGCATTCATATATTTTACGTAATCCGTATCCACCGCTGTAGTAGTGTATACGTTGGCCTTGTAGGCATTATTTGCACACTGTTTTCTTCAACCCGCCATCGAGCTGTGTGACCTTGTTCCCATTCTGTCTAAATATCCATAATATTACCGTCTCCAGAAAAAACACCGGAGTGACTTTTTTCAAGCAGCCATAATATATTTTACGTAATCCGTATCCACCGCTGTAGTAGTGTATACATTGACCTTGTAGGCATTGTTTGCCCAGTTTTTTTGGCCGCAGCCACTGAAGCACAGAGGCCAGAAAAAATATGCCATATAAATGCTGAAAATAGTCATTTTTTGCCATACGTTGACTCAACGTATATGGCAAAAAATGACTATTTTCAGCATTTATATGGCATATTTTTTATGGCAACTGTGCTTCAGTGGCTGCGTCCAAAAAAACTGGGCAAACAATGCCTACAAGGTCAACGTATGGCAGTTGTTTAAAGAGAACAGTAGATTACTAGCCAGCAAAGCTACCTAAGCTAAAATGTCCCTCAAATCCCTGCAGACTTCTGTCCCTCCAATACAGAGCAGTATCAAGCAGATTACTAGCCAGCAAACTTACTATCATCTGTCCCTGAAATCACTAACAGCTCTCCCCCTACACTATCTCTTCCAAGCACACACAGGCAGATTTTTCAGATACATTTTTGCCCTTGATCCCCCTCTGGCATGCCACTGTCCAGGTCGTTGCACCCTTTAAACAACTTTAAAATCATTTTTTCTGGCCAGAAATGTCTTTCTAGATGTTAAAGTTCGCCTTCCCATTGAAGTCTATGGGGTTCGCGAACCGTTCGCGAACCGCTCGCGTTTTTGCGCAAGTTCGCGAATATGTTCGCGAACTTTTTTTCCGACGTTCGCTACATCCCTACAGATTTATCAAAACATAAGCAAGAATGATTTGTAAAACCTTGAATAGTCACAATTTAGCAAAGGAAAAATGTGAAAAATTAAATGAATGCAACTTTTCTTCCATGAAAAAAAAACCACAACCGTGAATTTCCTGTAACTTTTTCTTTCTTAAATAAGAAAGTGCCTATGGCAGAAAAAGCAATATCAGGTTTTTTCCCTCAACCCGGTATTCCCCTCAATTGGTATATTGGCTTTTGTATCTTTGGAAGCATGCTATCTTTTTTTGAACAACAGAGTTCCAGCATTTAACCATCCTGCTGCCTGAACATACAACATACAAAGCCCATAACTTCAGAACATAAGTAAATATAGCCAGTGCTAGGTATTTGTAACAAGGGAAGAGCTGTGGTTCTCATGCTATTCTCTGTAGCACTACACAGTTTCTACTGAAACTATCATAAAATGCTCAGAAATGATAAATGTTGAGCACAAGCTAGATTTTTTTTATTTGAATGCACCACACAGATCAAAATGACTAGTTTGATTTGAAAAGAAATCAAATCTCTCTCAAGCAGGAGAGTTCATTTTTCAACCAACCCAACAATATTTACGCATCCTTACGCAATATTTAAACGCACAGGCAAAGTAAGAGATGGCAAAGGCACGCAAAACAAGTGATGTCTCCATACCGCGTATCTGTATGAAAATATTGAAAATAAAAATAGTGTTATAATTGTATTGTGTTATATTCGGTCTTAATGATCGTGAGGCTGAGAGCAATAAACAAATGCATTGACTGCAGAAAAATAATTATAACATGAACTGAAAGCTGATAATCTGCTACAACATTAATGCTGTTATGCTTTCGAGAAGTTGCTGGCAACAAAGAAGTTAATCATACAGCAATAATCAGTTCAATAATTTAATTCATTGTCTACCAGAAATTTTGATTTGTAGATGGAAATGACAGCTGGGAAAGATTAAATTGAACACTAAAATTAAGTCAGATTATCTTTAACAGGTGTTGTTTTGGTATCATAATAAACTTCTTAGGAAAGCTTTACATAATCTGGTGCTGGTACATAAAAATTCTTCTCTTGAATTCAGCATTTCAGTTCATTGTTTTTATATGGGAAAACATTGAACATTAATTTAAAATTTTCGTTGGAAAATAAGAACATTATTTTAACGTAAATAAATATTTGGTGCCTTATTTATATAAAGAATATAAAGTGCCAAAGGTCATTTATTTTTTTTTAATCCACAATAAAGCACTTTCTCTGGAATTCCAGGGCCATTTGGTTTTGGACTATGCACCAAAATGGATGAAAAGTAACATTTGTTGAGGTAAATAATGTGCAACTTGTGGCTATTTCCCTTTCATTTCTGTTGGAATGATGTTACATGGGGCACATGACATTAATAACAATTTAATTGTCCAATTCATCTGTTGCAAGTCAGTTACGGATATTGACACAATCTATCCATGCTAACTATAGTTCCATGATTTTCTATCGTACATTTTTGCACTTGTTCACTATTCATTAAAGCAGGTGGGGCAGGCATTTCCACAAGTAGCACAAGTTTCTATGTATGGGTACAAGTAGCATTTGTGAATAGCAGCCATGCATACTTAGCTTAAAAACCAGTGCTTTGCAATTGCCAAATTGCAAATGCCAGCAGCAAGAATACTCAATAATTTTTAGTTCAACTATAATGACAAATAAGAATCAATGTTTTGTTCATCATTTCAGCAGATAATATTTATCTATTTGAAGAAAAACGACTGTAGAGCTTGCAAAAGTGTTTTTATTACACACTAAGTACAATGCTGACAAAACTTAAATGGGATGTAAAGGCAAAAAAAATAAATAAAATCCCATTTTTACTTTCTCCAATATACCCTAGAAACCTATCTCCAAAATACTTTATTTAAAAAAGTTGTATAATTTTTATAAAAAACCAGACTGTATGCAGTGAAATTCTCTCTTCATTTACTCCTGTGGATAGGAATTGTTAAACTGTCCCTAACTGCTGGGCAGTGAAACAGTCATACTTATGAACAGCAGGGGGAGCCCCCGCCTTACTTTCCAGACATGCAGAACTCAATCAGCTTTGTTTGTTTCCCTGTAGAGCAGTCGGCCACTGTGTAGAGATTTGTATTGGATTTTATTGTTGCCTTTACATCCCCTTTACTGTTTCCAACTCCAGATGCAGGGACAAAGATCATGGAGCCAGATTTAAAAACATAAACTGGGATTCTATTTGGGGGATTATTTTGCTGCAGCCACTGGTTCTGCAGAGTTGGAGAAAGTATGTATTAAACAATACAAAAACTATAAAATCCACATTAGATTACATGACAACACAGGCCCAGTGCAGTCTCCGTTTTCTGATTATTATCAGTCTTACTATATCGGCTCCTGGCAGATATTATTTGACTTGTGCTGTAAGCAGTAGGGATGGGGGAATTTTTTCACCTTGTTATGCTGAAAAAATGACGTCCATAGACTTGTATGGCTTTGTATGTCAAAATAAAAAGACGCACGTAAAAAAAATTTCGCAGCGCAACAAAAAAATTTTGACGCCCATAGACTTTAAGGGGTGTCTGCAACATTTCGCCGGCGGCGAATTTTTGGTGAAGCGAAACGGGTAAAATTTACCCAACCCTACTAGGCAGCACAGACCACACTGAGCATGTGCACAGTCTTGGTCTTGCAAAGATTTTTTAAAAAGTTACAAGATGGTGACCCCCTGTGGCCAACTT
Organism: Xenopus laevis; assembly: GCF_017654675.1. NCBI lineage: Eukaryota > Metazoa > Chordata > Amphibia > Anura > Pipidae > Xenopus > Xenopus laevis. Next base: position 100,632,543 of record NC_054380.1, on the reverse strand, counting down.
TAAAAGCATAAGTCATTTGTTTGATTAGGCTTGTGGTGCAGTAAGTTCATGTTTATGTTTAGTATACAAAATACAGCATTTCTAGCCTTGTTCTATTTTATACTTTACTTCCCCTTTAAGGAATAATAATTCTAATTCGAAATCTATACATTTACAACTGACCATGCACCCATTTCATTGTTTTTTGTACCACTATTTCCTTCAATGGTGCCTTGTGCGTTTTTGTTGCGATCTGACGAGGTGTGACAAAACGTATGCGACAGAAATAAGGTAAGTAATAGAATTGTTGCATGGTGTTGCAGGGTTGATCCGATGCGACACGACTGTCGGATGCAGATGCAGATCCATAAGAATTAATCATCCTTATAGTGTGACATTATATTCTATGTGTATTGTATATTTTGAGAGGGTACCCAAACTCAATAAGTGACAGCATAACAGAGCATTAGTGATGGGCGAATTTGCGCCATTTCGCTTCGCCGAAAAATTCGCGAATTTCGCGCGAAAAATTCGCGAAACGGCGCCGGCGTCTCGTTTTTTGCGCCGGCAAATTTTTTACGCAAATTTTCGCGGGCGTTTCACGAATTTATTCGCTGGTGGCGAAACGCGCAAATTCGCCGCGAATTCGCGCCTGGCGAATAAATTCGCCCATCACTACAGAGCATGTGCAGTGCCTTGGGCTGGTATAGAAGCTCATAACATAATGTACAACATTTCTAGCTTACTTCTTTAGTCCTTTACTTCTCCTTTAAGAGGGATATAAATGAGCTGGAGAAAGTGCAGAGACGTGCAACTAAACTGGTGAGGTTAGAGAGAGGAAAGACAAATTATTAAGGTAGACTGTCAAGTTTGGGGTTGTTTTCTCTGGAAAAAAGAAGCTTGAGAGGGGACATAATTACACTTTACAAGTACATTAGAGGACATTATAGACAAATAGCAGGGGATCTTTTTACCCATAAAGAGGATCACCGTACCAGAGGCCACCCCTTTAGACTATAGGAAAAGAACTTTAATTTGAAGCAGTGTAGGTGGTTCTTCACAGTCAGGACAGTGAGGTTGTGGAATGCACTGCCGGGTGATGTTGTGATGGCTGATTCTGTCAATGCCTTTAAGAATGGCTTGGATGATTTCTTGTACAAGCAATCTATAGCTAGTGTATGAGTATATATACAGTAGTTTATGTGAGTGTATGGAGGGGTCAGTGTGTGTATGGCTGCTGGGTCTCGTTTGGAGGGGTTGAACTTGATGGATTTTGATATTTTTTCAGCCCAATGTAACTATGTAACTATGTACAGTAGCTAACACAAAGGGTTAACCCATGGGAAAGCGGGTGGGACTCCGTTTCCTCTATCCAAAATGGATGCCGTCCCTAACTGCACTTGATTTTAATTACCTACACTTGCTCCCCCAATGTTACGTAACTAAACCCAGCTACTAACCTCTGCCTGGGGCTATGGGGTAATATCAGCTGATGGCTAACTTAGATGCACCACTGAATTTTGCATCAATAGTGTCCTTTGTCACTGGAGAGTAAACTTTGCATAGTGGATCAGAGTGCAAGTACTGGTGAGTGAATACAAGTAGATGCATGGACTCCATTAGAATTTTAACTTTTGCAATTCTGCAAAGGAAAGTTGTGCTCAGAACTCAATTTGTAACCATTAAGTGGGATGTAATGAGGCTGTGGCCACACATCTTATACAAAGACAAGACGTACAGGGTCAGACTGGGGGGCTGGGGCCCCCCGGGACTACTGTTCAGGGCCCCCCTCCGCCCCCCCCTGCTCCTCTACTGTGACGCGCCGAGCACAAAGTAACTGCTAGGAGCACATGCGCAAACATCACCACGCACATGCGCAAACAGTGGCTCTCGCGCTGAATTTTTTTTTTTAACCCGAATATCGGGAGAGGGGGTCTGGCCAGGCCCATGAGGGTCAGGGCCCTGAAGATGTAGAAAGACATTGACAAATACAAGAGGTCCTCTGCACTCAACCCATTATTAATATATTTAAGACAGAGACATTTTGTGCATACTGCTACTGAAAAATGCCTTACCCTTTAAACAAAACAGGGATTGTTTGTCCATATATTGCAATATATTTAAGATGGCCAAATACGTCAAAGTGATCCCATATCTGGCCAGTCCTACGCTCAATTTTCATCTGATTCATTAAGAATTCAATTGCGTAATTATACATTTTACAAAGGGACTAAGTTTTACCTGCCACTTACTTGCTGCTTTCAAAGTAAAACTCCCAAACTTGGCTGCCCTTTTATTAGACACCAGTGGGATCACCTGACTATAGCTGGACAAATTGCAATATATGGACAAACAAACTCAAGCAACTTTGCCCTGTGTACAGTACATGCTAAAATCAAACTTAATATACATTCCACCTTACAAAAAAAACACTGGTTCCATTGCTGGATCATTCCTTCTTTGAAAATTCCCTTCCTTCAACTGCAGACAACACGCCCAGTTCAAGACATATTGCTAATGCAAAGCATCCCCACAACTGTATTTGAGGCTTAATTTTTATTTTTGCCAAATAGTATTTTTTTTTTTATGGTTTCTAAGTCATAAATGGTTTAAGTGTAAGTTTGCTTACTCTACACAACATTATTGTTCCTACTGCAAACAAATGATGCTGACTCATTCTGGAATTAGCCAGTTAAAGCAGCTGAATTCTGTCAGTGACTCACAGCATACTGTAAGTGTGTGGGTTGCAGCTGGAAGACAATTTCAGGTTGAGGAACTCAAAAATAAATTGACAAACACAAAAACAACTATTTTATAAAAAAAATGAAAAAATATATCTACATTTACACAATCCCCACTGACAAGGTATAGCTTTTGGTGAAAGTGATTTGTATGATGGCAGGCAAACCTGACACTGAATGTAAAATGCCCCCCAGTTTCAGTTACCCATAAACAAAAAATACTGAGTTAATAGCTGTAACAGAAGAACTGTACTGCACAGGATACACTTTTTTCTCTCCCTCTGTATCATTTCAAAAACCACAAAGATGTCAGTCACACTGCACATTAGCTTCAAGTACCGAGTCATAAAGCAGTGCACAGCCGCTTGGCATATCAATGTCTTCCTGTATTACTTAGCTACAATACGGAAAGTATAAGACAGTGCATAAAATGTCACTGTAAATTTCTGCTGCCAAAATACACAACGGAGTATATAACACTAGCTTCCCTTACAAAGAACAGTGCTTCCTTTAACTGCATAATATGAACTTCATATCTTCTTCCATTATTGTGTAATATCAAATTGCCAGCTGAAATGTGAAAATGAAATGATAAAACTCTACTTAGATGTTTGTTGACAACACAATTGCTGCTGTGTAACATTTCAAATCTGACAAGAAACAAGCTGTTAGGAAATAAAAGAAGTTATTGGTGACTATAGCTTACCTATTGAATATTTACATATCATGGTTGGTAAAAAAAAAAACCATTATATATTATTCAACATTATCATTTATAATGTCATCAGGACTTGTCACAAGGAACATGTTTTTAGAACATAAAGAAAGTATACTTTAAAGGTTATAATATAACTGTACAGAATGATATGCAAGATTGGTCAGACTTGTCTTTTCGTTTTTTTACTCTTCTTAAAGCTGCATTTTCTGCAGAAAGACTGGGTCTTTGGACACAACTAAAGCTGGGCTATACGTCTGACAAAGATGTAATCAAATAATAACTGGAAAACAAATGTCTTTGATAGGTGTTCTACATTATGGGGTCCCTACAACACCAAGGAGTCTGGAACACTGTAATGACAAAACAGTTACTACAGATGGTGTGTTAGCACATATTCTTTTCATTTATATTAACAGCAAAATGGGTCAGCAGTAACCCATGAAAGGTCTTGTCTGTGGCATCACTTTCTGGACAATGTAGTTGTCTCAAAACTTCAATTCACTAATATTTGCACCTTCCTTCATCTCCAGCTTTGCCTTGGTCATCTTCCCCAAGCAGGTTTGCTAAGGTGTTGGGCTGGTGGCACAATTTACTTTTTCTTTTTTAAAAGGTTTAGCTTACTTTTTGTAAACAAAATTGTTGGATGCAGCACATAAGGAATTAGATCTTTCTCAAAACTTTAAAAACGCAGTAATAAAGAAATATGACCAATACAGACAATCATTACTTTATGGGATCTGAAAGTACAGAGGGCTTACAGTACATTTACAAAGAAGTTGAGAAGATGGATCGTTATACTGTCTTTGTGGAATGAATTCAAAATTGCTAAATAAATTGAACTCCAAAAATGTATAGGCCGGTGCACTGGATCCTGATGAAAATGATCAGAGTATGGGCATGGTAAGGTTCACTAGGGCAGAGCTTGATGTGAATGATTAATAATCTCTGTAAATCACCATGTGACCTATCTATGTATGTATATCTATATAAATAATTACTGATGGGCGAATTTCGCCAAAAAAATTTCCCGCAAAATTTGCGAAACGGAGAAACATTCTCGAAACCTGAATTTTGACGCCGGCATCAAAATATTTTTGACGCCAGCAACAATTCCGTTGCTGGCGAAAATTCCTACGCTGGTGACAATTCTGATGGTGTTTTGCGAATTTTGCTGGCAATTTCACGCCAATTTAATGAATTTATGCGCCGGTGGTGAAACGCGGAAATTCGCCACGAATTTGTGCCTGGCAAATAAATTCACCCCTCACTATAAATAATGCATAATAATAGTCATGATGCAATAACAGAAGGTTAAAAAATGGTGTTATTATAATTAACATTGCCTCAATCCTGAGGTACATAAAGCAAACACATGATTAGTCATGGGCAAATTTATTCACCAGGTGAATTTCTGCGATTCGCCGCTGGCAAATAAATTTGAGAAATTGCAGCAAAAATTCAGACGCCAGCGACAATTCTGGGCACCCATTGACTTTAATGGGCATCAGAATTGTCCCCAGTGTTGGAACTGTCGCTGGCATCAGAATTGTCTCCGGCGTCAAAATTCGCGTTTCACAATTTTTTTTGTCAGAACAAAACTGGAGAAATTAGCCTGTCACTACACATGATCTATATTTACATATAAATTCAATTACAGATGATCTTCAGATTGCTAAAGCCAAAGGTCACTTCAATATCCTTATGCTCCTTATCTGCATTTGACATTGTTGACCACTCTCTCCTAATGCAAATTCTGTTTTGGCTTGATATCTGGATCCAGACTGAATCTTGGCTCTCTTCTTACCTCTCTAACCATTCATTCACTGTCTCTTATGTTAATGAAACCTAATGTTCTTCCTGCATCAAACCCCTTCTATTTTGCTTCTCCTTATATTTGGAATGCCATTCCTGAATTTCTCTGGAGAGAATCCTTTCTCAATGTCTTTAGATACAAATACAGATACACATATATAAGATTATATTAAATGTATCACTTATGAAAAACAAAATGGCTACTTCTTAATCTTAATAAAAATGTTCATGTTGAAAATTCTACCCCAAATTTACTGTAACCCTGCCTTACTTCCCCACTAGAGATAATAGTCCCATGTTCTGTGTCCTAATTGACAGGACTATACAGTATTAGTCCACTTCCATGTCATTTTCCTTCCAGAACAAATTGGCTTTTGGTCCATATATGGGACCAGCCGATGGGCCTGCCTGATATCTGCCTAAAAATTGTCCTGATATCTATCGGTTAGGATTGATTTTTGGGACAACCAAATGAACATGTTAATGCGGTCCTGCATTGGTGACAATTATGATGCAGTTGTTTCCCTTTGAGACCCAACATCCTTTAAGGATTCTGATGGCCTCCCAATAGATCTGATAATCTGCATTGATGCTTCCTGATGATGTCAGAACATGTAGAAGTTACCAAAAGACATGTAAACATTGGGCTAAACTCCCACTGCTTCCATTATATCTGTTGTTATGTGGCATCAATATGAATATAGTATGTTTCTTTCAAGCATACCTTATCTTGTTTTATTTCTGAAGACATTTACATTGCTTAGAAAAATGTGTTCCACATGTCACTTGTATCTCTATATATATACTGCCAGTTTATTATATGCAGAAATCCTTTTTTGCCCCATATGAAAATGTATTTTAAAAATAAGGTAATCATTAAACGTATGGCACATCATTTTATATATCATTTAATGTATTGTGCACAAAGGAAACAATATCATGGTATGCACTGCAGAGCTGAAGAGGATATTAAATAATTTACCACCAAGTCAGCTGAGAAAAATTTCATACAGATAAAATATTTAAATGGGCTGATAATATAACATAATCTGGTAGCTCCCTTGTCTTTTTCTCACACTTAGAAATTCCTCAAACATAGAGCTTACAAAATAAGGAGATGGAAAATGCCTTTCCAATGAGACAAATGCCCAGATTGTGCATACAACTAAAAACTGAAAGTCCCTACAAAGTAAAACGGTGGTAGAGCAGTATGTAGAGCATGCAGTATAAAGAGAATGTGTCCAAGGAACAAATTCCCATGCACAATCCAAGTTACCTTAATTAAACTATAGGAAACTGACGGGTGCATACAGCAACACTAACATAGATATAGACTTTTATTCAAGAACCTACATGCAACTATCTATTCTCTCTCTCTCTCTCTCTCTCTCTCTCTCTCTCTCTCTCTCTCTCTCTCCACATATATTTATGTATCATATATCTATATATATATATATATTATATCTATATATTATACACAAATATATATATATATACACATGTAGAAAGGCTGTGGCACACACTTACTGGAGCAAGGACCCAGGTGCTATTCAGAAAAAGGTATATATCCATGTAGAAAGCTGAAGCACACTGGGATTTGTCAAGATAAAACTTATTTTATGATCACATAAAATAAAATAAGTTTTATCTTGACAAATCCCAGTGTGCTTCAGCTTTCTACATGGATATATATATATATATATATATATATATATATATATATATATATATATAGACACATACAAGAGTCCTCTGCACTCAACCCATTATCAATATATTTAAGACAGAGACATTTTGTGCATACTGCTACTGAAAAATGCCTTACCCTTTAAACAAAACAGGAATTGTTTGTCCATATATTGCAATATATTTAAGATGGCCAACTACGTCAAAGTCATCCTATATCTGGCCAGTCCTACGCTCAATTTTATCTGATTCATTAAGAATTCTATTGCTTCATTATACATTTTACAAAAGGGACTAAGTTTTACCTGCAACTTACTAGCTGCTTTCAAAGTAAAACTCCCAAACTTGGCTGCCCTTTTATTAGACACCAGTGGGATCACCTGACTATAGCTGGGAAGGGTGGGAGCTACAACATGGAGCTGGTCACTGCTCCTGTATAACTATAACAAACAAGGGAAAGTTGTGCTCACCATAAATTTTTTAAAACCATTAGGCGGGGGTGCAATGAGGCTGTGACCACAAATAACATATAGACACATACAAGAGTCCTCTGCAATCAACCCATTATCAATATATTTAAGACAGCGACATTTTGTGCATACACAAACGCCATGAATATCTTATAAATTATATCATTATAATACACAACAGCCATGCATATCTTGTAAATGGTATCCTTCTGATGTCATCAGTTATAAACGGTGAGTTCTGATGTCATATCTGTCACATGACTCACTGAAACTTGTGCATTATAATAAATAAAGTACCCCCAGTTGCAAAATATGAGGATATTAGAAGTTACCTCGGAGTTCCATGACCTGTATAAAAACACTCGGCCTTCAGCCTTGTGTTTTTATATGGTCATGAAACTCCTCAGTAACTTATAATATCCTTATAATTTACAAGTACTTTATTAACTATATAAACTGTTCACAGTGATATATATATATATAAATAAATATATATATATATATAAATAAATATATATATATATATATATATATATATATATATATATATATATATATACAGGTTTTTTCGTGAAAATGTATTGATAAATAGGGAGAAAAGTCAGTGAGGATTTGGAGTGGTTTTCATAAAATTGTGAGAATATTTCATATTTTAATAAATAACCGCCTGTGAGTAGTGTATTGTTTATTATTTGGTATGTTGTGTATAGATTTTTGGCATGCCCATAATTAATCAGTGGTTGATGTACTGATTGATCTGAATGAGCTGTGATTGATGTAATATAGATACATTAATCACATATTGTGATTCTGAACTGGATGCCTTGTGCCAACACATGTAACTACTTTCCTTTCATGACAAGATTTCAAATAAATAAAATATTACACAAAAATATTGTAAAACATATCATGAAGTAAATAGCATTAACACAAACATAATAATACACATATACATATATATCCTAAATATCTAAATATACATGTACATAACAATTCAGGTGAACAGAAAGCAACTGTTCAAAATATTTTATCATCTTGCAACAGTCTCACTGGACACTAGATGGAGGTATAGACACCATACTGTACCATTTGCTGAATTTTTGAGACAAGTACCTGAGAAACAGATTCAGTGTTCTTATCAATTATTTTTCTTTTTCATGTTAACTTATGAATTTAAGTAGCACCTAGATATATACAAATAAAGAATCAGCTTTGTCTTTGCTGTTTTACAATGCACAACTCTATGCCACTGCATAAAAATTTTTATGTTACATTTATCATTCAGACTGAAAGGGGTTTGCTTATGTGTTTAAAATATACATTTTTATAAAACTAACTTTCCTGTGAAGTCACGACTGCCTCTACAAAAGCAGAATTAGGGTTCTAAATGTTGAGGATAAAAATATATATGTTGTATAGTCTCCTGTAATGGTAGCATTATAAAGATTGCTCTACAAATACAATTTAAATTTTTTAAGGAGGACCAAAGAATGTAGGGCAACTCACAGCATGTGTTTTTGAGAAACATCCCCATAAAGGATCTACCACAAACTGTGCATGTGATGTTCACTGCATGTATGTATGTATATTTACAGCATTGATTCAGTGCTACTTATGCATGCAGTACTGTATAGTAGAATAATACATACAGAACAAACGGGTCAATACAATAATAAAATAAAAAACAAATAAATACACTTACATTTAAGATATAGTGCTACTCCACGTTAAGGGGTCTATTTAAACCTGTTCAGGATTTGGAACATGTTTTTTGCCTTCAGGATTCTCAATATTTTTGGGCTGTTTGTGCTGGTTTTCATTCGATAATCCAATAAATTCAATTTTTTTGGGCGACAACTTGAATGGTAGATTTTTTTGTAGCGTCAATGTGGAAAAAGTTGAATGATTCGAATTGATGCTCGATTTTGTTGCGACTTTTTGTCACACCAATTTTTTTTTTTAAAAAGTGTTATTGGTAAATTAAGGGGAAAAGTGAGAAAAAGTTGAGTTTAGTAAATAACCCCCTAAGTGTTAAAATGGCAAGAGGAAGGATAGATAGATAGATAGATAGATAGATAGATAGATAGATAGATAGATAGATAGATAGATAGATAGATAGATAGATAGATAGATAGATAGATGATAGAACACATCGATAATATAGTAACTGTTTATAGAGAACTCTCAGCAACTTGAAAGAGTGAAGAATGAGTTACGGTACCAGCAGAGGTCTGAGAACTAGGAGCACTGAAACAGAAACTGGCCAATAGGCAGGAGCATTGTCCGGTCACATGCCGAGTCAAATACCAAAGAACAACCAAAACCAAAATAGCAGTGCCAGAAGGTCACAACAGAAGCTGAAGCTAAAGAACAATGGATCATACAATAGACTTGAGCTGCATATGCTGAGAACTCAGCACTACAGTAGCAGCACAACCTGACAGGGATACATTATTATCTGGTAGATATGGCATCCTGTATAGTGATGGGTGAATCTGATCCATTTCAATTTGCCGAATATTTGTTAAAATACGTTGAAGTCTATAGACGTCCATTTTTTTCCAAATGGTGGTGGGACACTAGGCAATCTAGACCTCCCTGTATATTGTAGAGAACAGTTGCAGTGAGAAAAAAATCATTTAAAAATATTTTTAAAAGGTGTGCTTTTTCCCCTTGGAGATGGCAGAGTGGTACTAGGGTCTAATTACAAATATTTTGACACTGTATATTTCCAATGGGAAAACTAGACTGGGCAGAATGCCACATCTTGTGCAGCCTTCGAAATGAAGAGATTAAATACAATTTGACAGATACCTGGCAATAGTCCCTATTTAGGTGAAACACTCTATATTTTTTGAAGGGGGTGTCACTTACCCAGATGTTGGTGCAGTTCGGAAAATATCAGTTACATTGGAACTGGGTTTGGTCTCCTTTATTTCAAGTTGGGGAATAGTGGGAGGAATGTACTGTAAGTTACTACAAGTGGTGTAACTACAGAGGAAGCAGACCCTGCGGCTGCAGTGGGCCCCAGGTGGTACAGGGGGCCCCATGAGACTATGTAACTACTGTGTAACCTCTGCATATTTTGGTGGCCCTAAAATAAATTTGCTGTGGGGACCATTAACATCTAGTCATGCCACTGGTTCCAACATTAAACATGCTTACTCGGGGGTGTAATTTTTGTTTCCTGTGCCCCTGTCCACATAATGTTATTGTGGCTAGGCTAAGGCACCCAAAATGGTCCTCTATGCCAGTGGTCACCAACCTTTTTTGCCCCAGGTACCGGTTTCAAGGACCGGGGGGGGGGGGGAAGTTTGACTAATAAAACACAAACTAGTCACAGTGCATATATAATTGATTTAATTATGTATTATGTAATGATTACATTTTATATTATGCACTTCATTTCTATTATTATTACATTGAAATATAGAAATTATCATGTGACTCATTTTTGGTGATCTCTATGCATGGGTTGCTGCGCCCATGTCGTATGTGTGCTGTCTGCACCGGGAAGCTTTGAGGAGCCAGCCTGGTTCAGTGGCCCTGTTGAGCTTAGCCCGCGACCGGGGACCCCTGATTTATGCATAACTTTAGGCTTATGGCATATAAGGCAAATGTGTCCTTCTTCAGTCCCAAATGTGAAGTAACAGGAACTTGCAACAAATTTAATTTCACCCATTTTGCAGCGAAACTTGGCGAAAAATACTAAATACAAGCTATGTTTTTTTTATTATCCCAATATAAATGTACAGTTCCTGGTGAAATGTAATTTATTTGCTTCTTTCTGTCTCTCTCTCTCGCTCTGAAAAGATCCTACCAACATCCTATTTAATAAAAACTTTTAAAAAGAGTACTTGGTAAACTCACATCTTAAACTTTAAATTCTTTGATGCTTTACAAACCTTTTTAGTAAACCATGAAGGATACCCTTTATTTAACTGGAACACATCAAATGGGGTTATTTACTAAGCTCCAAATACCCGAAATTCCCCGAAATCTGAAAAATTTGTGATTTTTTTTTTTATAAAATCTGACTTTTAAAAAAATCACAAATTTTTCAGAATTTATTAAACCCCGAGGGCTTAAAAGCATGAATATAAAAACAGGGCATCTCAAACCTGTAGAGTTTGCATAAAAGTTAATGGGAGCATTCGGGTGAAAACTCCGAAAAATTTGGCGATTTCGGGAGAAATTCACGAAAAAATCGTGAAAATCGGAGCTTTACCCGCAAAGCAAATTTTCCAGAAAATGTAATAATAAATAAGCGTTAAAAACCTGAGTGAGTTAGATCGGAGTTTGTAGCAGCCAATATTGAGATAAATTCGGACCTTGATAAATAACCCCCTAAGTGTAAACTGCTGTAGATTACAGCAAAACAATAATTGTCCAGCCTGCTTATAGACACTGCAGATGTTGCCAATGCTTGGAGCCTTGGATTGCTTATAGATCTGGAGAGGATGACCTTTTGGATGACTTGAACTCTTTTTTTCCTCTCTCTACCTTTCTGGAAGGGTATTCCCCAATTTACAATATTCATTAACTTCACTTTTTTATTTAATTTACTTACTACAATGTAAAATGTATCAATCTGTAACACTGCAGTCGATACATTTGCAAAGCTGGCACAATTTATAAATACTTATTTTGTCAATAAAAAATTGAAACCGAAACATCCTATTTAATAAAAAAAAGAGAGTTAATATTCCAACCACTGATCTGTTGCTGTGCTATCCATCCACAGAAACTGAGGGCTAATTGCTTTCCCTCATATTAACACTCACACACTATAATAGCATGTATTTTGCATACTGAGACTAATTGTAAGTTTTGTTCTCACTGACTATAATAGGGCTTGGCTGCTCAAAGGGGGCATACATTTTTTTAATTGCTTGTGAATTTTATTTCAATGAGTCATTATGAAGCCTCATAAATAGGGTAACTGTTTATGATGAATGGTGTTGTTCTTTAATGCTTCTGATATGCACAAAAATGGACTCATTAGGGAAGTAAAGTGAAATCTCATAAATTACTCTGAAAAAGATGAAAGAGCCTGAAAAACAAGCAATGCAACACAAATATTTGGGGAAAACACTCCTTTTGAACATTTATTTGAATCCTTAATAAATATTTCCCTGATTTCTAGGGCCACAAAGAGCCATGTATTAAAAGGGCTTAATATAGAGTGGTTTCTATCTGAAATATATCTGTGGTTATTGGAAATATTATGTAAGCTGCAAATGAAAACATTTGCATTTCACAATGATATATTCTTCATTAAAAATTTTATTATATTGTAGATCTTAATAGCACATTTTTCATACTCACCATATATTTTTTGTTCAATAATTACTTTTTATAATATGAGTTGTGTGAGTGATATCCATGAGTAATCTAGTCATTGATTTCTGATATGGAATCTATTATCCAGAAATCCATTCTCCAGAAAGTTTTGAAATGCTTCAATAAAATTAACCAAAGATCCTTTTCATCTGTCATAATCAAACCGTACCTTGTACTTGATGGCTGCCATAAATCCACATTGACATCAAAACAATCTTTTGGGGCCGTGTTGAAATGTTGTTATACGCCTTTAGGCCTGGCACTCAATGTTATTGAAAAATCCCTTTTCAAATAAAACCCAGATCCCAGACATCATAATAAATCACAGATCTCATACCTGTACATTGCAAGCCATTCCTAATAAATACTTGATACAAGTCTATTGAAAAAGAAACATAGAAGTATCAGTTCCAATAGTATGGCTAACAGCAAAGCCCTTAAATAAGACATAAGTGTAGAGTATTCCAGCCTGCATCCAAATTGCTTGTGAATTTATATATATATGTGCAGCTGCGTTAAGTAGTAACCCATATGTCGGCATGGTTTTACATTCAAAGACAGTCTTGCAGTTCTAGCAAGTCTTCAACAGATTCCTTGACTTTCATATGTGGTTGTAGCTTCTGCTATTTATTCCTAGAATTTAAAGTGCTAATCTCCTTCCATGTACTGAAATCGCACTAGGATCTCATTAATTCCAGTTCTTTTGGAGGCAGGATTAAAACTTTTATACCACTGCACAGTTTGCAGACTTCTATAACCCCTGCTGCAATGTTGGTAGCAATATTTTAGATGGGTCATGAGTCTTGAAGTGTGTGAGGTTGACCTTCTTTCTCAACCCATGACAGTAAAGTTGGAGTAAAGAGGTCACATAGTACTGTTTATTAAAACTAAAATGGACATTGGAAAATACTAAGGCTTATTTACGACAACGAAAGTGTGGGTGCACTAAAATGGATGCAAGCTTGTGCACATATTGATACTATTCATTGCTGGACAGAAAGCTGGAAATTGAGGTTCAATGCTGATAAATGCAGGGTTATGCACATTGGTAGAAATAAAATAAATAGCCGTGTTTTGGGAATTTCCTTAATTGAGGGGGATTTTTGTAGATTCCGGGTAATGCCATTCTGTGGCTATTAAAGCAAATAAAGTACTGTCTTGTATTATAGGTCCCAGGTAAGGCCTCACCTGGAGTATTGTGCAGTTTTGGACTCCAGTTCTTAAGAGCTGGAGAGCGTATAGAGACGTGCAACAAAACTGGTTAGAGGGATGGAGTTATGAGGGTCAAGCTTTGGGTTGTTTGGCAAAAAATGCGAACGTTCGCGAATAGTTCGCGAACTTCGAACACCCGCTAAAATCGTTCGATTCGAACGATCGAAGGATTTTAATCGTTCGATCGAAGGATTTTCATTTGAATCGAACGATCGAAGCCATTCGATCGAATGCTTTTCATTCGATCGAATGCTTACAATCGTTCGAACGAATGGAAATCGTTCGATTTTTAGCGGTCGAAGGAATTCGAATGGTCGAATGGTCGAATGGTCGAACGCGAACTCAAAATGCGAACGTTCCCAAACGTTCGCGAACATTCGGCGGACGCGAACGGTCGAAGTTCGCGCGAACTAGTTCGCGGGCGAACAGTTCGCTACATCCCTAGTGAGGGGACATGATTATTCGTTACAAGTACATTAGATTACACTTTGCACACTGCACCTATTAAATAAGATATTCAGTGAAATGCATAGGGGAAGCATTGTGGGTTTTTTTCTGGGTAAGGTTGCTACCTGATCCACTGTAATTAATTGAATTACTTTCTGAATGGCTGCACAGGATCCAGTTCTTTCTGTGGCATGCTTTTATTAAACTGCTTGTTAGGCATGCTGCCTGGTGTCTACTCAAAAAAAGTAAGTTGGCAGCTCTATAGTCATGACTATTTGTATTTGACTATATGTATTTAGCTCTATAGTCATAGTAAGGTTTATGTCTGGTCACTTTAGCTAAGAGAAATGTTCTAACAATTCCAGACTCTGTTCTTTGCAAGAAATAGATAGCCTCCAGCTTTCTACAGATAAATAAATCTAATGGGTTAAGGGAGGTTTCCAATCAATCAGCTACAACACTAAGGGACCGATTCATCAAGCTCGAGTGAAGGATTCGAAGTAAAAAAACTTCGAATTTCGAAGTGTTTTTTGGGCTACTTCGACCATCGAATGGGCTACTTCGACCTTCGACTACGACTACGACTTAGAATCGAAGGATTCGAACTAAAAATCGTTCGACTATTCGACCATTCGATAGTCGAAGTACTGCCTCTTTAAAAAAAACTTCGACCCCCTACTTCGGCAGCTAAAAGCCACCGAAGTCAATGTTAGCCTATGGGCAAGGTCCCCATAGGCTTGCCTAAGTTTTTTTGATCGAAGGATATTCCTTCGATCGTTGGATTTAAATCCTTCGAATCGTTCGATCGTAGCATTTGCGCTAAATCCTTCGACTTCGATATTCGAAGTCGAAGGATTTTAGTTCCTAGTCGAATATCGAGGGTTAATTAACCCTCGATATTCGACCCTTGATGAATCGGCCCCTAATTGTTTCCAATCGTTTTAAGAGACTTAAGCAACACAACGATTGAGAACATAATTATGAAATGTGGTTGCAACCAACCATGGATATTTATAAAATGATCTGTATATTAGTTGAACAGATATTCCATCTAAGTCATTAAAACCAAGCAAGCTTTCTACCACAATTGGCTATTCTACAATCTTGTCACTGGATGTCATTGTTTTTTTGGTATCTATAAAAGCATCTGGCTAATACAAAAATGGTACAGTGCAAGTGCAACTGTTCCTCTTCCCTATTGCTAAACACAATTGTGCAGATATAAGCTTTCCCTGGCTGCTTTTAATACTCAGCTTTGGAAACGGATGATTCTAAGGCAGGAGTAGGGATGTCGCGGACTGTTCGCCGGCGAACTTGTTCGCGCGAACATCGGCTGTTCGCGTCCGCCGCAAGTTCGCGAACGTCGCGCGACGTTCGCCAATAGGCGTTCGCGTCAAAATCGTTCGACCATTCGACCATTCAAGCGCTAAAATCGAAGGATTTTCGTTCGAATCGAACGATCGAAGCATTGGATCGAAAGAAATCATTCGATCCAATGGCTTCGATCGTTCGACTCGAACGAAAATCGTTCGATCGAACGATTACAATCCTTCGATCGTTCGAATCGAACGATTTTCGGATGATCGAAGTTCGCGAACAGTTTGCGAACTGTTCGCAAATTTTGCCGGTGTTCGCGAACGGCGTTCGCGAACACATCGGCGGCGGTTCGCTACATCCCTAGGCAGGAGCCGGCTGCAGTGGCTATTTTGCATTTAACACTACAACTAGAGTATACATTTGGCTGCAGAATGTGTGTTTGCATCAGCATTTAATATCTGGCAAAAATAACTAAAATGTAATTGAAATAATGGGATTTCAGAAAAAATATGTTACTTCCGCATTCCTATGATATTTTAAGAACTTTTAAACCAAGTGAAAGTGACTTTCACAATGGTGATTCTTAAAGAAGGATATTACTACACTAAGGACACTATTACTAAGGATATTACTTCGCTATGCTTGCCAAATTAATGCTAGTGTAACTTTGCCAGCGTTCGGCACCCTGGACGCAACTTCGCATGTTAGTGAATTAGTGTTGTCTGAGCGAATTTTCGCCTGGCGAAGTGTTGCACTGCCTGCAAAGCCATCGCTGGCGAATTTTCGACGCTTAGTAAATTTGCCCTCCGGTCTGGAGTGGCAGAGTTGCAACTTATTCTAGTGTATTGCATAAGTGAACAGAAACAAGTCCAACTATTAACAATACTTGTGGGCCTTTAAAAATAGGTTTCCAGTGAAATGTGAACTTTTGTTTACTTAGATGATGCAGATTAAAGTACAACTAAACTTTAGCCCATCCCATATATATTGTGTCCCCTCTTTGCAACATTTATTCTATTCAAAACTTTCTGTGTGTGAACCTACCATAAAGTTGCAACTTTGGGCAGTTGTGAAGATAGGGGAAAATGGTGCCTTTTAACTCCGCTGTGAAATGCTGCTATTTTATAGCAGGGAAACTTGTAAATGGAATATATGTAGAGGGGTACTGAGAAAGGGCTACAGTTTAGTTCTCTTTTCAGACTGGAAGATAGCTTCATGACATAAGTATTAATTAATAATTAATTGTTCACTTTCTTTTAATTAATGTTATGTATTATAGGAATAAGGCTTAGAAGAGAGCAGAACCCATTTCATAAGAGCACATCCCCCAAATTAAAATGTAAGACTAAAATAAAAATCTTTTTTGGTATATTCTACCGAATTGCATTTAAAAATTTCCAAAAAACTTTAAATATGATCCTTTTTAATGTAATTCTTACATGCCAAGGTATTATCTGTTGTATAGCTACCAAATAGTGATGGGTGAATTTCCACACTTCGCCACCTGCAACATTTTTTTTTGACACGTGACAAATGTGAGTATTAGAGTCTATAGTCTATAGTCATTTTCACAGCAAAACTTGGTGAAAAATTTTGCTCATCATTATCCAGGAGTGCCAATTAGAATCCTCCCAAGGCAGAGAGTGGAGGAATTGGCAGATACAAACTGCTGACTCTATAGCTATTCTGGAAAAGAGGGTTCCTTATCATGTTTGGGTCTTAATTCATACATTTAGAATCCATGCTCTGAATAAATGGTTTTATTTTAGAAAAATAATGTATATATGGTATTATCTAGTGCCACCATTCTGTATTTAGTTTATTTCCTTTTATTATTGCTTTTTTCATAGTTTGTTTATTTTATGATCATTTTAATAGCATTTTAACCTATATTATATTAAATATATGTTGGCTTCCCAGAAATCAAGATTTTACGAAACATCTTAAAAGTTTATATTTTGCATTTAGTACTTTCTGGCAATTTTTACTATTACGGGTAGATTTTGTTTCTCGTAATCTTTGGAGTGTTTGGCAGGACACTAATCAACAATTCTTTAAAGAAAGCAATATCCCAAGAGGCTGTAGTTAATATGCTTAGTTTAAATAAAGCTTGACATATTTTTTTATTGCTATAATGGGGTGACAGATAATTACATTTCAACAGGGATATTTGTCTTAAGCTTATAAAAACTTTTTTAGTGTCAAAAGTAATCCTAATTGTAGTTCCTCCATAACAGATGTCCAAAAGGTAGGAAAGAACACTTTAAAAATCTTACATTTTCAGGAAATCTTAACTGAACCTATATCACAGTTTCAGCAAATGTGCAAAAAATATAGAAATACAAATGTCCATAATTGGGTTTTTCACTGTACACACCTTGATGAAATAATGTATATATGTAGTGATGGGCGAATCTGTAGCATTGCAAAATGCATTGAAGTCAACGGGTGTCCGAATAATTTTGACACGCGTAAATTTTTATACATGTGACTGGCTATTTTGATGTGGCGGATTTTTTGCCAGTGAATTGTCAGAGTTTTGCAAATTAATTTGCTTGTGGTGAAATTCGGAAATTTGCCACGAATTTGTGTCTGGCAAATTTATTCCCCCATCACTATATATATGGTATTCTTTAGTGATACTATTCCATATACAGTATATATCCTTTTATTATTTTTTTTTCCAAGTTTGTTTCTGATTCTAGATAAAAAAAAAAAGGACAGGGTCAGATTTATCAAATATTGTTTTGCTGATTTTTTCTGAATATTAAAACCTCTAAAACCCACAAATCTTAAATGTACAATTATTTATTTAAAAACTTGAATAGCCAATGAAGTGAAAAAAAATCATAGTATCATAGTAAAATCAAATTTTGAAAAATTCAAATTGAAAAATAGTTTGGATTTCGCTAATACAGCTCACATTGTCTTCTATGTGAACTTGGCAACTTTCAGACACTGAGGGGGTTATTTACTATAGCCCATATTTTTCTGGTTGGTGTTTTAAAGGAAAAACATTTTTTAAGATTTATTATACCCCAAGGCTGCTAAAAGTCTGAATAAAAAATACTCAATCTCAAACCTGCAGAGGTCATGTAGAAGTCAATGGCAGATGTCCCTTTTATAATTGAAAGATATCATGATCTGCACTAGGTTTTGAATAATAAGATGAAAAAATATGGTTTTTGAGTGATAATCCTGGGTTTTTGGGTGCCAAAAAAAAATCTAATTATTTTATTGATAAATAAGGTAAAATTGTGAGTTTGGTCAAAGTTGATTTAATAAAATAATGAGAAAAAATGGATTTTAGAAAAAAAACCCTGAATGTTCATATTGTCAAGTTTTTGGACTTAAATCTCAAAAAATTGGTTTCAGAAATTTGAATTTGACTTCCCAATTTTAGCAGCAAAAACTTGAATTGTGCTAAAAGTAAAATTTCGGTGTTGATACATCTTCCTCATAGAACAGGGACCCCAACTTTTTTTTAACTATGAGCCACATTCAGATGTAAAAAGAGTTGAGGAGCAACACAAACATAACAATTGTTCCTGGGTGGAGCAATGTACTGTAAGTGCTGTGATTTGCTATTTGATAGATCATACTTTATAATTTGGCTCTATGTGTAGTTACACTGTAATTAACAAAAATGAGTTCTTAAGGGAAAAATAGCTCATGTCTGCTGTTCAAATGCCTTAAGAATCTTTAAAATATACATAGACCAACAAACCAGGATTTTTTTTATCTAAGAAGAATATTCTTTATTCTTTTTAGGTTATTGTAACCTATACTTCACAAAATATTTATGAATTCCTCCAGTAACCTTCAAAAAACACTTTGTACTGCCTACTGTTAAAGTCACATAATGTTGGTCATGACATCTTTATTATAGTGATAACATATTGCTGTGACAGTATCTTGCAAAATAATCAATGTTCTACGTTTTGGTTTATTAGGTCATCTAGTGTTTTTATCATGCTTTGTTGTGAGGCTTCCTTTGAGAATACAGTGCCTAAAACTTTAATGTAGCCTCTAGTTCTGTATTCTAAGTTTTGTTACAGCAGCTATAGCTAGGAAAATATTATAAATTTGTATGCAAGGCTGATTCATCTGTATGCCTATACAATAGAATAATAAATGTAAACTTTGTTGAAGCTCTTGTCTATACGAAAGGAAGATGGCAACTAAAAATAGTACATTTTAAGTACTGCAAAATGTGATATACAATAATATTCTACAAATACAACTGGAAATACTGGTATTTTTTGAAAAAGTGGTTTTGTTTGACCCTTAAAAACTCAAGTCATAACAGGTTATAAAACTTCAAAGTAACTCTTCAAATTTCTCAGGGGTGTCCTGCAAAAAGAAGAAATATACACTGGCAAGACATATATGTTTATTGTAACATATTGTTGGGACAGGATAAGGGTATGTGCACACAGCTGGTAGAAATAAAGACATAATGAAGCTGGAACTGAACATTATCATGGTTCTCTGAATTTGACCATGTGGGGTACTTAAAACAGAGTGAGGAAGAAACATACTTTACATTATACAGCTTTTTACACAGTAGGGCTCTGTTTGTTTTATTTATACTGTTATTTAAAGCTCGGATTGCTCTATTTATACTGTTTGCCGGTTGTCCAAACTTTTTTCATACACAATATGTCCGTTACACTATATGGCCAAAAGTTATGTGGACACATGCCTGGCCAACATATTTTTCCAAAACCAAGGGTATTAATATGAAGTTGGGTCTCTCTTTGCTAAAAAGCCTTTAGTCTTTATTCTCCTAGGAATAGTTTCCACTATATGTTGGATGCATACATAAGATGTTGGGCACTCATTTTGGGCAACCAGGTCTAGCCATATTTGTGTTTCAATTCATACCACTGGTGTTCTGTTAAATTTAAAGGAACAGTAACACCAAAAAATGTAAGTGTTTTAAAGTAATGAAAATATCATGTAGTGTTGCCCTTCACTGGTAAAACTGATGTGTTTGTTTCAGAAACACTACTATAGTTCATATAAACAAGCTGCTGGGGAGCAATGGCGGAAATTGAAAAACGGCTATATGGCACAGGTTAACTGATGGATAACAGATAACACCATTAGACAGACAGAGTTAATCTGCTATCTGATGTGTAACCTGAGCCTTTTCTCCTTTGAATGGCTGCCCCCATTGCTACACAGCAGCTTATTTATATAAACAATAGTAGCGTTTCTGAAGCAAACACAGCAGTTTTACCAGTGCAGGGAAACACTGCATTATATTTTCATTACTTTAAAACACTTTTATTTTTTGATATTACTGTTCCTTTAAGTCAGGGGAAATGCATTTAGATAGCCTTTGCATGTTTCCTTGCAGTGTTACCATTGTTTTGCCTTATTTTACAGAAACTATTTGCTGCACAGTAAACCCAAATCTGTGGCCATAAGGAGCCCCTGCACAAAGTGAATTTCATTTTGGCTACATGTAGTGAATGTGCTGAATGTGCATATATCTATTCATGGATTTGAATTACAGCTTTGCCACTCTCATCTCTGCAAAACAATTCTGTAAGGACCTAACTTAGCACATGAGTTATTATTCTCCAAAATGCTGCCAAAAAAGTAGGAAGCACCGAATTGTCAAAATGTCATTGTCATGGCACCTATGCAGAAATTGTTGTGGCTTAAAGGAGAAGGAAAGCTACGGAGGCATTTTATTGCCAATAGATTAACTGCAATAGTGCAAGCTAGAATGCTATATTTATTCTGTAGAATGTTTTACCATACCTGAGTAAAAAGCTCTAGAAACTCTCTGTTTGTTTGGGATAGGAGCTGCAGTATTAATGTGGTGTGACGTCACTTCCTGCCTAGGTCTCTCCCTGCTCTGGGCTCAGATTACAGTAGAGAAGGGGGGGAGGAGCAAACTGAGCATGCTCTTGCCCAGGGCAATAAAAGTTTAAGCTGGAGGCAGGAAGTCTGATACAGAAGCCCATGTGTACACAATAGAAGGAAAGAAATGCAGTGTTTCTTTTGACAGGGGATTCACAGCAGCACTACTTTGGGGGTTTACTGGTATATTTAGATGGACCTTTCTGATAAGGCTTACTTAGTTTTAACCTTACCTTCTCCTTTAAAGAGCCAATTCCAATTGCACATATAATCAAACATATAAAAACATATTAAACCTTCCAGATATTATTAATTATTAATTTTCAAGATTTTTTTAGATTTTTTCATCAAATTTTCACGAATATCAAGATTTTTTTTTGAATTTTTACCTGAAAACCTGGGGGTATTGCATGAAACCCAGCACACATCAAAAATCATTGGGACTTCTCCCATTGACTCCCAACCTTGACAGGTCTGAGATCCCGGATTTTCATATTCTGACTTTTCCATCCTCAGGGTTTCATAAATTCAGAAAAATTTGTGATTTTTTAAAAGTCTGATTTTAAAAAAAAATCTAAAATTTTCGTGATTTTTGCATTCAGAGTTTAGTAAGTAACCCCCATAGTCTCCAACCATGAGCCTATAAATAACGCAATTATAAAAACATTCTCACATGGTTATGAAACTGTTACAGAAGACAACATTGGCTTCGGAATGAGCAATTTTTAAAGTTAATTTTCTGCAATTTTTCTGTTGTTCTTAAGTAAAAGAATGATTATAAAATTATCATTGTGAAGAAGATTTAAAAAGTATATTTCAAACAATTGCTACCTGGAATTGAAGGACACGTTGAAAAGGTTTGACAGTACTCTATTTTAGAAGGAACAGAACAGTGAAATAATATTATGTTTAAGGTCTGCTCATTCAACAATAGATCTCAATGATAAATTGAATCCATATGAATGTTTAATTAGGTACTTAACATTTATTTGCATACATGCTGGCAAACTGGCAATATGTTTAATAATATGTAACAATCTTGTTAAAGCTTGGATGTATTACTGCATTATTCACATTTCAGAAGATCTAAAATATATAAATCATCATCATTAATATTCCAAAGTGATATATAGATATGTATTAAATGGGATATTCAATCAGCTTTTAGACTGGCATAGACAGTGACATTCTAAAACCAATACGAGTATATTTTTAAGATTAATTTATTATTTGTTTTAATATACTGCTACTTCCTAGTTCCAAAACTGGTTGGTAAGCCTTCACTTACCCAAGTAGCCTAGTCATCATTTTGGCGACACACTGGAAGATGCATATGAAACAAATTGCTATACAATATAACAAGCACCTTCCATGTGATACTTACCTTTTTTAACAAGGGTCCTGGGGTTACCACAGTGCATTGGAGCTGCCTGTTTTGCAGTGAACATCAGCGATATTTGGGGTAAGTACCAGAGGGGGCAGAATGATTGGGATGTTGGAATTTAATGGTAGGGCTGAATACATTTTGGCAAGGTGAGAAAAGTGGTTTCTCAGGGTCAACCCCCCCCCAAAAAAAATTGTTTGGGGTTGTTTTATTACTTATATTTGATATGAGAGGCATATAGGGTATACAAAGCAATTGTGTGGCTGAAATATCACAAGTAGTTTCAATAGAGGGTGTCGGTTCTGCAGTTGTTGCAATGGGGCTGTAAGGAACTGTAATGAATCTAACCCTGGCCTGTGTGATTAAACTCTCCTACGTTTTTCTGGTGAGACACTGTTGGGTTTTAGTACTCGTGTTGGCTAGTTTTCTGAACAGGCTCACAGTAACTCTTCCTGCAACACCTCCTCCTGCTTCATTAATGACATGTTTTGCTGAATCTGCAATTAAGGCCCTATATAAGCGTGTGTTGGAACCTCATGTAGCTTGATCATCAAAGCTCCCAAGCCTGATCTTGCCTGTGATTCTTGTTCCTGTGCCCTTCTGGTTCCGTGTCCCTGCCTGATCCTGCCTGGTTCCCATTTTCCCTGTCTGGTCCCTTGCTCTTGTTCTCCTGTACAGCTTAGCCAGTGGCCAGGGTGCCAGCCAGGGGATTGTGCAGCCATGTCACCTTATACAGTTGAATGGGCAGCATAAAGCAAATTTGAGGGTCTGGAAGTTCTTGGCTACTTTATGTGGATGGGTGAGACTCAATCGAATATATAGTTTGGCTTGTTTGCTGCTGCTCCTGGGCAGTTGGTTTTGAAGATTTTTTCACTTTTGGTTTTGGGTTGTTGGTGCATCTTGACAAAGAATTTGGCATGTCTTGAGATTTTCCCTATCATTGTTGCTGTGGTAGTCTGGGGGTTGGTAGTTTTTCACACTGAAAACATGGCAGTTGTTTCAACAATAAATCGATGCCATCACCGTTCCGGTGATACCCTTGAAGTGCCTGGAATTTAAGATATGTTTTTGTGCTGTGTATGTACCTGGAGTGAGAACTGTCCTAGCAGATATCCTTTTTTTAATCTGGCGAGGTGGATCTTAGCACCTTCCACATACAAAACTTCTAACAGGGTAAGGCAGCAGCAGTTTGACGAGGTAGAGAGATACTGCATGTACAGAGTCCCCTGGAAGAATCAAAAAGGATGATTTGGTTTTTAGTCAACACATGGTTAAATAGACAGGGCTAGTTCAAAACAAAATGTTCAGCTATTTTAGTTGACTTTCTCATTGGTCTTTTACAGGATTTGAGATTTAATCAGTGTTAAATGATGGAAGGAGGCATAAAATTAGAATATAGAATTAGTAGCTTTTAATGGTTCACATGTCCACATCAGAATTTTTAACTCCAAGATTCTATCTTGATCTTGAAAGGGGTTGTAGATATCCTTATCGACACCTGCCTGGTACAATGTTTTCTTGGGTTTTTGGGGGTCTGCAGTTCACAAAGGGCTTCCTTTTTAGCTAGGTTATGACGATGCTTAAGTTCTGTCAAAATGCCAATATGGGGGATTAGAGCTATTGGCAGGGATTTTGCTTTTATTCCTTTAGAACTGGAGCAGCCATGGAGGCATCATACATAGACTGGGAGAGAATAGGGAGATGGAAATCTAGCTGATTCCATTCTTATGTTAGGCCCCATCTCATGTAGAGTGGTTGTTTGGAGAATTAGGTCAGCCAGGTCAATTTTTTCCAAGTTATTTGCCCCTGCACAGTCTGGGTATTTGTACACTCAATTCATTCATTGGGCTGAACAAAGACCATAGTTACAAACTGGGAAGATGTATTTTGGCTTATCCTGAATGGAGATCAATGTTTATTTGTACAACAAAAGAGGTAAGAGTTGGAAACAGGCCATTCACCACTTAAAAATATGAAGAGGGATGTCTTGCAGCTGTGCTGTAGGGCTCCACATACAATTTTGTTCTGGTGCCAATTAATCCCCAAGGCTGATTTGGAGAATACACCAGTCACATAAGGCACTAGACAGGACCAGGAATCACGATGGAATCAAACCCTGGTCTTTGTGTGTGGACAATCCTGCACTATATTGGTGAGCCACTGGGGAATCTTAGTGCTTATACTGGACACTGCCCTGAACAGACTTACTATATTCTTGCAACACGCTTACCTTATCTTGCCTCATTAACAACATGTGTTGTCAGTCAAGCAATCAAGGCCCTTTATAAGCCTGTGCCATCAAACTTCCTGTTGCTTGATCATCTGAGACCATTCTACCTGTGTCATGCTGATTCCTGGTTCCTGTGTTCCCTGCCTTGCTCCGTGTTTACCTTCCTGTTCTCACCTGGTACCCGACTCCTACTACTCTGGATTCCCTTGGTTCTGACCTCCGTCTGCTGCCTGCCTTTTGACCTCAGCCTGCCTTTTGGACTTCGCCTGCCTGCCGCCAGCCCTGACCATTGTGCCTGTTTCTGGACTTGCCTCTCTTCATTGCCAGCCTCATTACAGGCCTGTATTTTTCAACTTCTGTGTTTGATTATTTTCTCATTTTGTTATTAAATATTTACTTTTTGCCTTACTATGGCTTCTACTAATTGTCCATCCATTCAAGGGTATTACTTTGCAAATAGGCTCCAGCCTGGTGGTCATTCACCTGTGGCCAGACATGACACAGGGTGAAAATAAAAATGGCTATGGCCAAGTTCAACAGACATTGGAATGGGGGAAGTATTAGGCATTAGTGATGAGCGAAATTTTTCACCAAGTTTCATCGTGAAAATGATGGACAGGACAGAGATTATAATGGGTTTAAAAAAAATGTGCAACTTGGCGTGCATCAAAAAAAAATTTGGTTGCCCATAGACGTCAATGCATTTCAGTTAATTTTCAACCGTTGTGAACCCTGTCAGATTTCTCACAGTTTTTTTAAATAAGGCGAACAGCCATTAGGTCTATGACACATTGAACTTTTGGCCATTGCCACAGTCTAGCAGAAGTCAAAGTTCAGTCAATTCTATTTGGTGTGCCTGTCACCACTGCTCATGCTATTGAATGTTGACCCCTCTCATAAAGGCACCACTGGTTGGTTGATTTCCATTTTTTAAACCAGAAATCTGGATTTTTTTGTATAGAGCATATCCTCTTCATCAGCATATCTGGGGAGGTAGGTAAGTGGGGGTGGCATGGGGTCTCAGGCAGCAGCAGACCCAGAACCTCCCCATATTATAAACAAGAAATATTTTATAAATCTTTATAGAGCAAATATAATCTTTAATGTTTTCTACTACTGCTGCTGAAATTTATAGCTATAATTCTCACGTATTACTATATAAGAAACAAGTCTGATGCCTCTTACCACTGGATTTTTTATACATAAAAAGAAAGGGTGTCATATATATGGATCAGAGTTAAATGCTGACCTTTAGAGAACACAATTAGATAGGAAAAATACCCTTTTTGCTTGTTTAGGCAAAGTGAAAGAATATGTTTTAAACCAGATGTAATAGAAAATGTCCATGGGATGACAGAGCATTGATTAATATGTCAGTGTCATTTTTACAGGCTGGCAATTTGCATGCAAAATAGAATAGGCAAAAAAGCCAATGCACATTTAAACATAAAGTGATTACATTTTACAATAAAAATGTGAAAGACAATTTAGAGGAAGAGTGTCCTTCCTTTTACATTGTGGTGTATATTTGTTACTATAAAAAAAGAAGCAATTTCCCTGATAGTAACACATTTGTATATTTAAAATGCATAAGTGGCCTCTCATTCGGTAAATGTACCAACTAGTGGAGCTGCTTTGGAATTGACTCTGCCTGCATATAGGAAAGGCCTTTTCTATATCAGTATGTGAATCCACTGGAAATAAGAATGCAAAAACCTTGCTATTTGCATAAAGGGTTTTATCTGATTTACCAATGGTATGGCTGAAGTGCTGAGTGGCACACAGCTGAACCCCATAGCACCCATACAGGGAACATTTAAATCTATAACATTGGAAAGTACACCTGCTCCATATACCTGTAGGCTCAATGTAGACCTGCACTTAACACCTACTAGAAGCAGGCTTTAAGTCAGTGATCCCCAATGAATGGCTCACTAGCAACATGTTGCTCACCAACCCCTTGGTTGTTGCTCCCAGTCACCTCAAAGCAGGTGCTTATTTTTTAACTCTTGGCTTGGAGGCAAGTTTTGGTTGCATAAAAACCCTATGTACTGCCAAACAGAGCCTCCTTTAGGCTGACACACATAGGGGCTGCAAAATAGCAAATCAAAGCTCTTATTTGGCAACCTATGAAAGTTTTTCATGCTTGTGTTACTCTCTAACTCTTTTTATAATTAAATGTTGCACCTGGGTAGGGATGTCGCGGACTGTTCGCCCGCGAACTAATTTGCGCGAACATCGACCGTTCGCGTCCGCCGAATGTTCGCGAACGTCGCGCGACGTTCACCAATTTGGGTTCGCCTTAGCTGGCACTTATTTTTGCCCTCTCACCCCAGAGCAGCAGATACATGGCAGCCAATCAGGAAGCTCTCCCTCCTGGACCACCCCCACACCCCCTGGACCACTCCCCTTCCATATATAAACTGAAGCCCTGCAGCGTTTTTTCATTCTGCCTGTGTGTGCTTGGAAGAGCTAGTGTAGGGAGAGAGCTGTTTAGTGATTTGAGGGACAGTTGATAGTAACTTTGCTGGCTAGTAATCTACTTGATACTGCTCTGTATTGTAGGGACAGAACTCTGCAGGGATTTGAGGGACATTTTAGGTTAGGTAGCTTTGCTGGCTAGTAATCTACCTTCTACTGCAGTGCTCTGTATGTAGCTGCTGTGGGCAGCTGTCCTGCTGCTGATCTCTCATCTGCTGACTGCTGCCTGTAACCCAATAGTCCTTGTAAGGACTGCTTTTATTTTCTTTTTTGTTTTTTTTTACTTTGCTACTGTAAGAGCCCAGTGCTATTAGTCTAGCTGTGTTGGGGAGTGGGACTGGTGTGCTGCTCCTCCTAGTAGTTCACCACTACCAGCACCAACCAGAGTCAAAATTGTTACAAAGTATCTTATTTGCACCTGTTAGCTGTTCTAAGCTCTCTGCCAAAAGCTAATTAAGTTAGAAACTGTTTTTTTTCTGGCTGTTCAGTTCAGAGAAAAGAGGGACTTTCCAGTACAAAAGAGGGACAGGGGGTTGAGTGGTCAAAAGAGGGACAGTTGGGAGGTATGCAAGTGCCACCTAGCTGTGTGAGCTTTTTCACATTCTGTCTAAATAACAATAATAATTCCGTGTCCGTAAACATCACCTGAGTGATGTTTTTACAGCAGCAATAATATATTCCGTACCCACTACTGTATACGTTGCCCTTGCAGGCATTGTTTGCCCAGTCTTTAACCAAGTGCCACCTAGCTGTGTGAGCTTTTTCACATTCCGTGTCCAGAAACATCACCTGAGTGACGTAGTGTGATTTCTGCCCTTTACAGCACAAAACGCAGCGCTGTGTCAACAATGTATTTTTCAGATACATTTTTGCCCTTGATCCCCCTCTGGCATGCCACTGTCCAGGTCGTTGCACCCTTTAAACAACTTTAAAATCATTTTTCTGGCCAGAAATGTCTTTTCTAGCTTTTAAAATTCGCCTTCCCATTGAAGTCTATGGGGTTCGCGACGTTCGCGAACCGTTCACATTTTTGACGCAAGTTCGCGAATATGTTCGCGAACATTTTTTCCGCCGTTCGCTACATCCCTACACCTGGGTAACAAAAGGTTGAGGACCCCTTAAGTACAAGGCTTCTTGTGACTTACATCATTCTGTGTACTCATCGAGTGATTATACAGTTGTGTTTATAATAATAGCAGTGTGTTTCAAAAGTGAATACAGCTCAGAATCCTTATAATAGCTTTTATTTTCATACCTGCAAATGCACTGGGAACACTGCACATTATATTCCAAATCAAAACATGAAGAAACATTGACAAAAGTTGTTCCTTTACAGAAAGAAAAGGGAATATTAGGCTGTTCAATAAAAAAAATAGCAATGTCTGCACAAACTCAAACATTCACTGTATAAACTGAAAAATGTTTCAAGATTTTGCTTTCTTTTGAATCACTAAATTAATATTTAGTTGTATAAACAGTGTTTCTGTGAACTGCTGCACATCTGTGTTACATGGAGTCGACCAACTACTGGCACCTGTTATATTTCACAATTCTTATGCATTTCTTGGTTTTGCCTAAGAAACAGCATTTTTGATGTCACCCCACAAGTTTTCTATTGGATTAAGGTCCAGGGATTGGGCTGGTCACTTCACTACATCAATCTTGTTGGTCTGGAACCAAGATGTTGCTCCTTTACTGGTGTGTTTTGCGACATTGTCTTGTTGAAACACACATTTCAATGGCATTTCCTCTTCGGCAAATGGAAACATGACCTATTCAAGTATTTTGATGTATTGTAACTGATCAATGATCTCTGGTATGCGATGAATAGGCCCAACAACATATTATGAGAACCATCCCCATAGCATGATGCTTGTGCCACCATGCTGCACTGTCTTCACACTGTACTGTGACTTGAATTCAGTGTGACAAACTGCCTGTGACCCTTATACACAAAAAGAACAATATTGCTTTCATCAGTCTACAAAATGTTACACCTTTTCTCTTTCCAGTCGTTGTGTTCTTTGGCAAATTGTAACCTCTTCAGTACATGTGAGGGCTTCTTACTGATAGCTTGGCTTCACATAGGTATCTTCTTTTTTTTTTTTGAAATTCTTTATTTATGAATTATTATAGGGAGGGGTACAGAAAGCAAGAAGGAGGGAGAGGGAGGGGAAGTACGTAATAACAAATTAACAAAATAACTTACAAGAAGCAAGCAGGAAAAACAGTAAGTCTTATCTCAAAGCACATGAGAAAATGTGTCTCAATATACCAATTTATGATTGCAAGTTCCATATCAAATTTCGAAACTCGTCTGTACAACAATAGCAATAGATATCAATGAAAATAGGCCTCATAAAAGATGGTACAAGATATTTAAAGCCCAAAAGGGTCTTATTTGAACACAAACCAAAAGTGAAAGCCTACAGCTGTTATCTATTGGTAGGAACATATACAGTAGGTCTTGCTGTTATTTTATAGACTTCAGGTAATTCAGCCAAGGGCGTCAAATTTTCCAGTAACCTGCACTTTGACTGTGTATTAAATGAGTGATCTCTTCCATTTTTCACATAGTTATCTTCTATGTACTAGTACTGACAGGTAACTTTACACCTTCTTTGATCTTCATGAAGCTGATCATTGACTGAGTTTTTGCCATTTTGGATATTCTTCTATCCATTCATATGGCAGTTTTCCATTTTCTTCCACATCTTTCAAGTTTTGGTTGCCATTTTAAAGCATTTGAGATCATTGTAGCTCATTAAGCAACAATAACCATTATTTACAAACTCTGGTGATCAGCATTTTTACAATAAAATGTAACATACACTATAGAACAGAACAATGAAATAAACAATATAATTTGGACAGAGGAAGAAATTTATCAACTGACATTTAAGTTAACTTTTACTATGTTCAAGAGTGGCCAATTCTAAGCATCTTTTTAATTGGTCTTATTATTTTCTAAAAAAAACTCAAAAACCACAAATCATAAAGGTTTACAGTTAAGGATGCATTTATTATAAAAGGTGTAGAACTAGGAATGGTAGTTTACGTCCTCCCATACTACATTTTCAGGGTATGTAAGAGATCACAATACACAGATATGCAGTGACTTATTTTGCTGTCTCAATTTAAGAAAGCAAAGAACACACTCACATGGCAAAGGTCTAAAAAAACATACACCTTACCTTAAGTCTATTACAACATTTAAATACTAAATATGCACAATAGGGTTGATTTGCCACTAATATTGATTTATGCAGTTTAATTATGATCAAGGTACTGTTTTATTATTACAGATATTTAAAAATATATATTTATTTGTTTAAAATGTACTTGATTGCTTTTCTTTAATTTGGAGCTTTCTGGATATTGGGTATTTTTATTAACGATTCCATACCTGCAGTACCTTCTTAGTGAGAGTACATGTCTTCAGAGTCCCAGTGAACAAGATATTAGATCCCTTAACTATCTGTCTTTTTGAAGTGGTGTTTGTGAATATATAATTATAATCTGGGAGTGGGAAGTTTTAAGATGTGTTGTAATGTTCTAATGCAGATATGACTTCCTCCCTCACTCCCCAGCGTCCTCTTGCAAATGGCAGGCTGCTCCAGTACTTCTCCCAATAATTTACAGCTGCTGTAGAATCGCTTCACAGCAAGCCAAAGAAAATCTGCCTCAATTCTATTCGGAAATGAACTCAAATTGCACTAAAAATCTGTTATGTGGATTATCTGTTATGTGTGTTTTATGGATGGAATTATAGTATGATATTTTAAGATCAAACTGAGATAGTTTAAAACCAGTCTCAGCTGATTAAATCATTCAATAGATTAACTTCATTTTAATATGTGGGAACGTTCATTTTTTTACTTATTTAAAATCCTATTAAAAAATGATTATTAAACAGACAACTTTCTTTGTTCAGTTTTAGAAGCTATGTTTTGAAGTAAAAATAATAATTGTTTTGCTGATACCGATGTCTAAAAAAAACATAAATATGGCATATTCTGCGGTTTATTTGCAACGCCACATTTTCTCACTGTAGTGTTGCCTTAAATAAAAACCACATACCTGCTGTGCCTTGTTGTTTCAATGAGTAAATAATTACTTTTTCATGCTGTGATAATTTCTTTGTCAACACTAAACACACATCATTACTTAGGCAAAATAAGTTTTTTTTTGTTCCCTTTTTTTCTTTTGGCATCAGAACAATAAATTTAGCATTGTATGAGTTTTAACCACCAACCTTATTTACTAGAGGAACACAGTTACATCCAAGGAGTACATAAATTACAAGCAAGCAGAATTGAACTCTCACATTGTTCCGTGTATACCTGTGGGGCTACCCAGCTCAACCCAGCTCATTTATTCTTAAAACTTTCTCACAACCATTGCATGATTCAGAGATAATGATTTCATGCTCAAATTAGCAGCATGTTTGAGGTTGAGAAAAGTCTTATAACTTTACAATTTATCTTATAGATATCTAGAGCCTATAAGGGCAAAACTAATTTGTACAGTTTAGTACAATTGCATTGTGCACAGTTTGGGGAAAACTACATGGTTGCATAATGGCAACAAGTTGACTCAAATTTCCTTGCTGATCAGGCCCAGACTGACAATCTGTGGGTTCTGGCAAATGCCAGAGGGGCTGCTGTACGATACCATAGAAAGTGACTATTAAGTGGGCTGGTGGGGGCTATGTGTACTTGGAATGCCAGGGCCTATTTTGAATTCCAGTCCAGTCCTACTGCTGCTGATGATACTATTATTTTAAAATCTGGTTTGGTCACTGTTTGGCACCAAATGCCTAATATCATATATTATGTAACTGGACCACCCATGGCTACAGGCTCCTGTCACTAGATAAATGTTAAGACAGGCATGTACTGTGACAAGCCCATAGAACACATGGATGCCAAGAACTAAGAACAGTAGGGTTTCCACCTTTTGATTTGGTGAAGTGCAGGCAGGTAAGTGACGTGGGACAGACCAGCGCCTTCAGGGTTGGGGCTATGAGATGAAAATTGTTGATTAGCTGATTGCAATGTCATTCACTGCATCTCCTATCTTAGAACTGCAGACAGTTTTCACCCAAACAGCCTTTTCAACAACAGGGCTGTCTAGGTGACAGCCATTTTTTGTAGAAGTGTTCACAGAGTTGGCAGTGGAACAACTGGCACTTCTTAAATTTCATGTACTTCACACTTATGTTGCCTCTCAAGAAGTTTCCAGTGCCAGCTGCTGTGTGTAAATGCTTCTAAATACACTAGTAGAAAGCCATTAGCCACTGAGAGGGCCTACAAGCCATTGCAACTTCCCCCTGTTCTCAATGTACAGCACTACAAAGCACACCATTTTCGCAGACAGTCTTATTGCAGTACCTGTAGATTCCCACTAACCTACACCTGATCACACCCCAAACAACAACTCCTCATTATGACCACATACTCCCTTTGCTGACTCCCATAGCTGTCTGACTCTTGGGGGTACATTTACTAAGGGTCGAATATCGAGGGTTAATTAATCCTCGATATTTGACCATCGAAGTAAAATCCTTCGACTTCGAATATCGAAGTCGAAGGATTTAACGCAAATACTTTTGGAAGGTAAAATCGTTTGATTAAATCCTTCGAATCGAACGATTCGAAGGATTTTAAATCCATCGATCGAAGGATTTTCCTTCGATCAAAAAAAGCTTAGAAAGCTTATGGGGAATGTCCCCATAGGCTAACATTGATGCTCGGTAGGTTTAAAGTGCCAAAGTAGGTAGTCAAAGTTTTTTTTAAAGAGACAGTAATTCGACTATAGAATGGTCGAATAGTCGAACGATTTTTAGTTCGAATCGT
Source organism: Xenopus laevis (assembly GCF_017654675.1). NCBI lineage: Eukaryota > Metazoa > Chordata > Amphibia > Anura > Pipidae > Xenopus > Xenopus laevis. The sequence goes on along the minus strand of NC_054380.1, from coordinate 100,598,988 downwards.
TCGATTTGAAGTTAAAGTCATAGTCGAAGGTCGAAGTAGCCTATTCAATGGTCGAAGTACCCAAAAAGATACTTAGAATTTCGAAGTTTTTTAACTTCGAATCCTTCACTCGAGATTAGTAAATTTGCCCCCAGATGTTTTTATGAAAAAGTCCCTGGCACCTGCACCTCCTTATATGGACTCCAACCTTAACTATTTACATTTAAAACAAATCTATATTTCAACTGCCTACTTACAAAACTGATTTAAAGTATGCTTTTAATTGTAAACCATATCTATATAATATTAGCACAAGCCTTTTGAAATATTTCTCCACCTTTTTGACTGCAGAATCAGAAATGTAACACCTCTCACCCCAGAATCAACACTAGTGCTCCATATCACTAGCATGTATGTGTCATTCCCAACAAAGCTGAAAGTTGATCCTGCTTGTTGAATTTATTTTAATCACACAAGGTACATGCTGTAGCAGTACCTCCCTTATACTGGGCTCTGTACTATAGTAAGAGATAGAGCTAGTGATGGGCGAATTTCCCTCAAAACTTGCTAAACGGCAAAAAATTAGCGAAACACAAATTTTGTCAATTTTGATGCCAGCGTTAAAGTCAATGGGCATCCAAAAAATGTTGCTGCGGGACGGTTTTGCTGCTCACACATTTTTCTGACGCTCATGTAAATTAAAATGACGGCGTTAAATTCAATGGGCTTTCGAATAATGTTTTGACACGAGTGACTTTTCTGACGCGCATCCAAAATTTTTTGATGCCGCCAAATTTTTGGCAGCAAATTATCACTGCAGTTTCTCAAATGTATTTGCCGGCGGCAAAACACGGGAATTTGCTGCGAATTGTGACTGCAGAATTTATTTGCCCATCACTAGATGGTGCCTTTTTAGCAGCACAAAGTTTCTCAGCTCCATATACAGATATTTTTTTATGTCCTTTTTCCCAGCAAACTAGAAAACTGGCTCACAAAGTTCCCCAACTATTAAAAATTCATTCAGTGACCAATTCATTCAATCACTGACCAGCTGTAAGGTTTGGCATAAATATTTACGTTTATACACAGGGATGTAACTTATATTTGTTTGAAAAATAACCCTGGCTTTCCCTTCTCATGATCTGCAAAATTACTGCCTCACAGCTTGCTTGCAAATGGCTCTCTCCTGGAGGAAAGAAAAACAATATTGCAACAGTTACTGGTTCTCTCTGGGTCCTCTCTTCCCTCAGGCCCCTGTGTCTGCGTTATCTGCTTCCCCTATTCGTATATCACTGAAAATGCAGTCATACTAATATGCATCATGGTATGGGTCAAAAGCAGATTAACTATTATGGTGAGGTTCATTAGAAATGAGTTTCCATTTTTTCTTTTGGGCACTACAGTTTGTACAAACAACTATGCCACTTTTTATATCTTATTTTTTTCTTTATATATTACTGATGTTGTAATACTTGAAAGCTTTTCAGTTGCTTTAAATTAAGCACCCTTGGGATCATCAGAGGCAGGATAATGTATATTTAATATTCAGTATTAGAACTGTTACTTGAGTCATTTTGTATATTATTTGTTCATTAACTAATGCATTCAAACCATAGCTGGTAGCACTTTATTTATGAAGTGTAATTACTTAATAGGAAAGTCCCTTCAGAGTTTTTTCTATCCCTTTTAAAGAGATGTTCAGACTTGAAAATGGAACATGCTAATTGTAGTACATTCTCTTCAGTACATGTGACCAGTTTATGTGTAATATAAAGACATAATAAGGAAATCTAAAAACTAATTCGTTAACTAGTGACTTTTTTTAGGCTTTTTAGGATTAGGCAACAAATGAGGTGCAATCTTTTCTAGTAACAAGATTGACAAGATGTGAATATGTTGCTGTATCAGCCATTCTGTGTATATCTAGGGCTACAAATAAGTATTCTCCCCAAATCTTACTTAAAATAACCTTCAAGTTGGGATTGCATATGTATCATCAAAAGCAAATGGAGCATTTAACAATTTACGGGCGAATAAATTAGCTAAACTGCTGTGAAAATTCGCAAATCTGTCACGTGTCAACATTATTTGGATGCCCATTAACGCAGACATCAAAATTGACGCGAGCGTCAAAATTTGTGTTTCAAATTTTTTTTGCCATTTTCCGAATTTCGCGGGGATTTGGCAAATTTTTCATCGAATCACTATTAACCGGATCTTGCTTTTTCTGGCTAATTTCTCTGGTCCTTTTAAGATGGCCAGACCCCACAATTTGTGGTACTGCTACAGTCAGTAATTATTGCTGAAGGACCCTAAATGTGTCTGTAACTAATTTACTAATAAGAATAAGAAAGCCGTAGCACAAAATTTTATTTGCCTGTCAGTCTTATTAGCGCTAATAACAAAAATACCAGTTGGCAAGTCTATCGTTTTTCCAGTTAAATATTTAGTATAACTGCCCCTAGAACTTAAGGTGGCCATACACTGGCTGATAGAAGTTTATTAGCCCATGTATGGGGCCCACAGATGGGCCTGTCCAACCAATATTTGGCCAAAATCTATTCAATAAGATTTACCATCTGATAATTTCCTTGTACAAAAGTTCTGTAGGCCCCTCCATATGATCCAAATGTTGCCCCCTCCCCAGGCCAAATGAATGGATCTTCTAGTAAATGGTCAGCTCTCCATCAAAAACTCAAATTCTGTAAACTAGGGGGCTGATTAACTAAAATTCATATTTTTATTTTTTTCATATTTTTTTTCTCTAGAAATTAGTGCTTTTTATTTCTCTAAAACACTAAAAATTTTGAATTTTTAAGTCTTAAAACCACAAAAAAACTGTAATACAAAACTGGGCTAAGTAAAAGCTGTCAAGATCCCATAAAAGTCAATGGGAGCTGCGCTGATGATATTAGTTAATTTTTAAATCAATTTGGACTTTTAGAGGTTTTCTGATTTTTTTTAGCTATTAATTATTTGAAAAACTCAAATTTTTAGAGGTTTTTAAGGTTTTCTTATCTTTTAGCGCATTTCTTTTCAGTTCGTTCGTTTTAATCTTTAAAACATTTTCATGGCATTCGTGGTTTAAGAAAATTAGTTTTTTGTGGTTTTAAAAACCTTGAAAACTGCTAAAATACAACCACTAATAAATAGGCCTCCATGTTTCCGGTCAGCGTATTTATTAGCATATTCATTTTCCACTCGAATCCCTAGCAAAGAATTTTTTATTTAAAATAACAATTCCACTTGATTCGTTTTTGAATCAAGTTTATAAGTCTTGATAAGTAAATGAAGCAGAGCTGAGGTCAGGGCTAGAGGTGAAACATGGGAGAATCTGTGGGGCATATTTATGAATAGGTTAATTGAAACAATTTTCCCTTTGCTAAATGGGTGAATAGAGAGAGCTGTGAAATACAAACAGTTAATTCCATGCAAAAATGTGTGAATTAACAATTTAGATGGATATTAGTGGTAGTGATTCTCTGCTCAAAGCATCCTTGATAAACATGTTTATTCATTAACACTTTCTTGACTGAATAAAGCTCCAACTGCTAGGAATTCATTGATTCCCCAGTTTAACCATTGATCAATCTTCCCAAATGTTCTAATTTTCAAGAATGTGTGAAGGTATTGTCTATAGCATTTCTCCATTCACAGTAAATGTCACATCCTAATGACTGACTGGTAGTGATGGGCAAATTTATTCACCAGGCGTGAATTCGTGGCTAATTTGCGCGATTCGCCGCCACTGAATAAATTTGCGAAATGGCTGGCGAAAATTCGCCGGGGTCAAATATAAATTGTCGTAAAAAAACAGACGTTTTGCGAATTTTTCGCCGTTTCACGAATTTCGTGGGAAATTTGTGAATTTTTCTGCAAAGCGAAATGGCGCAAATTCGTCCATCACTACTGACTGGAGCTTCTGACTTTTATTTGTCATATGTAGCATTCTTGAAATTGCTGAGGTATGATCATAGTTATTTTACTATAATCAGGAAATGAATATTTCAGTTTTTTTTCATTGCCAGATTCATCCTATAAATCCTTATAAGTTGCATATACAGTAACCTAATTTTGATACAATGATGCACACAGAAAAACACCTCTGTTTCCTTGATTTGACTTTTTTGATACAAGTTCTCGCTGTACAGTGTATATGCTCTCTTCAATAAGAGTTTTAATAAACAAATAACATTTTTGCAGTTTTCTAATTTGGCTTCTCTTTGTTGCATTATATTTAGAGTACCATAGAGTAAAAGCAGGTGAACTTCCCAATTATCATTTTTATGTTCTCTGTAAATAGATAATAATAATAAAATGGACTCAAAAAGCTAGCTGCAGACATACACAGAGGAGAAAAAGCAAATAGTATGGACATTTAATAAAACACATCTCAATAATATTCCTCAACCTAGTAAAACTAAAATAAAAGCAAAACACAAAAACATATTCTATGTAGTGGTAGTAACCACTTCTTTACACTACACTTCCAAATAACATGTTTGTGCCCTGCTCCTGCTGATTAAACAATCCAGAGATCCAGACCCAGTCTTCCACTCTGCTTACTTTCTCTATAAAGATTTCAGCCAAGTCATATATAATACAAACAGATCATACACTGTCTGTCATAACTAGTCTCAGATGTGTGGAACTCATAAAGAAGAAAATTCATTTTTATAAGCACATGGTTGAAAAAAAAGACTGCTAGATCATTATTTAAACTATCTCCATAAAGGGCCAGAATCTGAAAAATAAATGATGTGGTTAAGAGTGTACACAATCCTGAATGGATGTTTTTCCATTTGTCCAATGCTGTTACTGTCAAGGCCGCCGGGAGCGCGAAGAGGCGCTTCTGCTCCTGGCGGCGAATAATCCAAAATGGTGGTGCCTAGTCGGCCCATGTGTGCGCTGGAACGCCAGCGCCGCAATGCCGACGAAGGCGTAAACGCTCATGCGCAGGCATGCCGGCGCAAGCACGCCGGCGTAAGGACGTCAATGACGTCACTTTGGCGCCAAATTTGAATATAAAAGTGCTCCCAGGACACCAGAATGGCACCCAAGAATAGGTTCTGCTTTCCTGAACCTGGGTTCCTGTTTCCAAGCCTTGATTCCTGTTCCTGTATCCTGATACCTGCACCTGCCTTGGTTTTGACCCTTTGCCTGGACTCCTGCTTATTGATTCTGATCTGCCTGCCCTTGAACTCTAGCCTTAACTCTGATTATCCACTTGCCTAACCCTTTGGACACCACGACCTTGATCCCTCAAGAGGGCTTCCTCCTTGATCCAGACTACCTCCCTGGAGGGAGCTCCCGGCTCCCTGACAGTTACAGGTATTCCCTAGCCTATAAAAGGAAGAGGAGACCATAGTTCTTAGTCTTTGAAAAGGATATATTGACTTAAAGGCCTAAGACAGGAGGCCACTGTGAAGCAGGAGCTTGAACCCTGAAGTTGGGCATGTCTCTAATGGAAGTCAAGAAAGGCGATCCTGTAAATGAGAGCTTAAAGTAAATGGCAGGATAACAGCTGCTATAAGACAAAGACAGGGTGAGCTAACAAGAGCAATTGTTTGCTCCATTGTAGAGAAATACTGTAGTGTTGGGTAACTCCCCAGGTGACACGCCCACTCTCTGCTAGTGATGGACGAATCTGTCCCGTTTTCGATTCGCTGTATAATTCTCAATGGCGAAAAAAATTCAATGGGTGTCAAAATAATTTTGATTTTGACAATTTTGACAATTTTTATACGTGCGACTATTTTGTCCAAATGCATTAGTCAATGCAATGGTCAATGGACATCCGAATAATTTTGACGCACAACATTTTTTATGCGCTTGGCAATTTTGATGCTCGACAAATTTTTTTTGTTGTGACTAATTTTTTCGGCTGCTAACTTTTGGCCCGATTTCACAAAAACATACGCGGGAGGCAAAACGTGGAAATTCACCACGAATCCATGGCTGCCAAATAAATTCGCCAATCACTACTATCTGCATAGGACTCAATGCCTATTGTCAATCTGAGAAAGCAGGAAAACCAGTGAACCATCAAGTTCATCCAACAAAAACACCTTAACCCCAATGTAATTTTGGCTTTCCTTTGACTTAAATGCATTTGTACAAAAATGTTGCAATTTATGAGTCTTGCAAATTATTCGGCAAAGCAAAATGGGCAAGTTTGGCTACTCAAGTTAATGCACTAAGACTACACATACACTACTAAGTAGGGATGGGCACATTTTTTTGCCTTGTTTCGCCATGAAAATGACACCCAATTTAATGGGCAACGGCGACATGTTGCAGGCAGAATATTTGACGAAACAAGTCAAATTCACACATCCCTACTAATAAGTAGAGGTCTAGCTCTCCACCAAGAATCACATATCAGGTATAGGATGTCTCATCTTCTACATGATCTTTCTACTACTTTTCTCTGGTGTGCCATATCTCGTGCCTAGCTCTCCTGTTCTTATGCCAGAATAGATTTTAGGTATAGAATTGTAGGTCTGTAAATGGTTACAGAATGTTTGTCTATCACAACAGAAAAAAAGTTAGTGTAATCCATATTTACACACAAGGTCTGGCCTTACACTACCAGTATCTTCCATTTTGGCTGTTGACTCACTGGGGTGATAGGTAATCCAAGCAGGCTGTCACATAGCACAAGCAATAGTAGCGTCTGTATCAATCAATCCACTATGCAGTCACAGGAGAGAACCTCCTTTCTCCCTCTTCTAAATGTACCTTATTCCTATATAAATACACCCTTGAGCTTGTTGTCACAAATATATTTTAAGCTTTCTTAATTAAATATAAACATTTTAACCCAATATCCCTGTAAAATATGAATGTTGCTTTAAGATTCATTGAGCTATAAAGAGAAATGCCTTATCTGAAATGATCTCTGATACACTAATCATTGTTGTAAAGAAGCTGAATCATTTTAAGAAAAGAAAAAAAAAGTTAATAAGTTCTAGAGAGAAAAGTGAAAAAAGGAGGAAATGATTATAAGATTGTGGCAGTTATCAAGTAATTTATACAGACAAGATAAATGCACTTGGAAAGGAAATTGGCTAATGTGATGCTGCAGATTACAATATTTAAAGTTGTAATGTGCATTATTGCTGTGTTTTTCTTTTCTGCTTTTTTGGTGGAAGTATAGATTTACATTTGTATAATATCTTGGAAATACTTACCTGCCATTACAATACAATGATACGTTATCCTTTTACCTCTTCTGTAAGATATAATCTTAATGCAATTTTCCTTCAAAGCATCACTGAATACTGAAAATGGGAGTAAAAAAAAAGAGAGAAAGCGTTCTCTTCCAAATCCCCCCCCCAAAAAATCTTTTTTTGTAAACACAAAAATAGAGCCTATTTATCCCAGTGGTATTAGTAAATGAAGAAAACATGATGAATAAGAAGGTCTAGGCAGGAATAGGAACATGGAGTAACAGACCCACAGTTGCCATTCCAATTATCACTATCAAAAAAATCAACTGGTTGCTTTATTATAATTACAGCTGCAGTAGAAGAGTTGTAGTAGTACCTGGCGGCTGGCTTATGGGTTACTCTATATAGGACAAACCTGCTTTATATGCCTACACATTTGCATAAAAATACTAATGCTACAAATAAGCAAATTTGTCTCTTTGCGACTAGGACTTTCCGATGAGTGTAGTTGAGGGAGGGAAGCTTTGACTGTGTTAGGCAGGCTAGAGGGATTAAGGGGTTAAGGTTCTGTCAGGAGTAGAAAGGAGGAGGACTTACCATGCAGGGAGAAGCTTTGTGAGCCGAAATTCCTTCAGTCTGTGGTGGGAGCAGCATTCCACCCTCCTGCCCTTGTTTCATGGTGGAAGTTGTGGAAGGCTTTGGTCAGTTGATAAGTATGCTGCTCTTGCAGTGGGGCAGGCGGGGGAGCAATGGCGCAGTATTCAGTTGGTGGGGGTTTTTTTCTGCAAATTATATATGCCAATTTGGTTTTTCAATTCATTGAAGCCCTTGGGTATTTTTTGTGCCATCTTTTATCTCACAAAATACATAGGCCTTATGGGCATTTTGTTACAGACACATTTTTCATGCCAACATTTTCCGTCTGTTTAACAAAAATGTTTCTACCTGCTCAGAAGATAAGGAAGTGAACTGCTTCTTCCCCTGACATCACATCCCTCTCTTTCTCCACCCTCAGCCCAGTTTGCCCCTGCCTTATTCCTTCTCACCCAATCACAGATACATCTGATTCTGCCAATCTACAACATAAACCATAGTAATATGGCTGCATACGGATACGGACCCCTTGTCATGCAGCTCCTGCACTTATAGCTCCAGGGCTCTTTGCAAATTCACAGATTAATCAAACAAGAAGTCATAGTAGAGGGGAAGTTCATCTTTAATTAATTTTTAAGTAGATTGCAATTTTTCAAGTGGAATTGTTTTTATAGTTTTGAATTACCTGATTCGTAGCCTATTTTAATTTCAAACCCATTAGTAAAAAAAATGGTTTCTAAGTTTAATATGACTTTTTATTGCTTATCTTTTTACAGAGGCCATTTTCTATACATCTTTAATTCTAACTTTCAAACTATCAGCTGTTTTTTTAGTATTAACTTGCCTTGTGCCATACACATAGAACTGCCTTATTACCACTAGTGAGAGTTTAACTTTCACATGAGGCATTATGAGGGAGACATGCAAATCACTCATTTATGTCCCTATGGCTAACTATGCGTCCAGAACCACTGGTTTTATAGCACAGATACAGCCTAATAGTTCAGAGCCATATATCCAAACTTGCAGACAGTAAATACCTTCTGTTTTCAGAAGGCTTTATGTTGCATGTCTTGCACATAAAGGGCTTTTTGGCTCCTTTTAGCCTGTCTTACCCTAACCAGGCTAGGTTCTCTACTTCACTACTCCACAAGTCCTACCCACTAAGAAACCATGTTGAAATATCTTGCACTGATGAGATCACAACAGGCTGTCTGCAAGTTTGGATTTATGTGGATGCTTAGTTGGCTGACGAAGGGCCCGCTTGCATGGAGTCCTGAGTGCCGGTATTTTTCCTTTTAGTCTATTTAGTCAAGGGGACATAAAGGAGTGATTTGCATGTCTCCACCCATAATGCCTCATGTGAGAGTTAAACTCTTATTTGTGGTATTAAGGCAGTGCTATTTATATCGCACAAGGCAAGCAAATTCCTTCTGTTTTCAAAAAGGCTTTATGTTGCATGTCTTGCAAATGAAGGCATTTTTGGCTGCTTTTAGCACATCTCAACCTAACCAGGCTAGGTTATCTGCTTGGTTTTAAAAAAGACTAGCAACCTAGTCATTAAAATTGCAAACTTGAAGTGCAGAACACAAAATTAAATAATTGAAAAAAACAAAATAAAAAAAGATTAAATGTTAAAAACGTTACAAACTGGAACACCACTAGGTAGATTATCTGTGCACTTCTAATTACATCATGCTGAAACGATGTCCTACAGCCAAACAACAAGGCACACCAGTCTTTTCTTTGCCCCATTCTGACACAAACACGGTCAAAGTGCCAATTTGTAGTTCAGATCAGATGTGAGATCATCTTCAAATAGTAATAATATTTAAATTATATTATAAAATAAATAATATACTTTGGCAAATATTTAAAGGCTATCAATAATCATTTGAGGGTCTGGTGGTGTCTGCTGCAGGCATGTGAAGCCTACACAGATTCATTTATAACATGTGGCAAAGGTGATGCAGGTGGATTCACCTTGTTTATATGTATAATTTCCATGTTTAGAGAATTAATTGGCACAATAAAAGAAAAGCCAGGGTGTGAAGTGATTTTTAATGTCTAAGATGAGATGAATAATGCTTATTAAGAGATGGTTCTTGCCTTTGGCAAGGCACACCTAAGAGCACTGAACAGAGTGTATTTTGAATACTCAAAGAAAGGGATTAATCAATGTTGATGACCTTTGGCAGAAGTCATACTTAATGTGCTACAACATACTTATTTAATAGTCAACATTTGCTGCTATTTTATGCACTTATCATACAAAAGAGAATTACCAGCTGGCCATGTCTCCCAGTATTACTTACCACCTGCTGTGAATGTGTCTAACTTTTAATTTGAACTTCAGAAAGTACGCATGTAGAATGTATCCAGGGGAAAAGAAAGCAAAACTTGAAAGCAGCAATTGCTATGGTTAAATGTTATTAAAAGAATCCACCAGCTGGAGTTTAGATTTTAAGTTGCAATATAATAGATTAGGAAAGAGCAGATGGAAATTGGAGAGGGCAAAATAATTTAGTAGCATAAAGACAGCATGACTTGTTTGTGTTGTGAAAATGGTACACTATCGGTGCATAGACATACAGTATCTCGATTTTCAGTAACTTATCCAGTTCAAAATAGTCTTCCCTCTGGCTATTATTAAATTAGTTCAAAGTCTAAAAAAATATATTTTTCTATATGATTCGTGCAATTTCTTCTATATATATTGTAATGCAATATGCTTGCAAATCCTTTGGTTCATAACATGGTAGATCTTTTAATTGGCGAAATGCACCAAGAATTAAAAAACCTTTCAGAAATGTCAGGTCACAAAACCATAGGCAGTGGGTAGCAGCCCCGGACTGGCAATCTGTGGGTTCTGGCAAATGCCAGAGGGGCTGCTGTAAGATGCCATAGACAGTCACTATTTATTGGGCTGGTGGGGGCTGGTGGGGGGCTGCTTGGGCCTCTTTGTATTTGGAATGCCAGGGCCTATTGTGAATCCCAGTCCGGACCTGGTGGGTAGTAAGGACTTTGGGCCCTGAGCAAACTCCAGTACGAAGCATTCAAAAATCCAAGGTACAGGTCAGGGTAGGCAGCAAACTGGAGTAGTTATAAACAGGCTAAGGGTTACTAACCCAGTATATCAGAATGACATCAGGCAAAATACAGCCTGGAGCAATTGCAAGGTACACTTTCAATCTGAATTTGTCGCTAAAAGAACAGCATCTATCATGACATCAGAATGCTGTGGCAGGAACCATGATGTCAGATGGTAAATCCTAACAATAAACAAATCAAGTGAATATTCTAAGATATAAACATATGCTGACATTGAGAAGAAGGGGGGATAAAAACAAGGGTGTGTGCATAAGGGATACATTATGCAACTTCAAAATAGAAAAGGTGCTGGACCAGGTTGTGAAATCTTTAACCACGCTGGTATCTTGTTCCCGAACTTTATGTCCTCAATAAAGTGGGATTGCTCTGCCAGAGTAGATAGAGGAACAGATAAACTATGCTAATACATTTGATAATGAATGCAGCAGAATTATTTCTTCAGTAGTGTATCTGTTCCTACATCTAATCTGGCATACATTATGCAACTGGCAAATTCTTGAATTATTTGAATCCCTACTTACTGGAGAAAAAGCCTGGGTGCACACTGCAGAAAAGTCATATAGAATATCATGTAAAGCCAGGCACACACAGGACTTGGTGTCAGAGATAAAGTTTATTTATTATTCCAACATTTCGGTCTTCCTTGAGAACTTTCTCACCTTTGGCACTAGTCTGCCCTATCAAAAGGGTTTGGTCCCCCATGACCTCTTATCCTTCCGTTCGCACTAAGCAGGCAGTACAAACACTCTCACAAATATTGCAAGTAACTTATTCACTATAATGTGATGTTCCATCAGCATGCAATGATATTTATGATAATTATCATTGCATGCTATGGTGGCAATAACCTGAAATCTGTCTAAACCCTTACATCAGCTATTTTATTTATTTTATTTGTTTGCTATATTTTGCAGAGTTTATCATGGTGCATGGTTATAAACAAATTTGGATTGGAATGTAATGAGCAGCTAAGGCTGGATTCAATAAAGATGTTTAATATTTAATAATGTTATAAAGGAAGTGCCACATTGTTGATGCCATGAATCAGCAGGATTAATTCACCACTTAAAATAATATGCAAGAAAAGTTAGAAATTCTAAATGTATTGCAATTCTGGGATCTGTGTGAATTGTCAGACTTCTTTGCTTACTGTAACAATACACTCTGTGTGCATTAATGATATAGTAACCCTGCATAAATTATAGGACACAATAGTAAAATGTTATTTTGGATGGTTACCCTGTCCTTATTATTTTCAGATGCTGCACAGCTGCCACAAATGACAAACTACTAAAAATAAAATCTAAAGGGAAAGTGCTAATTGAGCACAGCGCAAACAGAGCAAACAGGTGCCATGTCTAGATTTCCATTCTGTAATCACCATGAGTAATATCAGAAAACAAATTCTATTGCTCGTCTTGAGGAATGAGTAATCATATCTGAGTAAGCTACAGAATACATTTGGCACACTAGTACTAATAATAAAGTGTAATAAAGTGTAGCACAAAATGTGCAATCATTTAAAACTTGCCGATTGTTTGTCATTCTTCAGAATGTGACCAGTAGCTCCTCATGGGTGAGGAAAATATGAAAATATGAGCAGAGACTTATATGAAAGCCAGCATATAGGTAACTCAGTCGCAAGGATGTTTTATTTGGCAAACAACCCACACTATTTATTGTGGTATGGAAAAGAGTGTGGTAAAGATGCTTCAAATGATATACAAAAATTGTACATATGAAATGACCTGACAATACACAATTCTGGACAGGGGTTTTATAGAAGGAGGGGAGTATAAAACATACTTGCTAGAAAATTATAACCTGCTTGGATTGCTTAAACTCCCTGGCAACCAGAGAATAGGCAGGGTGGATGTATGCATGTATAACCCACATATCGTTTCAGTAACACCAAAAGAGAAAATGATCTGCATTTTTGACAGATTAGATTATTCTTCCCTTTATATGTTCAGGAAGAACATTAAAGAATGCCGGGGGAATGAGCCAGGAACTGGGAAAGACAGGGCCATGACAGGGATTGGAATGAGGGAACTGGAAGAGGAGATTAAGGAATATGGGTTGTGGCAACTTTTTTGTCTCTGCGACATCTTTGTCCAAATGCATTAAAGTCAATGGACGTTTTTTCTTACGCCAACTTTTTTGTCGCAGCAAAATTTTTCGTGATGGATGGAAAGTGTAAAGCGGACAAAACCCGGTGGGCCCAGGCCAGGGCTGGACTGAGAGTCAAAATAGGCCCTGGCATTTCAGGTACAAAGAGGCCCAATCAGCCTACACAGAGGCCCAAACAGACCCCGCCAGCCCAATAAATACTGACTTTCTATGGCACTTTATAGCAGCCCCTCTGGCATTTGCCAGAACCCACAGATTGCCAGTCCGGGCCTGGCATAGGCCCTCATGGACCCCTGCCGGCCCAGACCTGCTCCCGAGCTGCCCCAGAAAATAAAAGTTAATGATGCATCTTCTGCGCAAGCACGGCACGTTTGTGGAGGCTGCATGTCTTCTGCACATGCGTGTCTTTTGAGCATTCATGGAGGGGGGCAGGGGACTGGAGTTCAGGGGGGAGCCCCGGGACTTTTAAAGAAACTGTCAAATACATTTTTAGCTTCAACACTGCAATTATGGTTGCAAAAGTAAAGGATTGTTTGCTACATTCTGAAAATCAGAAGACTTCTAAACACCAATGCAAAATGAAGGGTATCACCTGCAATGTGATGATTCTTGAAAATCCCCCTCCCAAATCCCTAAAAAAGTAATGGTGGTTTAACTAATCTATTTTAGCAGATGAGTGAAACTTGAAAGCACATTAGTGTTTAATCTCTTTAAAAGTAAAACACCAGTATTTATCTGTCAACACTACCTACTATAAAGTCAGCAAAATCCAAAACAGACGAACATAAAATAAATGTTGGCCATAACAGTGGGAGTACTTTTCATCCAACACTTCTCCAAATGCCATGGCAATGACATATTATTTTTCAGTGCTTAATGCTGCGTGATGAGACTAAAAAGCTTTCAGAACAAATATTTTTGTTTGAAAATTATCTCTTTTCAATCAAAGCCTATTTATTGGACATGTAATCTCCACTGCAATTTTATCTTTCTCAGTTACTTATTGATAATGCATTAAGTAACTTTTTTCTTTGATGATCAATAAATCGAACTTGAGAGTTTTTTTTAATGATAAGATATAAGATGAATAGGAGAAAAAATTTTAATAGTCTCTTCTCTGAAACTGAGATACAGAAGGAGTGAGCAGAAAACATTAAAAAAAGTTGTAATATAATAACATTATTCAATACAATGGGGAAACGTGCTTGTTGTTGCGCTTTGTTGAGTTAAGGCACTTACAATTTAGCAGAAAATGATTGCTAAATCTGTTCCCAACGCGTTTCGTCGTGTCTTGACTTTCTCAAGGGTGATGGAATGCTGTATTAATTGTTTTAATTAATATTAATTGTGCTTGAAATGCTTGAAGGTGTCTTGTGGGGGAATGTAATATAGGTCGCTAATGGGAAAATTGTTTGCAATGAGAATAAATGTTCTCATTGCAAACAATTTTACCTTTGCGAACATTTTGCAAACCATTTTCTATAGTCCACAGTGTATGTAATAAAAATTCTTACTGAAAAAGTTGTTGCGTTTGCTCCAAAAGTACTGTATACGCCTTCTTCAAGTACGTTAAAAGTTCACAATTTGCAATTATGATTCACTGTGCAATAAAAGCCTAATGAAGAATATTACATTGCGACAAGCATATTTTTATGCCTATTTATGCACAAATTTGTTCTCTTTGCGAATTTTATTACATTTTCCCCAGTACTGTTTTTGAGCAAAAATAACGTTTTCAGTAAGATGTTTTACTTTGCAGTGCACTGGTGCAAATAATAAAATTCACAATATTTCCCCCTTGTTGGAAGTGAATATTTTCCCCTTGTTGGAAGTGATAGCTAAAGAGTTTCTAGGTTTGCAAGAGCCATATTAAATTCACTCAAAGGAAAGATTGTTCACACAGAGGCATACATGTTTGCATTGCGAGTAGTTTTTCTATTACTGACTTTTATTACAATCTCTGACTTTTATTACAATAATATAAAAATGTTTACTTTGCCTATGCACAGAAGTCTGCTATGTTTCATATTTACTACAAACCAAAAAATAAAACTATTTTTTGTGTGACCAAAGTTTCTGAAATGTCCCCTTGTTTTCCGACCCAACAGTCCTCGTTTCTCCTTGAGTAAAAAAGCTTTGGATCGCGGCTATGTTTCATCTGTTATGCTTATTATATTTTACTAGTACTTTTTAGGGCAGATTTATCAAGGCTTGAATTTCAAAGTAAAAAATACTTCGAAATTCGACCATCGAATTTAAATACTTCGAATTTGAATATTGAATTCAAACTTTTTTCATCAAATTTGGGTATTCTGCAGTTGAAGTAAAATCGTTCGATTGAACGATTAAATCCTTCGAATCGTACGATTTTACTTCCACTTCAAAAAACTTAGAAAAATGCTGTAGAAGGTCCCCATAGGCTAACATAGAACTTCGGCAGGTTTAATTTGGCAAAGTATTGAAGCCAAAGTTTTTTTAAAGAGACAGTACTTCGATAATCGAATGGTCGAATATTCGAAGTATTTTATTTTGAATCAAATTCAAAGTTGAAGTCGTAGTATCCTATTAGATGGTCGAAATATTTAAAAAATTACTTTGAATTTCGAAATTTTTAACTGTGAAAATTCCCTCGCATTCACTTCGACCCTTGATAAATCTGCCCCATAAAATTCTGTCATTCTAAATGTTTTTTTCTTACCACTGCTTCACTTTATCTAAAAAAATGTATTTTGAAATCATTTAAACTTTTTTGCATGTTGATAAAATTAAAACTAAGGATTTTCCAGAAATCCCAGGCCCTTTTGTTTATGAAAACCTGAGCAATCTCTCTGCCTATTCCATTAAAAAAATATGTAAGAAGTGATATAATCTTTTTTATATCAACAATTTTTTAGAACACAACTGAGGCCGCTAACTGGGTGTATCTTTGAGTCATGATGCATTTCTGTTATCTGCTAAACATATTCTATAAAATGAATGCGGCTTATCCTGTTGAGTAAAACACATTATTTGCAGCAATTTAAAGGCATCTGATTTATTTTACAGATAAAGAAGGATAATTTAGAAAATGAATCAAGTGATTAATAGATGAAAACAGTAATTCTGAAGATGAAAAGGCCTTTAGGTTTAGCACTATTAACTAAATCTACTTTCTCACAGTTAGGTGCACATGATCATAAGGTAATGAGAGAAACAGAAAATATATAGAGTATGAGTATTGCAGTTTTCTTTTTTTTGTAGAATTTTGTAGACCTTTAATGTGCCCCATGTGCTTTTCCATATCTTTTAAGAAAGGCAGAAGTTAAGCAGAAGGTTTCAAGCTTATACTGTAAACGTTAACCTACTAAAAAGAGCATTGTAGACACAGACTAATTTAAAATAAACATGCTATTACTCTAGCACAGGGCAATGTAATACGATTAAGTGATTTATGGAGAAAATGATTACAAGATGCCATACATAGCATTCCTGCATGTGAGTCAGCAGAATAAAAACACCGGGAGGGATTGATCAGTCAAGCGAATATTATTTACACATAAGATAGTAAATATTTGTGCAATAAAGTATGATGTACTGATGAGTCCTTGGTGTTTCAGTGCAGTCCTGCACAGATCTACATTAATATGATATTCTGAGTCCTAAGTATTATTCTTGACATTAATTCACATTCATAATAAGAGAAAATGTATTTCCTAATCAGGAGGTTGCTGCTGTGGCTTGTCATTTTTGCCACAATTCACAATAGTTACCATCAAGTGCAAGGTACTGTTTTGTTATTACAGGGAAAACGGAAATTGTTTTTAAAAAAGTAATTTTGAACTTTCTGGATAATAGGATCCCATGCCCGAGCTCTGCTGGCACTACACACTACAGAGACATCACATGGGTGGGATGGGACTTCCCTCTGGCAAGCCCAAGACAGGATCAGCCATGATGGTGTGCATCGCACATGGCCCACCAGGTGATGCAAGGATCAGAGGTACCCTGTATGAGAGTAGGCTTTTAAGTACAGGGCTTACATGTGCGTTATGCCTTGCACCATATTTAAATCTTGTCTAAAGCACAGAGTGCAGCTCATACCTGCCATGAGTACAGGAGTATGTCCTCTATGTCTGAGCCCTAAACACTTAAGGATTCTGTTCTTGCATCTCTACCAACTTCTATTTTAGCTGTACACCCCATGTCTTAGTTCAACTCTACTAATGTTTAATAAGAAAAAAAAACAGACAAATGTGACTGTGATATTTGCTTCAGATACTGCTGCCTTTTTACCTGAGCTAATGGTGATGAATGATTATACTGTAAACAGCAAGGTGCATAGGAATATAAGGTACACAAGTTAATTCAAATCTCTTCTACCTATACTGATTTTCAGTGCACCCCCATGCCTTCTTCATGTGCAAGAAGTGGGGATTAATGTTGCCAGTTCACTGGTATTGTAATGAGATTGTGGTCTCAGGCCATTGGGGCTATAGTGAAGAAGTCTGTTACCTTACATGCACAAGCATGAATACAACCAATGGAAGAATTGGACAACAAATAAGGAAGCAATATAGAGGGTCATATAGAGGATCTGGGTGCCCTTCCCTTGTAGCTTGCTGACCTACCCTGGGGATAGACTGAAAGCTTCACAATAGAATATGTAGCTCACTGCATAAGATGAAGCAGGGTCACAGTACTGCACCATAGTTTTACAGCATAAAACTGAATGTTTTTCTAAGTCACTGAATTATATTACAAATGTTTTCACATTGCAAGTGTTTTGTCTCCGGATTGAAAACATTTTTACTTTAGGTCTTAAGGTAAAATTGTGTATTTTTGGGGAACAGGGCACTAATAATTAACAGAACAACTATTAAAACATTTGTGAATGACACGCATCATACTGTGACCATTTAGCTGATGGCAACAACCAAGAATGTTGTGCACGCTGTGTTATATTTCCATGGCCTTACATATAGCTGCAAAAGTCTGGTTTTACAGCCTCTAATTCTGAATCCCTCTGAGCAAACCCCAGGCCCCTCCTGAAAGAATGAGAAAAACATGTTTGCAGGCAGGCCATATAAATAATGGCCATTTCAGCCAGCATCACACAGCAGGGATTCGTTTATATTTTTTATATATGCTGTTATACAATTATAAAATACTCAAGTGCCTATAAGAGTATTATCATGAATGAGAGCAAGTATAGTGCACTGCATGAATAAAACCATTCCACCAATAACTGAGGACATTAAATCCCAGTGTGAATTACTCTACCCAGGAAACTGCATGCCATTCTAATTGTGGATCCATTCAAAGTTATTTTCCATTTCAGGGTACATGTTTCACAGGATGCATTTCTGAGCATGAGGATGAGCTATAGCTAAAGTCTATTTTTATGCTTCTCACGTTCTCAAAATGTACAGTAATACAGAAGAGTTTTCCTTACTAATATGTACTGGAATTATAAAACAATTTTTACTCCATTAAGAATATATTGAAGCAGTTGTCTTTCATTTATGTTTTTTCAGGTTATGAACTTACCGGTTATGAGCAAAAGAAAGTACCATTTACAATTGCAAGTGGAAGTCTGGTGCGCTAAATTGATTGCAAATTTTGTGCTTTTATTGACAACATTCTTTAAAGGAACGTGTGCCTAAACTTCTTCCTTGCACTGGTTTCTCAACCCACCTGCTCAGCCTGCTCTGATGAAAAGCATAACTATTAATGCTACCGCCCTGGATGTGACGATATTTTTAGGATTCCTGCATCAAGTTGAGTTAATAGCTTCTAATACTGTACATGCCAATGCTGTTTGTGGTGCTGCATGCATTAGCCTCTGCAGTTGTGAGGTCTGGTTCTCTTCCCCATCACGATTATGCCACTAGCAGTGGAAGAACCATGGGCAACAAATAAGACTGAACATCTTATTGATTAATGGTTAGCGATTGACAGGAGGTGTCTCAGACATGTACAAACCAGCCCCCATCAAGTCCATGAAAACATGAGAACATCATGTATATCCATGGTTACAAAACTAGCTAGAATAAAGTATACAAAATAAAAAACATACACTATAGGAATCATGTAAAAGAGGACTAAAGCTTAACTAAAAAAGTAAGGTTAGAAATGTTGTACATTAGTTTTGGGCTTCTGTACCAGCCCAAGAACCACAACCCTTTAGCAGTAAAGATCTGTGTCTCCAAAGATGCCCCAGTAGCTCCCCATCTTCTTTTCTCCTGATTCACTGCACATACTCTGTGCTGCTGTCACTTACTGAGCGTAGGGACCCACTCACAATATACAGTACTCAGAGAATTGAAATGCCACAATATTAGGCTGATCAATAATTAATACATATAATTACTACATGGCAGCACAGAAACCAGTGCAACTTTAATTGAATAATCAGCCCTGTAGCATTAGGTTATATTAAAGGCCAATCTCATTTTCTGCTTGATAATTTGCAACGACCCATAAGCTTAGCTTCTCAACAGCTGCTCAGAACCCAATGAGCATGTTTGTGTCACAGACACTTTACAAGTTTGAAGTCCTGGATCATTGCTGCTATTGAGAAGCTGAAACTTTAGGCTGGTGCAATAAGTTCAGTATATAAAATATGGTATTCATTTTTAGGGTTTAGTTCTCCTTTAATCTCACCGCACTTTCCTTTACTTTTACTTCCCATTTTCCTTTATAACATTTGGTGTTTTACTCCCAGTACCTTGTAACCTTTGGCGCTAGTCTTTCAGCACATATGTCTTTTAAAGCTACAGTCACAGAAACCTTCAGATAATGCTCCTTCAATGTGAATTTCAGCTGCTCCTTCCCAGTAAAACAATCTGAGACATCATCTAAAAATAATAATTTATGAAACATGCTTCTAAATAAAGTAAAGAAAATTTATATCTCAGGAGGTTCATCACATTCTCCAAAATATCAGTATTTTGCCTTCCCAGTTTTTATGCATTGTTACTCAGTTAGCACTGAGCTCAGGCTCAGGTCATTATAGTTTTTTTAAGGGGAGTCCATATCAATATCTCCTTTGCTATAGAGCCATTAAGGGAAAGATCATTCTTAGTGGTTACATGGTTCATCCTATCACTTGGAATGTATCAGGATTATCATTTATTTATACAGTGCTTTTCTTTAATTTATAACATATTATTGTACAGTTTCTTCAATATATTGCAAAAATTAAGAAAATGCATTTGCATATCACAATGTAATATTTTTAAACAGCTCATTATGAATTGCGATAGCCCATAGTGGTTATTCTAAAATGTGCATGAAGGTGGCTTATTAGTTGGAGTAAAAATAGATTTTCTGGTAATACCTTTTATATACACTCTGAATACACTATAGAAAAGGACAAACTTCTTTCCACTGGTAGATGAAGCATAAAACTATATTAAATACCGACAAAGTAGAAATGGTTTGCATTGCACATATTTTTATTGCCTTAAAGATAAACAATGTCATCAGTGGCTGGTGCAATGTATTGTATAACAGATAGGAAGTGCGGAATGTGGAGCTGCTTGAGAATTGTCTCATTCTCCATTGCATTATCTTTGTTTCAGGCATATTACAATGTGTAGGAGTCTATTCAGTGGGGAATGCTGGTTTGAGCGTGACTGCTAATTTCAGCATGCCTCTTGTCTGCTGCTTGCTTCATCTGCTTTGCTTATTGAGCTCAGATTCACACATTGACTTGTGCTCACATACTTGTTATATTTGTTCTGCCAGCTCATATGTGGGACTTTTTTCTAGGTTCTGAGCCAGGGATCGTCATGTAAACTGCTGAGATCCCCCATTCACACCCCCTTAACATCTGCTTTATAGCCTGTGCATTGGAAAAGAGGTGGAAATCATCTCAAAGGGTTGCAGATTCAGAAATAAAATAAAATACAACGGGAACGCTTCACTTGAAAACCCACACTTTACTTTCCCAAGTTCATAATGCTTAATTTACACGTAATGCGAGGTAACCTTCCTTTACATTTACAAGGATCTTCTCACATGTGGACATAGAACACCCCTAAACGGCACCCCATCAGCAAGCATATGTCTTAGTTGGCAGGTTAAGAGACAACTGATTTGTGGAATTACTTAAAGCAGAAGAGTTGGTTTACAAACATAGGTGCTAAATTACATGTGTAATGGACGATAACCAGTAAGGTCTTTACTTTCAATTTAAAAATGAAGTGTTTAGAATAAATTACTGATTGTTTTCTGTTTCAAACTTTTGCAGTTTAGCACCTATGTTCATAAACTAACCCCAACAATACCTAAACTTTTTGATTGCTGGTAATTTTGTGCATCATGGATTCATTTCCTGTATAGTTGTATAATGAAGAACTTGGTTCCAAGGTGGAATTATTCTTCTGGGGGTAAAGCAATAAGAAGAGCAAAGTTTGCCACAGGTCTAGTATCCCATAGCAACATATTTGCTCTTTTATACCTGACCAGAAAATATCTGCTGTTTGGTCAATGGCACAACTACCATAAAACCAACCTTTCAGCCACATAGGGGCCTGGGCCACAATGGTTACTGTACTTTGTTCTTTTCAATCCCTACTAAAGTTGAAACTTTGCAGCCCACTCACTCATTTGTGGTGGGTGGTGATCAAGCAAGTAGGTGGGCAAGGGTTGGCCTTTGAGATGCACACGGCTCCCACCCTGCAGATCTTGCAGGAAGACCCAGCCCAAACTTTGTATGTCACTGTGTTTGTTATAGGTTACGACATCTATGGACCTAAAATTTGATTTTATACTTTTGTTATATTTTATTACTTTATCTGCATAATGTTTTTTGCCCATATTATGCTATTAATTTTATGGTGGGCCACCATATGGTGGCTGGCAATTAAACAGTATTAAAAAACACAGCAGTGTGAGTTCAAATTAAAAGGTAGAAATGTAAAAAGCCCTGTTGGATGGACTAGTCAATGGAAAAATGTTCATAATTATTGTCATTTGTTTTGTATGTCGGTTGATGTTTCTGAAATGCCATACATATACCAAGGGAGAAACCAATAAAAGAGATACATATCCCAGGTTTAGTGCAACCTTTACACAGGAGATATCAATAGTCCATTGTAGCAAGATTAGTCTCTGCTATCTTAAAAATCTGTCAGCAGTTTCAAATATTGTTTTCACCTACGTGAGCCAGAGTGACATCCATTGATTCTGTATCAACCAGGGTTTAACATCTGTGTTAAGCGCATTCAATACAGAATGTGGATCTGAACCACTGTGATCGTAATATTTTCTTCAGACCTGCTTATGTATGGTGGTTTCGTTGCTTGAGAACACCTCTCTCCCCCACTCTCTCTCGATCGACCTGTCCATATACTGTATTTTTATATTTCCATCTCAATCCATGTTAAAAAAAAGTCACTTTAATTATATTTTCAAATGGGACTTTTATTCTATTACTATAATTTTTTTAGTAGTTTTAAACACCTTATAAATAAACTAAACTAAAGTAGTAACGATTGTTGCTGATATGTTTGACCCAAATAATGAATCATTACAGGGGAAAAGATACTTTTTTGAAATTTCTACTGAGACATCCAATGACCCTTATTCCCTGGGGGTAGCATTGTTTTCCAATATACTTTAGGACTAAAACCCACTCTCCAACCTTGTAGACCTTGGTTACTAAGGAAAACAAGAACTTAGGACCCTGCTTTTCTCTAGGCACACACGGTAGTTTGACTTTTTAAGCACACTTTAATGAATATGGCTAGAAATTTGGGGTTCTGTGTCCCCAAAAATATGTTGATTTGAAAAACTGCTACTGTATCTCTAGTTACTGTTAAAATTATGTACATCACTTTGTTCTCATTTCACATTGTCTTCCCTGATCCCCTCTATGAAAGCATTTAAGGGCCTCAATATCTGCCCTTGTTTTAGGCTACTGTGAAACTATGGTACTGTGAGACTATGGTAGTTCCAATATGGCGGAGTTGCCATCCCTTTAAAACAGACTCAAACTGAAACCCCATCCTTCTTGATTATTTACCACTTTGAGTAGTTTAAATACTTTCTACAGTATGCAACCATACATCTAATCAGATTGCTAAGTGGTCATGAAAGATTTGAAATGAATATGTTAATGGGTCGAAGGGCTCTAACACGTGGATGTTTTACCTGTGTTCAACACTTGCATGTTTCACAATGAGTACAGTACAATCCAGAAGAATGGGCTACATTTGGTCCTGCATTCCCCTCCTGTGGAACACATCAAAGATCCGCCACAGCAGAACCAAGCTGTAAGATTGCATGAGTCCTAAAGGGTTGATTTGACAGTCTTAGTTAGTTAATATTCTAGAATTTTGTAGTTATAGTGTTAGTGTAGTGTTATAGTAAAAAAAATCAACTTTTCCATGGCATGAGAGGGATTATAGATATAGTAAAAATCGAATTCCTCTCCTCACTAAAAGGTAGCATGACATAAGGTCTTATCGCGAGTGGACGATTATTACCCTCATGATATAGGGTTAGGTGACAGCTGTTAGAAATATATAGTATATTGATCAGCTGTGCAGATTGATCTCCAACACAGAATAGTTCAATCATCAGCATCTGAAACATTTGAAAGGGTAGCAAAAGGGTTAATCATTTACTGTTCCCAATTAGTACTGCAGTAGATTTATAATGCATTTGTCAGTAATGTGATTCCTTTTGTTCCCAATTTAATATGCCACCCCTATTGGTGGGTGGGGGGCAGTATTAAACCTGTAATTTGGTACCACAGGGTCCCATTTAAATAAATTACAGTTACTTTGGTACTTTCACTAAAATGTAACACTGTAGGGATTGGTAATAGAGAGCAACTGCAGCTTTAATGAGCTCTAACAGGGCGTTTAATGAGACATTAAACTCAGTAATTATTATGTTAATGCTAACCCCATATCCACCAAAGGAAATCACATGATAGATGTTCACGTAGGTTAATGTCATGTTTAATGCATATTAGTAGAAATAATTGTTTTAGCAAAAATGCAATACCAGTAATATGTGACTCATAAGAGGGCCATGTTCCAAAATTATGCATGCAATGCTAAATCGTCGGGAAAGCTGCCAGACATAATGCTTTCTCTTACCTGGAAAATAAAAAAATCACAGAAATGAATTCTTTCACTTCAGAAACTACAAATGTGACCTGAGTTAAAATAAAAAAAAACAGCACTAAACACTTGCAACTCAATACAGGCCAGCCAGTACTGCATTTACCAGCTCAATTATCTTGTGAGAGGATTCAGTTACTGTAGCTGACTCGCACTGTGGCAGCTGACTAATCAGATTGGATGAAAACATTTGTGATCACTGATTTTTGAAGTAAGAACTTAAAGCTGGAAGTTGTACCTGGAAAACACAAGTACTATTTATTTAGGAATCCAAATTGCTTCCCCTGCCTCAGCCCCATTTAATATCTGAAAAACAAGGATATTGGATTCAGTGGTTTTGTGGTGCGCACTGCATAATATAGCATACTTTCCATGTTCCTTTTTAAAACAGTAGACTTTTTTCTTAAAAGGAGCTGCTGAAAACTTGCCAAGTCCCCATCAGGTATTTTTCTATGAAGACAGACACAGTTGTGACCCCTCTTGTGGGGCAGCAGGGATTTCACTGTGTGCAGCTGCTTTGTACAAAATGTACATTTTATATGGAATATACGTATGACATTTAACTATAATAAATGTACTCCTGTTCATAATTTTAACATTATTCCCAAGGCATGAAATCTGGATCATTTGGTAAATGAAAGAAATGTCTCACAGTTTTCTCCACACATTAAATCCGAAAAATTATTGCTTTGATTTAATATTTTATAAAGGCCTGTAAAGAGGATTTCAGAACTCTAGAAACCGTACACACTTAAGGTGGCCATAGATGTAACAATTACAATCTTTGTTGGAAAAGATCTTTCCAAGAAAGATCGTTCTTTTCAATACACACGTGTAGAGCTGAATCGTCAGAAATACAGGTAGATATACGGGAAGAAACAATAGAATTCTACCTGTATTTGACGATTCAGCACTAACAATGGGCGATGTTTGGGTCCCTTCAAAGGGACCCGATCAAAATTTTCCTTCCAGCCCGATCAACGAGCCGACCGATATCCAAGTCTTCTGCCGATATCGGTCGGCTCTTTTTCCACCATATACGCAGGGGCGTAACTACAGAGAAAGCAGACCCTGCGGCTGCATGGGGGCCCAGGAGGTATAGGGGCCCCATGAGGACCAAAAAAAGAGCAATTTCAACATATATTGGTAAAACAGAACAATTTCTGAATATGTTGGGGGCCCTAAAACTAATTTGCTGTGGGGCCCAGTAACATCTAGTTACTCCACTGCATATACGCACCGAATATCGGACGAAAATTTGTTTCGTACAATATTATCTGTGCGTCTATTGCCACCTTTACTTATGAGTTCAGCTTGGTGTAGGTTTTACTCCAGATTTGAGTAGTGAAATTTGTTGACTTGCTGCTTAAGCATTCTATTTCACTCAGCCTTTTATTTTACCACTCACATCCTCATTCCTATAAAGTCCTACATCACACAAAAAGCTTCAATTCTAAGGACTTGTACAGACAAGTGGATTTACCTGCACTTCTCTGTATTTGGTTTTAATGTGTTCCACCACAGGGGAGTATGCCACCTGTACTGTACATGCACCTGTGTGTGTACAAACTGCTTAAATAGAATATAATGGGGCAAATTTACTTAAGGGGAGAAGTGGCTGTCACTAGAGAAAATTCACCAGAATTCACCAGAAATACAATCTACAGGGACATCACCAATTCACTACAGGCGTAGAGGACAATTCACTAGTGAAAGAGCTCAACACTAACAAAGTTTGGCGCCATTTCGCCAGGCAAATTTTGCGCTCAGATGAACAGTCGTTACTCTGCAAATTCACTAAAGTGCAAATTTTCCATTATGTTACCCCTTTTGTCAGAATTGGCTTCACCAGGTACATTTGGAAAACGTATACAATTAAGCTACATGCTCCTCAATCTTATTTCAGTGACATCATATCTAGTGATGGGCGAATTTATTCGCCAGGCGCGAATTCGCGGCGAATTCGCGCGTTTCGCCGCGAGCGAATAAATTCGCGAAACGCCCGCGAAAATTCGCGGCAAAAATTCGCCGGCGGCAACATTTTTTTCGAAAAAACGGACGCCGGCGAATTTTTGCCGCGAATTTTCGCGGGCGTTTCGCGAATTTATTCGCTCGCGGCGAAACGCGCAAATTCGCGAAATTCGCAAAACGGCGAAAAATTCGCGAAACGGCGCCGGCGTCCCGTTTTTGGCGCCGGCATCAAAAACGAGACGCCGGCGCCGTTTCGCGAATTTTTTCGCCGTTTCGCGAATTTCGCCCGAAATTCACGATTTTTTCGGCGAAGCGAAACGGCGCAAATTCGCCCATCACTAATCATATCCTGTATACCGAAAGTCATAAAAAAAAAGAAAAAACGCTGGCTTTTTTTTTATATTTTAAAGTGGGATTGTGTTTGTTAAAGTACAGTTAAATATATTTTTTTTTAACCATTTGAGGGTCATGCCACATTTGTTTTAGGGTGGGCTTGTGTCTAGGACAATAGAGGATATATTTTGTCTTTATTTTGCTTCTTTGGGCATTTTTAATAGTAAGTGGCAACTTCAAGTTTTGAAGATCACTTGATAAAGGGTATTGTACCCGAAACATGTTGTGTTTGCCACTATTCTGAATCAAAGTTTGTTTGCAGTAATCTCTGCTGGAATTCCTTTTCCTTCATTTATATTTGGATCGCATGTAGCAGTAGCAGTACAGAGCAACCATTGAGGAATCGGAGATAAGTTGTGAGAATAATTTGTACTGACCACCATCCCCCTTCTCTACTTGAACTTCAAGTATTTTCACCAACATCACTAATAAAGACACTTTTATGACCTATATGTACCTGCCCTATTCCAACTGACCTTAGCATAAGTGTGTTAACAAAGTTTCGATAGACAGAAAGTAATGTTAGAGAAAATTTGCTATGAAATGCTCGCGATGAAAATTTTCGCTGTCTTTGTCAAGACTTAAAGGAGAAGGAAAGGTTAAAACTAAGTAAGCCTTATCAGAAAGGTCCATCTAAATATACCAGTAAACCCCCAAAGTAATGTTGCTCTGAGTCCCCTATCAAAAGAAACACTGCATTTCTTTCCTTCTATTGTGTACACATGGGCTTCTGTATCAGACTTTCTGCCTTCAGTTTAAACCTCATTGCCCTGGGCAAGAGCATGCTCAGTTTGCTCCTCTTCCCCCGCCCCCTCCCTTCTCTGCTCTAATCTGAGCCCAGAGCAGGGAGAGACTCAGGCAGGAAGTGATGTCACACCATGTTAATACTGCAGCTCCTATTCTAAACAAACAGAGAGTTTCTAGAGCTTTTTACTCAGGTATGGTAAAACATTCTACAGAATAAATATTGCATTCTAGCTTGCACTATTGCAGCTAATCTATTGGCAATAAAATGGCTCCGTAGCTTTCCTTCTCCTTTAACTTGGCATTTTGATGAATTAGCATATGAGCTCCAAATTAACATTTGACAATGTGGCGCAAAGTGTGGGGGAGCCTTCCGAGGCAAAAATTTGCCTTTGGGTGGATTTGCCCCAATGTGTTTTGACCTGAACTCCCCTGCAGTGGAACACATTAAAACTGAAAAAAGGGAAGCATATATAATTAATATTAATTATATATAAATAATATTAAATAATACTAATCACATTCATAGACACATGGTTACATAGTTTAATCAAGGTCAACCCCTCCAAATTAAACCCAGCATCCATACACACACCCTTCCATACCCTCACATAAATTATATATACCCATATTTATACTAACTATAGAGTTTAGTATCACAATAGCCTTTGATATTATGTCTGTCCAAGAAATAATCCAAGCCACTCTTAAAGGCATTAACTGAATCAGCCATCACAACATCACCCGGCAGTGCATTCCACAATCTCACTGTCGTCACTGTGAAGAACCCCCTACGTTGCTTCAAATGAAAGTTCTTTTCTTTTAGTCTGAAGGCATGTCCTCTGATGCGATGATCCTATTTATGAGTAAAAAGGTCCCCTGCTACTTGTCTATAATGTCCTCTAATATACTTTTAAAGTGTAATCATGTCCCCTCGCAAGCGCCTTTTTTTCCATTGAAAACAAGCCCAACCTTGACAGTCTACCCTCATTATTTAAGTCTTCCATCCCTCTAACCAGTTTAGTTGCACGTCTCTGCACCCTCTGCTTTAGTGCCCACAGAATGACACTGCCCAGAATTAGACAACCTGTTATCTACAAAAAAACCTAGATCCTTCTCTGTCAAGCAAAATCCCAACAAACTGCCATTTAGTGTATAACTTGCATTTATATTATTTATATTATTTTTGCATAACCTTGCATTTATCAACATTGAACCTCATTTTCCAGTTTGCTGCCCAGTTTTCCAACTTAGTCAAATCACTCTGCAAAGTGGCAACATCCTGCATGGAACCTTTAGTTCTGCACACTTTTGTATCATCAGCAAAAATAGAAAAATACTTTCAATGCCCATCTCCAGGTCATTAATAAAAAAGTTGAAAAGCAAAGGACCAAGTACAGAGCCCTGTGGTACTCCACTAACAACACTGGTCCAATTAGAAAACGTTCCATTTACCACCACTCTTTGTAGTCTATCTTTTAGCCAGTTCTCTATCCAGGTATAACATTCCTTAATTTAACCAGTAACCTTTTGTGTTGCACTGTATCAAATGCTTTAGCAAAGTCTAAGCTGACCCTCTCTGCTATTAAGGGTCCCACCCCTTCCTGCTTAAAGAAGAAGTAAACGTTTTTTTTTTCTATCTATGAATTTACTCTAAGCAGCCATCAGATAAATGTATCTTAGTCCCTGCTGCCAGTCTGCTCTGGTTCCTGTGTTATCAGCAGCTTGTTTCCCCTTCTTCCTGGTGCAGAGTGAAGCCCCGCCCATTAGCTTACTGAGCTCTGCTTATCTCTCTGACTAGTCAGAGAGATCATTTGCATGCTGTGACACAGCAGGGAGGAAGGAAGGGCCAGTGTGTACACAAGCAGCTTTTTTTTTTTTCTCCTCATGTGCCACACCCTGCTTGTTCTGGTTGATTCCAGATCACAGCAGCACTGGGAGGAAGAGCAGGAAGATTTCTCTGATACTGCTAATGCACTGTAGCTAAACTAACAGCCCTTTCTGAATTTATAATACATTTTATAATGCTTATGCTTGTTATGCCTGATCGCCCATCCCTAGAGACCATGTTATGATCACTATTCCCTAAATGCTCACCCACACAAATGTTAGAGATGAGTTCAGCATTATCAGTTATTACAAGATTCAAAAGTGAGTTATTCCTAGTAGGTTCTCGAACGAGCTGGAATAAAAAGTTGTTATTCAGCATATTTACAAACCTACTAGCTTTTTCTGTCTTGGCAACCCCATTACCCCAGTCAATGTCTGGATAATTGAAGTCACCCATAGTAATAAATTGACCTACTTGTGAAGCCACTTCTATTTGTAAAAGTAGCTGGGCTTCATACTCGTCACTTATACGAGGTGGTTTATAGCATGCACCAATAATAATTTTCTTTGTAACTTATTGCTCAGTCAAAATCTCTACCCAGAGTGATTCTACACCATCACCTGTGCCAGCTATGGTTATTTCTTTAGTGTATGGCTTTAATTCAGGCTTTACATACAAACACTCTCCTCCACCCTTTTTAATCCCTCTGTCCCTTCTAAAAAGCATGTAACCATACAGTCCAGTCATATGTTTCATCCCACCAGGTCTCAGTGATACCAAATTAATATATAATTTTTAGAGCATGCTATTAACTCTAGGCCTCTCATTTTGCCTGAAAAACTCTGCACTCTACAATATTGCTTTCCCTTAAAACCCACATTCCCATATGTCCATTACAGTCCTTCCAGCTCAGTTAATAGGATAAATAAGATAAATTATCTGGCAAAAGATTGCACTATTCTCCAGCACCAGATACTTTAGTACTCCCCCGTAGATGTAATCACTTATAATTTTTGTTTGTAATTTATAGTTATATCCCCAAATAAATTGTATGGCACTGAGGAATATGTTTGTGTTATATAAATGAACTGTAATACCACTAAGTTTACTAATAAAATTAATAATTTTAGTTGTTGCTACCCTTGTTGTTGTTGTGGATATCATTATCAGCAACATTTAAAATTTATTTTTGACAGTTTTATTACCACGTTACTTCGGAAACAAAAAACTGTAGCAATGGAACATTTTGCGTTTGTCTGTTTCCTTGGAAACAAGCCTTTTGTTTCCCCGTCTGCTTTTAGGATTTAAGCTGTCAGGGCCTTCTTTCCATTTTTATTAGACTGTATTTCTATCATCTGAGTTCAACTGGGTTCAACATAATTGGGGGGATGTAATTAAAGTCGCAAAGAGCAAAACAATTCGCACTAATAAGAATAAAAATCCACATCTCACAATGTAATATTGTTCCTTAAACTGTTATTGCATTGCGAATTGGAATTGCACACTCTTAAGAAGTGCTTGAAGGTGTAGTAATCTTTTGGAGCAAACATAACGACTTTTTCAGTAAGAAGTTTTATTACATTTACTGCGCATTGGCGCAAACTATAAAATTCGCAAACGGTCTTCCACTGTCGGAAGTGGTCGCTTAACAGTTTCCATGTTCGCAAAAGCTATAGTAAATTTGCGCAAAGCAAAATTTGTTCGCGCAAAGGCATAACTTGTCGCATTGCCAATAGTTTTTCCATTACCAACTTTTATTACATTCCCTCTTATGACTTTTGTCATCTTTTTGCTTTGATTTTTTTTACATCATTCATATGCAGCTGTGCTAATTAGATTAGCTTCCAAAATTTTATGTTTCTCCCCCGCAATACATTTTCGACCACCTCAGGTAGGGGTTTCTGTTCTTGGAGACTGTAATAAGCATATTATGTACATGGTGCAGATTGTCACATAATGTAAAAAGAATCAGCTTTGACTTTTTATGATCTTGTCTTAGAATATATCCTCTTAAAGTCTGTCCAAGTGACCCAGCTCCAATTAGACTATTGCCTACCTCTACCTCTAACTGTCCTCCATG
The DNA here is from genome assembly GCF_017654675.1 of Xenopus laevis. Lineage (NCBI taxonomy): Eukaryota > Metazoa > Chordata > Amphibia > Anura > Pipidae > Xenopus > Xenopus laevis. Next base: position 100,567,866 of record NC_054380.1, on the reverse strand, counting down.
ACCAGTGGCGGAAGAACCGGGGGTGAAGGGGGTACGATTGCACTGGGGTCCTCACCCCCTCGGGGCCTTTGGGGTACCAAGTTCTGAATGCCTAATCTCAATGGGGTATGCAGTTGAGGTATCAACTCAGCGTTGGTTAGTGCCCAGGTGTTTGTGCCAGGTATTATGGGATGCCAGATCTCATTGCAGCTATTTGTACAGCTCGGGTGCTGGTTCTCAGTGTATGTGCTGCCAGTGGTGCCAGCTTGATTTGCAGCTTGGGCACCAGGTCTAAGCAGTCTTCTACTCTTATACTGTGTGCGTTGCTTTGGAGAAAGTGCAGTGAGTGTGTGTGTGTGTGATTGTGAGACAGCCCAAGTCGCAGCCGTTGGGTAGAATGGGAGGGACCACTGCTCCCCCTGTTACCCCCCAATTGATTACACACCCTGTCCGTGCCACTGCCTGACTCCTGGGTGGGTTCGACTATTATCCCCCCAGGGCAGTGCAGCTCTCACTATATCTGTGCTCTCAGTTCTCTAGATGCCTGTGTGGGTGTGTCCCTATGTGATGTGCAAGTGCCCTCCTGTGTTTAATTACTAAATATTTCACATGAGATTACTTGCCTGCCAGGCACCTGAAGTCCTGTTTCTCCAGCACGGACAGTGGAAGAGGTGAAGCAGGGCCCCTGCCTATAACTTGGGAGTCTGGGATTCCTATCCCAAGGAGGGGGAAATTCCATACATCAAATATATACTACCCGGTCTATTGGCAGTTAGGGACCTGCAAATTTGTTGGTTAGTTACGATACTGTTCACTCCCTATCCCTGTGCCACCTACCAAGGTAAGAAATTTGTCTGTCTCTCCCGCCAGCGCTTGGGCAGATTTAAATAAGTTACTTGTGCAGATACCCCCACAGTAGAGTGCAGTGAGGAGACAAACTCATCCCCCACTTATTTAACTTGTGCAGCTAGTTAATAGCCCGGTGGTACTGGCTGCAACCCTTCCACTCTGTAGGGGTACAGGCTCCTGTGCTTGATGGGCGGATTAGTGCTAGCTGGGATCTGTCACTTGCAATAAGACTTGTCCCTGGCAATGCCAAGCACCCAAGCCAGCAATGTTTGCAGCGATGGTTCAGCAGCTGGTGCGCATGGGGTTTTCTTTGTATTTAATGTGTGTTTGTGTACAGTATAAATGTGAATATTTGTATGTGTATGTACAGCACACACACCGGCAGTATTCCCGGCCGTGATGCATAGGGGAAGGGCCCAACAGGGGGGCTCAGGGGCCCATTCTGTACCAGGGCCTGTCAGTGAGTAGTTCTCCCTTTCAGCCTTCTGCTACAATCCTACTGCTTCCAGAAAGAGCATATTTCTCTGTTGTTAAAATGTCATTATGGCTCCCTGTTAAGGAAACAGTAACAACAAAAAATGAGAGTGTTTTAAAGGAAAGAAAATATAATGTACTGGTGCCTTGCACTGGCAAAACTGGAGTGTATGCTTCAGAAAAACAACTATAGCTTCAATAAGTAAGCTGCTGTGTAGCCACAGGCCAGCCATTCAAGTGGGACAAGAAGAAGAGACAGCCATGGTCCATGAAGGTTTTGCAGGTATGTGGGAGATATGATTGCATTGCGAGCAGCTAAAAAAATTATTTGCAATTTGAAAAATCCTTCTATTCACTCCCCAAAGCCGAAGGGGAATTAAACATTTTGACCATACATCCCCTTTAAGAAGCATTAGTTGTAGTGGAATTGTTGACTAACATAAAGCCCCCTATGTGTAACCTCAATATATGAAGAAGTAAAAACACAAATCTTGTTCCTACACATATATTATTTTTATTAAAAAGAAAAAGGACCGTAGGCCATCACAGGCTTGTATATTTCATTTCAATTTTAAATCTAAACTGACAGACCCTTCCTTTTCTAATCTAAATCAAGACTAGAATCACAGCACTGCTGGACAACCAATAAAATAACTCAGTGAGCAGAGACTTGTCACTTAGAAATTTGAAGGTGCTGTACCTCTAGTCTCTTCAGCCTAGACTTAGAAATATGTTAAATGTTAATAGGGTTTCCAAAAAAGAAAGATAAATAAATACAAAAGAATGTGCTTTTCTTTTAAAAATAAGGACACTGAAACATACCAGGAATAGACAAGCCTGATATTGAGAATGTTATCCTTTCTTTTAAAAAATATTGCTGTCAGTAGACTTTTCCTTCACTTCAAAACTGATCACTGCCTTTAGATATATTCCTATAGGCAATATTTCCAAAGGAGCCCTCTCCTTTAGTGCCTTGTGACAGTGCTGTGCTGGCAGCTGACTTTTATTGTCAGCACCTTTTACAATATGATACTTTTGATTGTCACTTCATAAATCCTTTTAGTGTCCTGTCCCAAAACAGCAACAAGGCTGCAAGCTTGCTATGTGCATTCCTTGTAAATCATCTTATGGCATCAATATTGGTTTAGGTTTTGTGTTCATATTTTAATGCAACATGGATAAACCTTAAGTGACTACCAACATGTTTATAGCAACTAATCATAATATGGTAATTTTTTAAAGGGTAAAGCTATTAATTAGAGACCTCCGCAGCTTCCCTTCTTACTGCTATAATCATTAAATTGATTTTTCCAGTCCATCATGTAATTGTTCCAGCGATGGAATTCGGCTTTCCACTGCCGCTCTACTTCATCAATATTTCCTGAAAAACATTATAAGGGCTAAATTAATCTAAATTTGAATCTTTGCATTTACATTGATTGAAAACAAAGCAGTCCTAATGACAGTTCATAAAGGTGAACCAATATATATATATATTTTTTTTTTTTGAAAAGTGCCTTGGTGAACCTTATCAGATGCAAGAGTCTATCTTTTGGACATGCAATCTCATGTAAATGAACATTAAAAATAAAATAATATTGCAACACAACCAGTGGTATTCAGATGTGAATTGTTTCTGGTCCTGACTTTTCCCAGTGATAGAATGTCTAGGAAGAAGTACATTTAAACAGGGCAATATACATTTGTTAACATAAATAAGGACTGTAGTTTCCTATCTATAAAAAATATATATTTGAATTTTTTTGCACTAGACAGTGAAACTGGAAAGTGAAAGCCTTTTCATTTTGTACTATATGCCTAGGTTCATTAGAGCGATTGTGGGAGGAGAATGTGATATCCACCCAAAAATAGTTTGTTGCATTATAAAATACACAATATACAGTTACATAATGGGGCAGATTCACTAACCTCTGAAAATTCGCCAGCGACAGCTTTACTCACATCGCAACACTTTGCCAGGCTTAGATTTGCCAGGACAACGCTAATTTACTAAAATCCTAAATTGCGTCCAGGGTGCCGAATGCTGGCGAAATAGCGCTAGTGTTGCTGCAGCAAGTGAAGCATAGTCGCACTAGCATTGCCTAATTTGCATATGGCGGGAAGTTAAAGTTGAATGGACGCATATGTTGCAGCCATTACATTACACTACACAAACCCGGGAAACCTTAATAAAATAAAATAGATTTGTTATATTGCCCTACACATGTGTATAGTTTATGTGCCATATGTTAGGAAATGTAGGGGGGAAGCCAGGTACCCCTTTTGCAGCCTATAATCCTGGAAAATGAAAAGTCACCAGCGCTTCTTGGGAAAAAGTCCTATCTAATTTATTGCACTTCGCCTGGTCTGAGGTGGTGAAGGCAAGTCCGGTGCAAGAGGTAATATTCAGTAAAATCCGCATCTTAGTGAATTTGCATAATTACATCCATTCGCCAGAGTGCAACTTTGCCAGGCGTAAGGGAACTAATTACCGCTAAAATCTATCTCCTTCGATAGCGAAGTTATGCCTGCGCCCATGAGTAAATTGGCAAAGTAACAAAATGACGTCACGCTGGCGAATTTTCGTTAACTTTAGTCACTTCACCCTTTAGTAACTCTGCCCCATAGAGAGTTATATATAAATGTTACATTGTTAAGTTGGGTTAAAAAAAGACCATAAATCCATCAAGTTGAACCCCTCCAAATGAAACCAAGTGTCCATACAAATATACACTTACAACGACCTTCCATACACTCATATAAACTGCACATACCAATGTGTACACTAATTGTAGATTTTAGTATCACAATATCCTATGATATTATGTTTGTCCAAGAAATCATCCAATACACTCTTGAAAATACTTACAGAATCAGCTACCACAACATCATCCGGCAGTGTATTCCATAACCTCACTGCCCTCACTGTGAAGAACCACCTACGTGATTTTTCGCCATTGATTTTTCTGAGTTTCCCGATTTTTTGGTGAAGCGAAACAGGACAGATTCACCCATCACTAAACCTGAGATGAATACCATCCAGTTCTGGACCTTTGTTTATCTTTACATGTCGATTCTCATTTCCTCTTGTGTGAACCATGCATCTGTTGTATTAGTAGAATTGAGTCTATTAAGAAGGAAACCTTCATTTACTGGTTCCTCATTTGTGTTCCTTCATTTGCTGGTTCCTCATTGTATAATAAATAGACTGAGTATTATATTATAACTGAGCATGCCTTTTGTTACTATAGTAGTGTCCCATAAACATGGCAGCCATATCACTTAAATTTTTACACCTAGTCTTTAGGAGTAAATCATCTACATACCGTAAGCTTTAGAGAATCATGTAAGAAGAATGACATAAAAATGAATTAGCATTGGCAAATCATTATGCTAAATGTTTGCATGGAATATATTAGAATATAAATTAAAGAAGACATATAGGATACATTAAAAAAAAAGACCTAATCTTCTAGGCAGTAATAAAATATAAATGGTGCTGGTTTTACTTTGAGCTAAAGAACCTATATAACTTCTATGGTCCCTGTCTGTGTTTCCAATGAGGGCTGGGTGTGTTTTATGGTCCCTGCCAGAAGCACAGTAGGAGGTGAGTAGCCGATGAGAGCCCTGCAGTCACACAAGCAAAGACACACTTTGGTTCCCTATCAGGTCAGCCTAACTGCTGATTGGTTCCTTTCCTTCAATGCAGTTTGCTGAGTGCCACCAGCTCACCTGCACAGGAGGCAGCAGAAATGTTTAATACATCAATTCACACATTCCTTTTGTATTTAATAGAGTATAATGCTGTGGCACATTATTGTTTTTATACAATATGTCTTCTATAAAAGATTACATAATGGTTCTACTGCACTTAGCAAGAAGTTATGTGTGTATCTGGACAGGAATTAGCCATGGGTCCACAGAGCAGTGTGCCTTTTCAATAGTGGTATGAAAGCATCAGCATTTGGTGTTTTATCAAATCTTTGATCAAATCTGTTAGTGGCCTAAATTGCTACAGATATTTTGGAATATTGAGTTGCACATAACTTAATTCATTTCTGCATTCTTTCATGTAGAGGGACGGACTCTGTGTCTTATGAATGTACCTGCTACTCTCTGGACACATTTGAAAGCTTTGCAAATTGAATTGGTGGTTACATTAAGACCACTGCTTAGCACAAAGCAATTGCGAATCATATAGTCAAAATATTTATCTTTGTTTAGCAGACCTTCCTAGTAATTCTTTTTCCCAGAGATGGCTTTGTTCTGATCATGCCTAGGATGGCTTCATAAAAATACTAAACTTCTATTTTGCAATATCAACAGATATCAATGTTTTTAAGCCAACTTTGTAGTCAAAACAATTCCAATGTAAAAATGCACATACTGGAACAAGCACAGGGGTTCATCAGGTATAGTAATATAAGAAATGTGTTATATTTCTGTGTCATTCTAGCGTCGTTTCACACTGATAATATTAGTTTAGCTGTCGCCCCTCTTCTCATTACTAATTGCCCTACTAATTATCCTAAATGCCTCCAACGCTTTTCACACTGATAACTACCCTCTCCTCCTCTGCTCCCTTCATTCTCTTGGCTGTGGTAATGGCCTGTGTCAGTTTTCCTCTTACCTCACAATGGAGTATTATCTTCTCCTTTAGTCTCTCTCTTGGGTTCCTCAAGGCTTTGTCCAAACCCCTTATTATCTATTAATATACTAACCAGTCTAAAATATATCCCGCTTCTACTGTTCTCAATCAAGAACTCTTAACTTAGCTTCTTAGGCATTTATACCAATGCTACACTAAATTAAACCTCTCTAGGACAAAAATAGTTGTCTTTTCCCCATCCAACACCAATAACATTAGAGTAGTATCTACCACAGTTTACAACTCCATTATCACTACATCTCCCACTGCCAGATGCCTTATCTTTATTCTGCCCTGCCCTTCATTCATGTCCAGCCACTTAGTAAATCATTTGACTTTTACCTAAGACATATTTCCAAAATAAACAATTTTCAGCCAAGATGCCATCAGAATTTTGCTTTACTCTTTCATTATATTATACATTGATTATTGTAACTCTTTAGTAGTTGACCTTCTGTTTACCTCTCTAGTCCATAATATATACTGCTGCTAGGCTCATACACCATAGTAACTGCTCTTTCTCTGCCATGTCACTCTGCCAGTCTCTGTAATGGCTTCCACTACATTTATGCTCCTCAACTGTCCTATTCTCACCTCCTTACATACTCATAGTGAGACTTTGCAAGGGCCTTTCTCCTACATTTTTCTATACTTTCTCGCAATCTTTCTGCCTTCAAACAATCTCTTAAAATACATTTCATTAAAGACATTTACAATCATCTATCTTAGCATAGCTTTAATGTGCACTGTATGCTACTAAATTAATGCCCAATGCCAACTCCTGATGTTGCCTGTCCTCTCATCCTCTCAAAGATTTTGGGCAGGGCCCCTCTTTACCTGTTGTATCAGTTATTTGGTTGTCTTTGTATGTCATCTTGCATGTTTTTTATTTATAATTTATAATAATTTCTAAACTAATGTCTTCAGAATGTTTATTTTGCTTTTTTCCTTTTCATTAGTTGCTATTATTATATAAATGATATATTATGTTCACAGTACAAGAGAAAAAGTACCTATGGATGTTACACAGGTGAGTAGGTTAGTGGGTCATTTTCCATCAGGGCTTAAAATCAATAATATATTATATGGCCACTGACTGCTAGCTTCAGTGTGTTTATATAGCTTTGTGTTTTATTTGCTTAAAGGATGTTTCTCATATTGGATGTTCTATTTTTTATGATATAGCTTGTTCTATATCCTTTTTGATGTTTCAGATGACCCAGCATATGCTGTGGTTTATTGGTAATAAACATTGCAAATTGGTTTTCTTTGTAGGGGAGTGATAAATGCTAGTACTTAGAAAAATTGAACACTGTACATTGTAAGCCCTAGAAACATCCACTATTTGTCAAGGGTGAAAAGTTTCTTCATGGCTTAAATTAACCTAATGTAGATCATTTAAATGGGTAGATTGACAGGAACCTTCACATAAAATCCAACAGCAACAAAAAACAAAAGCACCGCAAAGAACTGAAAACAATGCTACATAAAATTAATTTAATTGCATGTGCATGGTAGGTCATTATTGGCCGTATTATTATTATTGCGTTAACAGAAAATTTTAACTTTGTCATATGATCCCAGTGGAGTTATGGTCTGGCTCAGCTCATACTCTACTGTCATATTTCTGATCTACAGCAGAGGTCCCCAATCTTTTTTATCTGTGAACAATATGTAAAATTAAGTTGGGGAACAACTCAAGCATGAAAAAAGTTCTTGGGGTGCCAAAGAATAAAGAATTTGATTGCCTATTTGGTAGCCCAATGTGGATTTACAACCTACAGGTGGCTCTGTTTAGCAATAAATCTGATTTTTAGGCAACTGAAACTTGCCTCCAAGCCAGGAATAAAAAAATAAGCACCTGCTTTGAGAGCACTGGAAGCAACATCCAAGTGGGTTGGTGAGCATTATTTTAAGCAATTTTGAGTTGTTTGCAGCCTTCATGATACTGGAATTTTTTGGAGAACAAAAACTTGAATTGAGTTATTTTTAATTAAAATTGAATTTGATTAGAGTTTTTGGGTCGATTCTATTCACCCGAATTTGAAAAATTTGATTTTACTTATAAATTTAGATAGGTCAAATTTAAAAAAAACTCACATGATTCCCTTGTTAAATATATCTTCCCGGTGTTGCAGATGCAATAATGTTTGCTTCAGCTATCATTAACCATAATAAAAAGTAATTCTCCTCCTAGAAGCTTTTCGCTAATTGCATAAGTAAAGTGCAAGTAATATTTTTACTTACTGAGAATGTACTGTATACTGCTATAAATTCAGATGTGTATTCTTTAGATCCATGACATTTACTGTTGGTGAGATATATTGTGCAGGGTTGCCTTACATTTTGCATTTTCAGTATCTGTGAAAGGTGCAATTTATCATAGAGGCAAAAGCCAAGAATTTCCTGTGATATAAAGAATATTCTCAGAACATCCAATCCATTTCCTCTGGAATGTGCATAACGGAATTAATACACACTTTCAAATGGTGGAATAGGAGCAATGAACTCTTGCAATTAAATAATATTGCCAGTTTCTGTTTATTCTAAAACATATCTTGCTTGCTCATTGTCTCTGTGCAGCTCTTTCCATTACCCATATGATAACAATTTTCTCCAGTTGAGCTCAGTTATTTCTATATATGAAAAGTATTCTATTGTTTAACAAAAATATTTCATAGATCTTATATTTATATTATAATTGAACATTAGGGATAATCTAGATTGTACCATTTAACAGCCTGTTGCATCTAATAACAGCCTTATTTACCCCAAACCTCACCTATATTCCACTAAGAATGCCAAATCGTTTCTGCTCCACAAAAGACTATTATGCTTAATTCGGGAAAACTGAGGGGTATGTAATGTCAATTTAAAACATGTGACTATATACTGTACATTTGAGAATAACAGAGTAAAATACAGAGTGTTAGGGCAAAGACAATTTAGGAAGGTGCAGGTTTTCTATTTCTATTGGGAAAAAAAGTCACTTGATTTAAAGGAACAGTAACACCAAAAAACAAAAGTGTTTTAAAGTAATGAAACTGTAATGTACTGTTGTGCTGCACTTGTAAAACTGGTGTGTTTTCTTCAGAAACTCTACTATATTTTATATAAATAAGCTGATGTGGAGCCATGAGGGCAGCCATTCAAAGCTGTAAAAGGAGTAGGTACGGGACACACAGCAGATAACAGATACATTCTGTAGTATACAATATGATTCTACAGAATATATCTGTTATCTAATGTGTTTCCTGTGCTTGAATGGCTGGCCCCCATGGTCACACAGAAAACACATCAGTTTTACCAGTGCAGGAAAGCAGTACATTATATTGTAATTTGTTGCCATTCTGCTTAAGAGATGGGATAACCAGTAGCTCAATCTGTATGAGAGCACACCCATTAATACATATCTTAACATCATTCCTCTAAAACACTGTCATCTTTTGGTGTTACTGTTCCTTTAATTTTTATTTGGGAAGGTCAATGCAGGTGTTTTCACATTTATTATAGCTAAATGCAGGATTCTCCCTTAGACAACGAATGCCTTTGCCTCACCTTCACCACTGCTTTACTAGGAAAACAGCATGGAAGGCAAACACACCAACTGCTGTGTGTATATTTCTGGATGCATGTATGTATGCATGAGTGTGTGAATGTCTGGAAGTAGGATAGGAAATGCTTGCAAACCAAAGGACATACAGGTCTGCAAGCTATGGAAAGGACTGTAACTCCTGAGTCAGCCATTTTATGAAGCAGGCTCCATAATGAGTTGCACAACTTCTGCCTGCTCTGAATTGCAGTAGTGGCTATTTTCGATGTATTTTTCCATCCGTAATGAATGCAGCCCTGGGAGAGGATGAAAATATTGCTGAAAATAAGATGGCTGAGAAAGCTGTTGAGGTCAAAACTTGTATGTGTGTTTTGATTGGGTCTACAAATTAATTTAGGGGCTTTATTGTACTCCCTGTATATTAAATAAAACAACCATTCATAAAAATAAATGCAGGTGACAAAAATCTCATCTCCAGACATATGTTTCTATTAGGGTTGCCACCTGGCCGGTATTTTACCGGCCTGGCATTTACCGACCTGGCCGGTAAAAATTATGCTTGAAGCCAATGTTATTAATTGGAAAAAATGGCAAGAATATAGAAAGGCCGGTATTTTTTTCCAGAAAAGGTGGCTACCCTAGTTTGTATACATATATTGACAGCATTAATTGTTCTACAGTGATTCTGTTCCATACAGCACTGCAATTCCACAGGGGCAAAATATGAAAGACACTGAAAGGACTGTCTGACACATTGTGGCTGCATGTTTACTTTTTTAGTGATAAGGTCACAAATCAAATCGCAAGTCATGCATCTTATTAGCACTGACCTCATCAATCTGTGTGAAATGACTACCCTGGACAGAAATGAGCCTATTGCTAATAAAGCAGGATTAGTGTGTTCTGTTCTAGCCATAATTAAAATAAACTGCCTTGCCAAGACATAATGCAAAACTTCATGTATTAAAGTTTTGGGTTTGGGAATACTGTGTCCTTGAGCTTTTGATTTTTTTGTAACATCTAGACCAAATTATATTGACATCCATTTTTAGAGATGTCTTTGAATCATTGTAAAATATTACAAGAGAAAGTGGCTGACTTAAAAAATATAAAATATATTGTTGTTGTAAATAATGTACACAATGTGGCAAATGTATAATAACAGGAATACTTTACTACAGTACTTCCCTATCTGTATGATTTATGTTTTCAGTACTTTTCTTTTGTTGCTCTAGTGAATAAACAAAATATTTCTATAGTTTAACCTTGTGTTGTGCTCTCACTACAAGTTGCATAGGTTCATACTGATCGCATTTCATGCTGCTATTTCATATCTCATCAGGTTAGCTACTATTTCTATTTTAAGATCATTATAACCAAGCACAGAAGTGAATCGTTTTCTCACTCTGAACCATTACTAGTCTTAGTAGTTTGTACAATTCATTCATTACATTTTTTTATATTTTTTAACATATATTTCTCATATAAATACTGGGCCAAATATAGGTATAGCCAAACAGTGTAGCAATACATGAAAGGCCAAATGTGGGGTGTGAAATTCTGGAATTTGTGCACCATATTGTTTATTCAGTTTGTCCATTTTTATGTTTTTAGCAAAATAGGTTGGAGGTTTTTTTCTTTTGATTTACTAGAAGTTAATTTATAAAGATAAATATATTGTGGGTCTGCAAACATACAGATGATCAAATAGTTTGGTCATAAATTGACTGAATAATATGCAAACATGTTCATTAACTGATTCGTGCACTGCCCTGGCCCTGTCCATTATATGAATCTTCTGCCTTTGACCACAGTCTGTTACTGTTTATGAGTTTGCCCCATGACTCTATGGTTGTGTCACGTATGGTATCCCAAACCTAGAACAAACCCCAAGGTCCTGACCTCAGCTCACACTTCTGCCTATAGCTGTCACCTTTGGCTTCAGGTGGAGCCCTCCGCTACTCAGATGCCATCAAGTCTTAAAGTGAAAGAAAGTTCTGGGCAGTCAAGGAAACCGTAATGTATACAGGAGGAACAGTGTGAAGTCGTGGAACAGGCTGTGACAGTACCAACCAGAAAGTGCAGTACAGAATTAGGAGCTAGGAGTGTAGTCAGGATAAACAACCCAGAACAGTACCAGTCAGACAGTGCAGTACAGAATCAGGAGCCAGGAGCATAGTCAGGATTAGGGATGTAGCGAACCGCCGATAATGTGTTCGCGAACGGCGTTCGCGAACACCGGCAAAAAATGCGAACAGTTCGCGAACAGTTCGCGAACTTCGAACATCCGAAAATCGTTCGATTCGAACGATCGAAGGATTTTAATCGTTCGATCGAACGATTTTCGTTCGAATCGAACGAAAATCGTACGATTTTAGCGACCGAATGGTCGAATGGTCGAACGATTTTGACGCGAACGCCTATTGGCGAACGTCGCGCGACGTTCGCGAACTTGCGGCGGACGCGAACAGCCGATGTTCGCGCGAACAAGTTCGCCGCAGAACAGTCCGCGACATCCCTAGTCAGGATAAACTGGTCAATCAGTAACACAGTACAAAGTCAGGATCCAGAAGATTAGTTAAACAGGCAAGAGATGCTTCAGGCAGCAATACAGCAAGGTCAAGAACAGAAAATCAGACGAGAAACACACTCAGGAAGATCAGGCAATAGGCCTATGTTGGGCAATGAGTCAGAGCAGAGTAGGGGGTTTTATAGCCAGACTAATGACTTACACATATCACCTGTAGCCAGATTGGCAACAGGTGAAACAAGCCACGCCTACTTGCAGTTACAAAGCATAGAGATAGGAGTGAACCAGAGCCTTAGCTGTCTTCTCACATAAAGAGTAGTAATGCAGACAGCACAAAAACACCAGGTCCCTGGTTCAACTTCAGGCAGGTTGTTACAGGTTGTTTATCCTGTCCCATATCCAACAGTAATCTATTTTTACCGGTTCCTTTTTTGAGCGCTATGCAATGAGAGGATCCTTCAGATTTGAATTGTGGGACTCTGGGCCATCTGTAGTATTTCTTGCTGCAGTACTCCAAAGGTAATTAGAGATATTATAACTTGTTATCATTTATCTGATTTAATTTAACAAATTTCAAAGGCTGATTGTGATACATTTTGATATTCATGTACATTAGAGCAGTACTATATTGCATACTGTAAGTCCCACATAAAGACATTAAATACTGAACTCAATTAACCAATATCCATATCATTTCCACTTAACCTAGGGCACAAAACTTCTGTATTTGACTAATTTTGCACAAACCAACTTTTGTGGCCAGATCTTAACCACCCCATTTATAAATTTCTTACATTTTCTTTTATATCCGCTGGTGTTAAAAAAATTCTATATAACATCCCGTTCTCAGCCTCAAAACTTCAGGCCAGTTAGTCTGACATCAGTGGTAGGAAAGCTTTTCGAAGGGTTAATAAAGGATAAGATGCTGGACTTCATAGCAAATCATAATACTATGAGTTTGTGCCAGCATGGTTTTATGCGTAATAGATCTTGCCAGACTAACTTAATTTCTTTTTATGAGAATGTAAGTAGAGACCTCGATTCTGGGATGGCAGTGGATGTGATTTACTTAGACTTTGCTAAAGCATTTGATACAGTGCCACACAAAAGGTTACTGGTTAAATTAAGGAATGTTGGCCTGAAACATAGTATTTGTACCTGGATAGAGAACTGGCTAAAAGATAGACTACAAAGAGTGGTGGTAAATGGAACATTTTCTAATTGGACCAGTGTTGTTAGTGGAGTACCGCAGGGCTCTGTACTCGGTCCCTTGCTTTTCAACTTGTTTATTAATGACCTGGAGGTGGGCATTGAAAGTACGGTTTCTATTTTTGCAGATGATACTAAATTGTGCAGAACTATAGGTTCCATGCAGGATGCTGCCACTTTGCACAGTGATTTGTCTAAACTGGAAAACTGGGCAGCAAACTGGAAAATGAGGTTCAATGTTGATAAATGCAAGGTTATGCACTTTGGCAAAAATAATATAAATGCAAGTTATACACTAAATGTCAGTGTGTTGGGAGTTTCCTTAAATGAGAAGGATCTAGGGGTCTTTGTAGATAACACGTTGTCTAATTCTGGGCAGTGTCATTCTGTGGCTACTAAAGCAAATAAAGTTCTGTCTTGCATAAAAAAGGGCATTAACTCAAGGGATGAAAACATAATTATGCCTCTTTATAGGTCCCTGGTAAGGCCTCATCTGGAGTATGCAGTGCAGTTTTGGACTCCAGTCCTTAGGGATATAAATGAGCTGGAGAGAGTGCAGAGACGTGCAACTAAATTGGTTAGAGGGACGGAAGACTTAAATTATGAGGGTAGACTGTCAAGGTTGGGGTTGTTTTCTCTGGAAAAAAGGTGCTTGCGTGGGGACATGATTACACTTTACAAGTACATTAGAGGACATTATAGACAAATGGCAGGGGACCTTTTTACCCATAAAGTGGATCACCGTACCAGAGGCCACCCCTTTAGACTAGAAGAAAAGAACTTTCATTTGAAGCAACGTAGGGGGTTCTTCACGGTCAGAACAGTGAGGTTGTGGAATGCACTGCCAGGTGATGTTGTGATGGCTGATTCAGTTAATGCCTTTAAGAATGGCTTGGATGATTTTTTGGACATACATAATATCAAAGGCTATTGTGATACTAAGCTCTATAGTTAGTATAGGTATGGGTATATAGAATTTAATTAAAAGTAGAGAGGGGTGTATGTATGGATGCTGGGTTTTCATTTGGAGGGGTTGAACTTGATGGACTTTGTCTTTTTTCAACCCAATTTAACTATGTAACTAACTATGTAACATGAAACCACAAGTTTTGTATTATGTAGTATGAGAAGTGGCAATACAAATTCCTTCTGTATAACAACAAAAAAATATATTATCTTTCTAAAAGCTATTACTGAAACTTTTAACCTTTTAAATGCCACAGATCGTAGAATCTACGTTCTGTGGCAAAGGTACTTGAAATGCCACAGAACGTAGATTCTACGTTCTGCAGCATTTCCTGGTTCAGGAGCGGAGGAGCGGCTGTTAGAGCCGTTCGCTCCGTTCCTGCTCGATCCCCTGCCCCTAGGCAACGAGCAGAGCAGGGGATCGAGTGGCCCCTGGGGCGCGATCGCCCAGGGGCCCAAAAACAGCAGCAGGCACGTGTTACTTACGTGTCCTGCTGCTGCAGCCTGCACCGGATCGACGATCTCCGCCCCCACAGCACACAGACAGGAACCACGAGGCAGATGTCTTCCAGAGGCTCTTCCTGATCGCCTGCAACAGTCTCCAGCGACTTTTTCAGGTTAGTGCAACAATTACACACACAAACACACCAACACACACTTATTACAGTAATACACACTTAGATTCACACTTACACACACTTACACATACATTTTTGGGGATTGGGGGGGTCACTTACACTCACTGCACTTACACACATGTGCACACGCACACACGCGCACATAACGTAATTTACCATTTGTACACACGCACACGCACATACATGGCATTGTGGCTTTTTTTTTTTTTTCTTATCGCATCGTTTCTTTTTTTGGCTGAAAAAAATGTTTTATTGCCATTACGCATAGCGTATTCGCTAACCGTACTGTGCAATACCTTTTGTATGTTATTTCGGTGATTATATTGCAATTTTGGGTATTTTGGTGCATTTTTAGCCATTTTATTGAATTTTTAGCCATTTTATTGCATTTTCAGCTCTGCATATGTTGTGTTCACTTGTTTCTAGCCGTAGAACCTGTTTGGCCCATCTAAAATATTCAAACTGTGATTCTGACGGCCGATAACACTAGTCTGGAAAAAAAACATTGATTTTTGTGGTTTTATTGGATTTTTTTGCATTTCACCCTTTACTGCCTTATTTTGTTTTGCCTTGTAAATTTTATCTACTATATATCCATTTGGGGGTCTCTGTGCGCCACATAGTTTGGTATATCTATGCATATTGGGCATCAAAGTGTTCAGTAGACCTCTGGCGTTCATATTTAGGATGTTTTATGCTGATACGTTACGAAATGTGGGGCATATAATGGGGTAAAATTCAAGCTTTCTGACAATTTTCAGAAATTTGATAAAAAACCGTTATGTTCAGCATTGCTTTGCAGTTTGGCAGTTTGCAGTAGAAACACTTATTTACCCATATTGGATTCGTCAGAATGTGTACTTTCTGAAAATATATGGTTTTCTGGGGTCTCTGTACTGTTAGGGGGGTCTAATGTCGCATAATACACACACCAGGTGCTTATATTGCAGCAGCCAGCGCGTCAGCTGTGAAAATGTATATACACTATTGTCATTTGGGGGTCTCTGTGCGCCACATAGTTTGGTATATCTATGCATATTGGGCATCAAAGTGTTCAGTAGACCTCTGGCGTTCATATTTAGGATGTTTTATGCTGATACGTTACGAAATGTGGGGCATATAATGGGGTCAAATTCAATCTTTCTGACAATTTCCAGAAATTTGATAAAAACCGTTATGTTCAGCATTGCTTTGCAGTTTGGCAGTTTGCAGTAGAAACACATATTTACCCATATTGGATTCGTCAGAATGTGTACTTTCTGAAAATATATGGCTTTCTGGGGTCTCTGTACTGTTAGGTGGTCTAATGTCGCATATTACACACACCAGGTGCTTATATTGCAGCAGCCAGCGCGTCAGCCGTGAAAATGTATATACACTATTGTCATTTGGTGGTCTCTGTGCGCCGCATAGTTTGGTATATCTATGCATATTGGGCATCAAAGTGTTCAGTAGACCCCTGGCGTTCATATTTAGGATGTTTTATGCTGAAACGTTACGAAATGTGGGGCATATAATGGGGTAAAATTCAATCTTTCTGACGATTTTCAAAAATTTGATAAAAACCGTTATGTTCAGCATTGCTTTGCAGTTTGGCAGTTTGCAGTAGAAACACACATTTACCCATATTGGATTCGTCAGAATGTGTACTTTCTGAAAATATATGGTTTTCTGGGGTCTCTGTACTGTTAGGGGGGTCTAATGTCGCATAATACACACACCAGGTGCTTATATTGCAGCAGCCAGCGCGTCAGCCGTGAAAATGTATATACACTATTGTCATTTGGGGGTCTCTGTGCGCCACATAGTTTGGTATATCTATGCATATTGGGCATCAAAGTGTTCAGTAGACCCCTGGCGTTCATATTTAGGATGTTTTATGCTGATAAGTTACGAAATGTGGGGCATATAATGGGGTAAAATTCAAGCTTTGTGACGATTTTCAGAAATTTGATAAAAACGGTTACGTTCAGCATTGATTTGCAGTCTGGCAGTTTGCAGTAGAAACACTTATTTAACCATATTGGATTCGTCAGAATGTGTACTTTCTGAAAATATATGGTTTTCTGGGGTCTCTGTACTTTTAGGGGGGTCTAATGTCGCATAATACACACACCAGGTGCTTATATTGCAGCAGCCAGCGCGTCAGCCGTGAAAATGTATATACACTATTGTCATTTGGGGGTCTCTGTGCGCCACATAGTTTAGTATATCTATGCATATTGGGCATCAAAGTGTTCAGTAGACCCCTGGCGTTCATATATAGGATGTTTTATGCTGATACGTTACGAAATGTGTGGCATATAATGGAGTAAAATTCAAGCTTTCTGACAATTTTCAGAAATTTGATAAAAACCGTTATGTTCAGCATTGCTTTGCAGTTTGGCAGTTTGCAGTAGAAACACTTATTTACCCATATTGGATTCGTCAGAGTGTGTACTTTCTGAAAATATATGGTTTTCTGGGGTCTCTGTACTGTTAGGGGGGTCTAATGTTGCATAATACACACACCAGGTGCTTATATTGCAGCTGCCAGTGCGTCAGCCGTGAAAATGTATATACACTATTGTCATTTGGGGGTCTCTGTGCGCCACATAGTTTGGTATATCTATGCATATTGGGCATCAAAGTGTTCAGTAGACCCCTGGCGTTCATATTTAGGATGTTTTATGCTGATAAGTTACGAAATGTGGGGCATATAATGGGGTAAAATTCAAGCTTTGTGACGATTTTCAGAAATTTGATAAAAACGGTTACGTTCAGCATTGATTTGCAGTCTGGCAGTTTGCAGTAGAAACACTTATTTAACCATATTGGATTCGTCAGAATGTGTACTTTCTGAAAATATATGGTTTTCTGGGGTCTCTGTACTTTTAGGGGGGTCTAATGTCGCATAATACACACACCAGGTGCTTATATTGCAGCAGCCAGCGCGTCAGCCGTGAAAATGTATATACACTATTGTCATTTGGGGGTCTCTGTGCGCCACATAGTTTAGTATATCTATGCATATTGGGCATCAAAGTGTTCAGTAGACCCCTGGCGTTCATATATAGGATGTTTTATGCTGATACGTTACGAAATGTGTGGCATATAATGGAGTAAAATTCAAGCTTTCTGACAATTTTCAGAAATTTGATAAAAACCGTTATGTTCAGCATTGCTTTGCAGTTTGGCAGTTTGCAGTAGAAACACTTATTTACCCATATTGGATTCGTCAGAGTGTGTACTTTCTGAAAATATATGGTTTTCTGGGGTCTCTGTACTGTTAGGGGGGTCTAATGTTGCATAATACACACACCAGGTGCTTATATTGCAGCTGCCAGTGCGTCAGCCGTGAAAATGTATATACACTATTGTCATTTGGGGGTCTCTGTGCGCCACATAGTTTGGTATATCTATGCATACTGGGCATCAAAGTGTTCAGTAGACCCCTGGCGTTCATATTTAGGATGTTTTATGCTGATAAGTTACGAAATGTGGGGCATATAATGGGGTAAAATTCAAGCTTTGTGACGATTTTCAGAAATTTGATAAAAACCGTTACGTTCAGCATTGCTTTGCAGTTTGGCAGTTTGCAGTAGGAACACATATTTACCCATATTGGATTCGTCAGAATGTGTACTTTCTGAAAATATATGGTTTTCTGGGGTCTCTGTACTGTTAGGGGGGTCTAATGTCGCATAATACACACACCAGGTGCTCATATTGCAGCAGCCAGCGCGCGTCAGCCGTGAAAATGTATATACACTATTGTCATTTGGGGGTCTCTGTGCGCCACATAGTTTGGTTTATCTATGCATATTGGGCATCAAAGTGTTTAGTAGACCCCTGGCGTTCATATTTAGGATGTTTTATGCTGATAAGTTACGAAATGTGGGGCATATAATGGGGTAAAATTCAAGCTTTGTGACAATTTTCAGAAATTTGATAAAAACCTTTATGTTCAGCATTGCTTTGCAGTTTGGCAGTTTGCAGTAGAAACACTTATTTACCCATATTGGATTCGTCAGAATGTGTACTTTCTGAAAATATATGGTTTTCTGGGGTCTCTGTACTGTTAGGTGGTCTAATGTCGCATAATACACACACCGAGTGGTTATATTGCAGCAGCCAGCGCGTCAGCCGTGAAAATGTCTATACATATTGTCATTTGGGGGTCTCTGTGCGCCACATAGTTTGGTATATCTATGCATATTGGGCATCAAACTGTTTAGTAGACCCCTATGTTTATATTTAGGATGCTTTATGCTGGTAATGATACATGGACAATACGATGCTGGAAAGTTGAAGCTTTGAGGCAATTTCCAGATATTTCACCAAAACCGCCAAATTTGGCAAAGCCTTGCGACTCAGTAGTTTGGAGCAGAAAGGCATGGGTACCCATTTTAGATTCCGTAGAATGTGTACTTTCCAAAAATATATGGGTTTGGGGGGTAAACATATATTTCTGTGTTTTTACCCCACAAAAATGCAGTCAATGTGTTGATTTTTCATTAGCTGAAGTTACCCACGGGACTGTTTGTATGCGCTAACTTCATTTTAGGGCCTCTAAATGCCAGATACTTTGGTAAACTTATGAACAATGGCCACCAAAATGTTCAGAGGAACCCTGGCAATCATATTTAGGGTGCTTTTTCTTAGTACGTAATGACACATGGGTGATATGGTGCTGGGAAGTTGAAGCTTTGAGGCAATTTTCAGATATTTCAGCAAAACCGGCAACTTTGGGAAAGCCTTGCGACTCGGTAGTTTGGAGCAATAAGGCATGGGTACCCATTTTAGATTCTGTAGAATGTGTACTTTCCAAAAATGTATGGGTTTGGGGGGTAAACATATATTTCTGTGTTTTTACCCCACAAAAATGCAGTCAATGTGTTGATCTTTCATTAGCTGAAGTTACCCACAGGACTATTTGTATGCGCTAACTTCATTTTGGGGCCTCTAAATGCCAGATACTTTGGTAAACCTATGAACAATGGCCACCAAACTGTTCGGAGGAACCCTGGCAATCATATTTAGGGTGCTTTTTCTTGGTGGCATAACGATACATGGGTGATATGGTGCTGAGAAGTTGAAGCTTTGAGGCAATTTTCAGATATTTCACCAAAACCGACAATTGTGGGAAAGCCTTGCGACTCAGTAGTTTGGAGCAGAAAGGCATGGGTACCCATTTTAGATTCTGTAGAATGTGTACTTTCCAAAAGTATATGGGTTTTGGGGGGTAAACATATATTTCTGTGTTTTTACCCCACAAAAATGCAGTCAATGTGTTGATTTTTCATTAGCTGAAGTTACCCACGGGACTGTTTGTATGCGCTAACTTCATTTTGGGGCCTCTAAATGCCAGACACTTTGGTAAACTTATGAACAATGGCCACCAAAATGTTCAGAGGAACCCTGGCAATCATATTTAGGGTGCTTTTTCTTAGTACGTAATGACACATGGGTGATATGGTGCTGGGAAGTTGAAGCTTTGAGGCAATTTTCAGATATTTCACCAAACCGACAACTTTGGGAAAGCCTTGCGACTCAGTAGTTTGGAGCACAAAGGCATGGGTACCCATTTTAGATTCAGTAGAATGTGTACTTTCCAAAAATATATGGGTTTGGGGGGTAAACATATATTTCTGTGTTTTTACCCCACAAAAATGCAGTCAATGTGTTGATTTTTCATTAGATGAAGTTACCCACAGGACTATTTGTATGCGCTAACTTCATTTTGAGGCCTCTAAATGCCAGATACTTTGGTAAACCTATGAACAATGGCCACCAAATTGTTTGGAGGAACCCTGGCAATCATATTTAGGGTGCTTTTTTTTGGTGCGTAACGATACATGGGTGATATGGTGCTGGGAAGTTGAAGCTTTGAGGCAATTTTCAGATATTTCACCAAAACCGACAATTTTGGGAAAGCCTTGCGACTCAGTAGTTTGGAGCAGAAAGGCATGGGTACCATTTTAGATTCGGTAGAATGTGTACTTTCCAAAAATATATGGGTTTTGGAGGGTAAACATATATTTCTGTGTTTTTACCCCACAAAATGCAGTCAATGTGTTGATCTTTCATTAGCTGAAGTTACCCACGGGACTGTTTGTATGCGCTAACTTCATTTTGGGGCCTCTAAATGCCAGATACTTTGGTAAACTTATGAACAATGACCACCAAAATGTTCAGAGGAACCCTGGCAATCATATTTAGGGTGCTTTTTCTTAGTACGTAATGACACATGGGTGATATGGTGCTGGGAAGTTGAAGCTTTGAGGCAATTTTCAGATATTTCACCAAAACCGACAACTTTGGGAAAGCCTTGCGACTCAGTAGTTTGGAGCAGAAAGGCATGGGTACCCATTTTAGATTCAGTAGAATGTGTACTTTCCAAAAATATATGGGTTTGGGGGGTAAACATATATTTCTGTGTTTTTACCCCACAAAAATGCAGTCAATGTGTTGATTTTTCATTAGATGAAGTTACCCACAGGACTATTTGTATGCGCTAACTTCATTTTGAGGCCTCTAAATGCCAGATACTTTGGTAAACCTATGAACAATGGCCACCAAATTGTTTGGAGGAACCCTGGCAATCATATTTAGGGTGCTTTTTTTTGGTGCGTAACGATACATGGGTGATATGGTGCTGGGAAGTTGAAGCTTTGAGGCAATTTTCAGATATTTCACCAAAACCGACAATTTTGGGAAAGCCTTGCGACTCAGTAGTTTGGAGCAGAAAGGCATGGGTACCCATTTTAGATTCGGTAGAATGTGTACTTTCCAAAAATATATGGGTTTTGGGGGGTAAACATATATTTCTGTGTTTTTACCCCACAAAAATGCAGTCAATGTGTTGATCTTTCATTAGCTGATATATTATTCAAATTGCAGGTGAGTGATTGCTCACCAAAGTTAATCACATCTCAAAGGAGATAATTAACTGATTAAAATACAACTGTCACTTAAATTAAAGTGCACTTAAATATGGAGTGTGAGAATTGTCTGAACAGAAACCAGGTCTGGGGATACTGAGCAAAGTACCCCATCTATTGCCCACTGGTCAGCAAATTCTTTCAACCGACCAGTAAACACTGCTTGGGTGTACTCTGCTCGGATGCGGGAACGCACCAGCACTCGGAACAAGACCTCTGCTGGCAGAGGATTCCCACCTTCCAAACATTGCTTTCTAGATTTATGGATGACTAATTTAGCTAAAGCCAGGAGCAAGTTGGAGAGAAGGTCTTTCTCTTTATTGTCCCGGGATACTGGGCGTCCAAAAATATAAACATGAGGGGAAAAGTGTAACCAGAACTGCAGGTAAAGCTTCCTCAAAAGAGCCAATAGAGGTTGCAGTCTGGCACACGTAAAATAAGCATGAAACACAGACTCTCCTTTGCCACAGAATGGACAAGCAGCTGGGGAGTCTGTAAAACGAGCTAAATACTCTCCTGTGCTCAATGCACCATGCAGCACTTTCCAACTCAAGTCTCCGGTTGGTCTAGGCACCAAACTGGAATAAAGAGCTTGCCACTGAGGTCTTTCACCCTCATTAAGCACACGTCTCCAGATGGTATCATATCGGGAGATGAGGGCAAGGAAGTGTACAGTGTGAAGCATTAGAGAGTACAACAGCTTTCTTGTTATATCATGAAAGCGTGTCAATGGAAAATTCTCCAACTGGCTCAAGTTGGGGGAAGGAGGTGCTTGGGGGATTGACGGGTTTTTAGGTGCTATTATTATGTCTGGAGGTGAGGAGTTCCAAGGTGGACGTGGCTCTCCAGAATGTAAAACCCCATCAATGAAGGTGTGAGAATCAGGAGAGATTGTGTCCTTGATTTCCTTGAGAAGACGGTGTGGAACCCTAGTGGTGAGGAATCCCATGCGTTGCATAACTGCTTGAGAGTCCACCCAATCTGATTTCTCAAAATCCAGGAAATCTCCAACTCTGGTTAACCGAGCCTGGCAAAGGCGACGTCGGATGCTGATGGATTCTAACATCCTAGTCTTAAAAGATGGATTGTAAAGTAGGGGCTCATTTAGAATGTCTTCCCCTTCAATGGCTCCTTGCCTTAACACGGATACCATGCTCCAGGTTTTTAGCGTGTCTTGGTAGTAATCCGGCAGGGTTGAAAGGTTTCTTAGGAAACCCTCAGGTTCAATTATAAACAATTTGCCGGTTCATATCCCATATTTCGTACCTGGCGATAAAAACTCGATGCTAGAGTACACCACTGTGGAGAAGGATCTGCATACAAGTATCTCTGATATTTGCTGGAGACGGAAGGTGTGCACTTGAGAACGTATACACACGACTCCCTGCCCTCCCTCTTTCAACGGGAGGCTTGAGACACCTGCAGAAACCCAATGCTTTCCTATCCAGAGAAAAGTCCAGTAACCTTCTCTGGATCTTAGCAATGAATTCTGGGTTGGGCTAAGACATATCAGCCGGTACCAGATCTGAAGGGCCAACCAGCTGATTAATCACCAAAGCTCTCCCCCTCATAGAAAGTACTTTAAGCAAAAACCCTTCCACTTTCCAAGGCGCGTTTAGAACACATTCCTCCAGTTCAATGAAATTCTGTGAGACAGGATACTCCTCAGCTGATAGGTAGACGCCTAAATATTTAATGATTTTACTCTCCCACGAGATGTCACGAAAAGCAGGAGGCAGGAAATCCACCTTTAGAGAACCCTCCAGAAGGCCTGAGCTCTTGGACCAGTTGATCCGGGCAGATGAGGCAGCAGCGTAGACTTCTTGACACTCTTGTGCCCGCTCAAGATCAACTAGGTCCTGGGCCACAAGAATTACATCATCAGCGTAGGCTGAGAGAACCACCCTCATGTCAGGTTCTTTGAGCACCAGTCCCGTGAGCCTTTTCCTTAAGAGACACAGGAAGGGCTCAATGGCCAGCGAGTACAGTTGTCCCGACAAGGGGCATCCTTGCCGAACTCCTCGTCCAAAGGCCAGAGGTGCAGTCAGAGACCAGTTGATTTTAACTAAACACTCTGCAGAGGCATACATTGTTTTCAGGTAGCCCACAAACTGTGGGCCAAAGCTATAGGCTTGCAGAGTGCCTATAAGATATTGGTGATCCACCCTGTCAAATGCCTTCTCTTGATCCAGAGAGAGAAAAGCAAGAGATAGACCAGTCCTTCTCGCAAAATGTAGTAAGTCTCGGATTAAAAAGACATTATCAAAAATTGTCCGACCGGGGACTGTATAGGACTGGTCAGGATGAATCACCTCTGCCAGCACAGATTTGAGCCTAAGTGAGATAGCTCTGGCCACGATCTTATAGTCTGTGCTAAGCAGTGAGACTGGTCTCCAGTTCTTAATAAGACGGAGATCCCCCTTCTTAGGAAGTAGTGATAACACTGCTCGACGACACGAAAGTGGCAACTCACCTTTCTTGAAGGCCTCAGTTAGGACCCTATGGAAATCAGGGCCCAGAGTATCCCAAAAGAACTGGAAGAACTCTATGGTCAGTCCGTCAAGCCCAGGAGATTTATTGTGGGGCATTAAACGGAGTGCTTGAGAGAGTTCCTCTAGAGTGATTGGTGTTTCCAACCTCTCTTTTCTCCTCTCACTGACCACTGGAAGCCCATCCCATAGCTCCTCACAGGCATCTGGAGAGATGGGATCTGGAGAAAAAAGGTTTTGATAGAAGGACCGGGCTCTGTCCCGGATAGCCTCCAGATCCTCAAGGGGGTTCCATCCTCCGCAAAAAGGCATGTGATTTGTTTTCGGTTCCCCTTCTTCTTCTCCAGAGCATAGAAGAATCGGGAACCACGATCCATATCACAAAGTAACTGCATCCGGCTTCGCACAAAGGCACCACGAGCCTGTCGTTGTTCCATGTTACGCAGCGCTTCTTTCCTTTCTAGATATTCACACTGAAGGGCTTGGTCTTCAGAGCCTGATAGCCTTTGCTCAAGATCAAGCACCTCCCCATTCAGTGCCTCAATCTCTGCATTGCGCTGCCCGCTCACACTTTTGGTATACTCTTGACACAAGAGCTTTAGGTGAACCTTGCCTACATCCCACCACTGGTTCAATGTGGCAAATTCATCCTGAAAGGCCCTCCAGCCTCTCCATGTATCCCGGACTGACTTTGCAAAACCCTCATCTTCTAATAAACTGTTGTTAAAGTGCCAGTAAGCAGCTTTTGGCAGAGATGGTGCGATTGACATTCTCAGGGATACACAATTGTGGTCTGAGAATGGTGCCAATCTAATGGTGCTCGACTGGGCTCGTGACATGAGATGGCTCGATATATATATCCTATCAATCCGGGATTGAGAAACATGACCATCTCTCACCCTGACATAGGTAAAAGCAACCGTCTCTGGGTTCTGTTCTCTCCAGACATCAACCAAGGAGAAATGAGCAATTAGTTCTCGCAAAACAGACTCAGACGAGTCTCTTTTCTTGGGTACATTGCGATCTCGAGCATCAAGGGTGTAATTAAAATCACCCCCTATAATCAAGGCTTCATCAGAGTCAATTGTCTCCATGTAGGCTGACAAACTTTCAAAGAACCGTGCCCTCTCTGGTCCGGTAGTAGGAGCATACACATTCATTAGATTATATGTTCTACCTGACTCCCGGACCCGAAGATGCAATAGACGGCCAGGGATGACAGAGGTAGCATTCAGGACCTCTGGCTGGAAGGAATCTGAGAAAAGGGTCACCACCCCGCATGATGTCCAAGTGAGGTGATTAAAAAAGACCCTTCCCTTCCACTCCAGATTCCAGCTTGCTTCAAGCTTCTGGAGTGGTGTGGGGTCTCTTGGAGGAAACTCACAGAGTACCCTCCTTGACGAAGAAAGAGAGTACCTGAAACATTCGAAAGGATTCCGACAGCCATTAGTATTAAGGTGCTTATACTCAAGGCCATTACTGAGTCTTAGGAAGTGCTTTAACCTTCATCAAAGGTCTGATGAGACAAACATTTTTTTGTGAAACTTCATTATACGGAGATATTCCGCTGTTCCATAGTTCTTGGCCTCTTTTATGACCTTAATGTATTGTCTCACAGAATTGATAACTAAAGGCAAATCATGCCACTTCTCCAGAGCCATGTGCATCTTCTTCTCTAATTTAACACCAAGGGTGCTCTCAAGAAACTTTTTGAGTTCCTCAGCAGGGATGATTGGGGTAGAAGGATTTGCCACTCCTATGTCAACCTCCTCTTCGATGTTCCCCTCATCCATGAGCTCTTCCTGGCTAAGGGATTGATAATCTCCCCTCTCCACTAGAGCTTTGAGAATCTCTCCACAAGTTGTTACAGGAAAAGTATCAGAATCACTTTTCTGGAGACCCTGCAATGGCTCAGGTGTTCCCTCAACTTCACTTGAAACACATTTGGAAGTGTTTGACACAGGAGCAACAGAACTAATTAGCTCCCCAGCAACCGGTAGAGCTTTGGAGGCTCGATGGTTAGCCTCTGCCCTCTCTACTACCTCCTGTGCTTCCTGGATGGCAATAACATTTGGGTCAGTTGAAGACAAGGGAGGAGAGATTTTAGCATGAACAGTAGAGGTTGTCTGGCTACCCTCCACCGTATTTACAACTCCACCCTCACTATCCTTCCCAGCAGTTTTATCTGCAGGGTCCTGTATGGGGGTTAGCCCAATATTCTCCCCCTCCTGGAGTGAAATACCCTGAGGCACTAAAAACTGAGGCTGGTTGCATTTGCCAAATATCAGCACCTCAGGAACACTGACTGCCCACTCTGCAGGAGTCTCATTAGGTATCTCTTTACACTCCAAGGGAAGATCTTCCAAATGATTTTGAGGCAGATACTGCACCCCTGACTCTGTGGGGAAACCAACACTGCCATGTTCAAGGCCATGCAGACCATTAACCTCATTATTCCCCACCTGGTCTGGAGGCAAGAGTGCATGGTCTGACACAGGTTGATCGTTACATAGTTAGTTAAATTGGGCTGAAAAAAGACAAAGTCCATCAAGTTCAACCCCTCCAAATGAAAACCCATCATCCATACACACACCCCTCCCTACTTTTAATTAAAATTCTATATACCCATACCTATACTAACTATAGAGTTTAGTATCACAATAGCCTTGGATATTATGTCTGTCCAAAAAATCATCCAAGCCATTCTTAAAGGCATTAACTGAATCAGCCATCACAACATCACCCGGCAGTGCATTCCACAACCTCACTGTCCTGACTGTGAAGAACCCTCTACGTTGCTTCAAATGAAAGTTCTTTTCTTCTAGTCTAAAGGGGTGGCCTCTGGTACGGTGATCCACTTTATGGGTAAAAAGGTCCCCTGCCATTTGTCTATAATGTCCTCTAATGTACTTGTAAAGTGTAATCATGTCCCCTCGCAAGCGCCTTTTTTCCAGAGAAAACAACCCCAACCTTGACAGTCTACCCTCATAATTTAAGTCTTCCGTCCCTCTAACCAATTTAGTTGCACGTCTCTGCACTCTCTCCAGCTCATTTATATCCCTCTTAAGGACTGGAGTCCAAAACTGAACTGCATACTCCAGATGAGGCCTCACCAAGGACCTATAAAGAGGCATAATTATGTTTTCATCCCTTGAGTTAATGCCCTTTTTTATGCAAGACAGAACTTTATTTGCTTTAGTAGCCACAGAATGACACTGCCCAGAATTAGACAACGTGTTATCTACAAAGACCCCTAGATCCTTTTCATTTAAGGAAACTCCCAACACACTGCCATTTAGTGTATAACTTGCATTTATATTATTTTTGCCAAAGTGCATAACCTTGCATTTATCAACGTTGAACCTCATTTTCCAGTTTGCTGCCCAGTTTTCCAGTTTAGACAGATCACTTTGCAAAGTGGCAGCATCCTGCATGGAACCTATAGTTCTGCACAATTTAGTATCATCTGCAAAAATAGAAACAGTACTTTCAATGCCCACCTCCAGGTCATTAATAAACAAGTTGAAAAGCAAGGGACCTAGTACAGAGCCCTGCGGTACTCCACTAACAACACTGGTCCAATTAGAAAATGTTCCATTTACCACCACTCTTTGTAGTCTATCTTTTAGCCAGTTCTCTATCCAGGTACAAATACTATGTTCCAGGCCAACATTCCTTAATTTAACCAGTAACCTTTTGTGTGGCACTGTATCAAATGCTTTAGCAAAGTCTAAGTAAATCACATCCACTGCCATCCCAGAATCGAGGTCTCTACTTACATTCTCGTAAAAAGAAATTAAGTTAGTCTGGCAAGATCTATTACGCATAAAACCATGCTGGCACAAACTCATAGTATTATGATTTTCTATGAAGTCCAGTATCTTATCCTTTAATAACCCTTCGAAAAGCTTTCCTAATACTGACGTCAGACTAACTGGCCTATAGTTTTGAGGCTGAGAACGGGATCCTTTTTTGAATAGAGGCACCACATTAGCAATTCGCCAGTCTATCGGCACAATGCCAGATCTCAATGAATCCTGAAAAATTAAGTAAAGAGGTTTGGCAATCACAGAGCTAAGCTCGCTAATTACCCTGGGATGAATACCATCTGGCCCTGGACCTTTGTTAATCTTAACATGTTCAAGTCTCTTTTGAATTTCTTCATGTGTGAACCATGCATCATTAGTTGTATTACTAGAATTGGGAGTGTTAAGAAGGAAACCTTCACTTACTGGTTCTTCATTTGTGTAGACAGATGAAAAATACGAGTTCAGAATCTGCGCTTTTATTTTGTTTTCATCAACCAGCTGACCCCCCTCTGATAGTAAGGGTCCCACCCCTTCCTGCTTCATTTTTTTACTATTGACATATTTAAAAAATAATTTTGGATTTTTTTTACTGCTTGCTGCAATATCCTTTTCTATAGCAATTTTAGCTTGCCTTATAGCTTCTTTGCATGATTTATTGGCCTCCTTGTACCTTATAAATGTTTCGGCTGTACCAGCTAACTTGAAAGCCTTAAAAGCACGTCTTTTCTTACCCACCTCAACACCAACGCTTCTATTGAACCAAAAAGGTTTTGCTTTGCAACGACGTTCCTTGCTTACAAGCGGAATATACTGACAAGTATATTTATTAAGCAGCATTTTTAAAGACTTCCCATTTTTGTTCTGTGTTTAACCCTGTGAAAAGCATTTCCCACTTAATATGTTGCAGAGATGCCCTTATACTGTCAAAGTTTGCACGTCTGAAATTTAGTGTTTTAGTTACTCCCTTATAGAATTGCTTCTGCAACAGAATCTCAAAGGAGACCATGTTATGATCACTATTCCCTAAATGCTCACCCACACAAATGTTAGAGATGAGTTCAGTATTGTTAGTTATTACAAGGTCCAAAAGAGAGTTATTCCTAGTAGGTTCTTGAACGAGCTGGAATAAAAAGTTGTCATTCAGCATATTTACAAACCTACTAGCTTTTTCTGTCTTAGCAACCCCATTACCCCAGTCAATGTCTGGATAATTGAAGTCACCCATAGCAACAACTTGACCCAGCTGTGAAGCCGCTTGTATCTGCAAGAGTAGCTCGGCTTCATACTCGACACTTATACGAGGTGGTTTATAGCATACACCAATGATAATTCTTTTTGATACCTTTTGCCCAGTCGAAATCTCTACCCAGAGTGATTCTACACCCTCACCAGTGCCAGCTATTTTTATTTCTTTAGCGCATGGCTTTAATTCAGGCTTTACATACAAACACACTCCTCCACCCTTTTTAATCCCTCTATCCCTCCTAAAAAGGGTGTAACCATTTAAATTCACAATCCAGTCACATGTTTCATCCCACCAGGTCTCAGTGATACCAATTATATCATAATGTTTAGAGCATGCAATTAATTCTAGGTCTCCTATTTTACCTGACAAACTCCGTGCATTTGCCAGCATACAGCGGAGGTTATTACTTTTACTTTTGAAATGTGCATTACTTGGTAAAGAATTATACGTTAAGTTAGTATTATTCTGTTTTCCTTGTAACAGAGGGACCTCCTTAGCTGGTAAACTGTATGCCCCCCTCACTCCTCCCCCATGACCCCTTACTAACCCCACTGCCCCGTCTACACTAGCTTCCCATAATCCTTTCTCTCACCCACCCCCCCCTTGCCTAGTTTAAACACTCCTCCAACCTCTTAGCCATTCTTTCCCCTAGCACCGCGGACCCCCTTCCATTGAGGTGCAAACCGTCACGGCTGTATAAGTTGTACCCCAACGAAAAGTCAGCCCAGTGCTCTAGGAACCCAAACCCTTCCTTCCTGCACCAAGACTTTAGCCACGCATTAAGCTCCCTAAGCTCCCGCTGTTTTCCTAAACTTGCACGTGGCACAGGCAAAATTTCAGAAAAGATTACATTGGAAGACCTTTCCTTGATCTTAGAGCCTAGATCCCTGAAATCATTCTTTAAGGTCTTCCATCTACCATTTATTTTGTCATTAGTACCGATATGCACTAAGACAGCTGGGTCGTGCCCAGCCCCACCCAATAATTTGTCTATCCGATCAACCACATGCCGAACCCTGGCACCAGGTAGACAGCAAACTGTTCGGTTGTAGCGATCCGGACGACAAATTACCCTATCCACTTTCCTAATAATTGAGTCCCCTACAACCACAATCTGCTTAGGCCTGACTCTACTCTCCCCCCCACCACTACTAGAGAAACTGGTCTCCCGGCTGTTAGAGAGATCAGCCCCATCTAGAATTGCCAATCCAGAGTTCATACTCCCATCATCTTCACACAATCTGGCAAATTTGTTGCGATGTATAATCTCCGGATCAGCCTCCATTTTCCTTTTGCCCACCTTAGATTTTCTAACTGTCACCCAGCTAGCTGCCTCAACATCCTGCTGCTGTTCTGTTCCCCCCAAACTATCTGACCCCGCTAGGTCCTGCTCAGTGAGCAAAAGACTCCTTTCAAGATTGTCAATCGACCGCAGTG
Source organism: Xenopus laevis (assembly GCF_017654675.1). Classification (NCBI taxonomy): domain Eukaryota; kingdom Metazoa; phylum Chordata; class Amphibia; order Anura; family Pipidae; genus Xenopus; species Xenopus laevis. The sequence continues at coordinate 100,537,116 of NC_054380.1, read as the reverse complement.
TTGCAATTTGTTGCTCTAGTGCTCTAACTTGAGCCTCCAAAGTGGCAATTTGCTCACAACCACCACAGAGGTAAGCATTTTGGATCTCTTGTTCCAAATCTGCATACATATGGCAGACTGTGCACTGAGTCAGACCTTCAATCTTGCTAGCACTCATTATCCCAGTTACAGATCAAAACAGGAAAAATTTAAATATATAAAATAAAAATGAGGGTTTAGAACAAAACTTTTGACCTAGTTTGAACCTCCTTTAGTTTGAACCTCCTTTAGTTTGAAACTCCGGTGTTTGTAACTCCACTTACAGAACCCCCACTTAACGAGCAAACACTTAAGAGAAGCTAACACTAGAGCAAGCTCCACTGGAGTCCCAGGGGTTCTATTTATACAGTCTGTTCAGGTGCAACTAATCAAACCCCACCCCCTCAAACGGAGGGAAAACTGCAAAGTAAAGCAGGTTGTGACAAACTTGCTGTAAGCACACTAGCACACCAAACTTTGCTGTTTAGCACCCAAGACAGAAAAAAAAACCTTTTAAAAAAAAATTAAACCACAGTAGTTAAATATAAACCTTAATATAAAAAAGCAGTTAAGAAATACTTATCCTTTTCAGATGATTTGTTTGCTTTAAGTTGCTTTAAACCTGTCAGCAGTTGGGCCAGACAATGTCACCACATGAGGAGCAGAAGTTTTGCTGCCCTTTTTACCCTTGGATGGGGGTGCTCCATCATTAACCACTGATGCCCATTCCTCAGGTACCAGCCAGTTTGATTTAAATTTCCTCTTTTTCTTGGCATCTGAAGAGGAAAGGCCACTATCTGCCCCAACCCCACCAGGTGTTGCAATCATGGGTACCCCCACACCTTCAGGGGTGCCCATAACAGGGGTACACTTTTTTGTGGTAGGAACAACTGTGACCCTGGGGGAAGCTTTGACATGTTTTCCCCCCTTCTCTTTTGCCGCAATTGTAAGACATGCTGCAGCCTTAGATGTCTTCAGTGAAGAAGGAGGAGGTTTGGATGTTGTAGAGGTGGGTTGTGTAACAGCCACCTCCTTTAGTGAAGGAGATATCCCCTTTGAGGACCCTGCTGAAATAGTCCCAGCAGGATAAGATGTTTTATTTGAGGCACTGGGAGCAGGAACAGGGGCTGTGGTCTTAATTTGCCCTTTGGGGCAACTCTGGCGAGTGTGCCCCAGGTTCTTGCAAAGGAAGCACCTCACTTCCTCTGTGCTGTAAAAAATTTTATACAGCACCCCTTCAAATGGAACCCCGAAAGACCCCTCAATAGTGTCTTGCCCCCGAGGTAAAAGTAGTTGCACCTGCCTTTTAAAGGAAAGGACGTGCCTCAGTCTGCTCTCCTTACATCCCAGGGGAATTCTAGACATATTTGATTTTAACTCCCCAAGGGCTTGCAGGTGGGGGTACAATAAGTGGTCTTGCAGGAAGGGGGGCACATTAGATAAAACCACCCTTGTGCCCAATCCTTCTAGGGGTTCTACAGGGACATAACTCCCTCCCACTGTGATACCCCTCTGTACCAGAGTATGCACTGCAGTTAGAGTACGGGCAAAGATTATGGCTTTCCCATACATTTTACTTGCTGCCACTACTGCAGAGTGGCCCACCACTTCAGCTGCAGCCTTTATATAAGCCTCTATGCCATGAGTGCTTGACATTAGGCATCTGACCCCATGCTTCCTTGTAAGCTTCTCTACCCCAGCAGTGACTTGGCTAGGGTTGCTGCCAGTAGCTACCGCGTGTGCAAATGTTTTAGCAGGGGTCACATTGGCAGCAGCAGCAGAAGTAGAGGCAATGGGGCTTTTTGACATGGGCTCTGCCTGGTGTTTCCTTGCAGAGCTACAGCTGGGTTTTTCAGGTCCTTTTGCTTTAGAACCAAGAGATGTTTTTTTATAACTTTCCTTTTTATTCCCTCCCATTATTTTACACAACACCACACAAAAAGAAAGCTTTATACTATTGATTAACAAAAAAGTAAGTTTTAAGTTGAGAAGCTGTGGCAGGGAGAGGGTTAATGTGAGCAGGTGCCTGGGAGCTGCACTGCTGCTGCTGGAAAAGATTTTATATTTATACTTATATTAAATCCTTCTCCCTTTAGCTTTCTCTCCTCACAGAACTGAGTGCAAAATCAAAATATCCACTCAATCTGTACAAAAATTAAACAATTTGTGCTGAAACAAGAGAAAAATGCAAATGAAACTGACACCCAGGTGCGGGGGAGGGGTAGGGGATCTAACAGTGAGTTTGTAGCCCAGAGCAAGTGAAGGGAACTGGGCTAAGAATCACTCACCTTCAGGGTCAAAAGAAAAATCGATTTTTAGTAAAGAAAATCAACTCAAAACTTCCCAAATTTCACCCACCAAGTGGACAACACATTCACACACCAAGTGATAACAAAAAATCCTGTCTCAAACAGGAATTTCAATGCTTAATTCAGCACTAAACAGAGAGCTTTCTCCTGTGTGTTGATTTTTCATTAGCTGAAGTTACCCACGGGACTGTTTGTATGCGCTAACTTCATTTTGGGGCCTCTAAATGCCAGATACTTTGGTAAACTTATGAACAATGACCACCAAAATGTTCAGAGGAACCCTGGCAATCATATTTAGGGTGCTTTTTCTTAGTACGTAATGATACATGGGCGATATAGTGCTGGGAAGTTGAAGGTTTGAGGCAATTTTCAGATATTTCACCAAAACCGACAATTTTGGGAAAGCCTTGCGACTCAGTAGTTTGGAGCAGAAAGGCATGGGTACCCATTTTAGATTCAGTAGAATGTGTACTTTCCAAAAATATATGGGTTTGGGGGGTAAACATATATTTCTGTGTTTTTACCCCACAAAAAATGCAGTCAATGTGTTGATTTCTCAGTAGCTGAAGTAAAGTCCTGATCAATTTGGATGTGCTAACTTCATATTGGTGTCTCTAAATGCCAGATACTTTGGTAAACCTATGCATAATGGGTATCAAACTGTTCAGTGGACCCCTGGCAATCATATTTCAGGTGCTTTTTCTTGGTACCTAATATAGTTTGGGATATGCGGAGCAGCAAAATAAAACCTTTGAAATGATTTTTCAGAATTTTGAATTTTTTTTTGAAAAAACCGCTATTTTCAGACAAGCTTTTATGTTTGGTAGTTGGGAGTAGAGAGACATAGTTACCCATTTTGTAATCGGCAGAATGTGTACTTTTCAAAAATGTATGGTTTTCTGGGGTAAACCTACGGTTTCAGGATTTTTTGCCTTGGAATCTAAAGCATGCTGTTTTCTGCCTTAGTGCTTTCAAAATTCGGTAATATACTGCCGGGAGTTTTTGCTGTACAGAAATCCTAAATCTCCCTAAAACTATACATATCTGGTATTGGCACGTTCGAGAGACATAAGGCTTTCCAAATCAGTTGGATTTTCATCCCTAAAATGAAATATTTTTCTGGTATAAATTGATATACGATGAAAAATGGTAATTTTTCTTTTTTTTTTGGTATTTAGCACTATAAATTTTTTTGCACAGGTGGAAATACATGAAAACTCAGGCAGATTTAGAAAGCTCAGTTTCTACCGAAAAAAACAATGTATAGTTTTCCTAGGTAAACTATAGGTTTCCCCTCAGAAAATGCCCCTAAAGTGAGAGAGCACAAAATGTTTCAAAAACGGCTGGCATTTCGCGTAACCAAAATGTGAAATTCTGCTGGCACTTAAAGGGTTAATTACTCAGGACTGTTCTGTTTTGAAAGTTTACCTGTGATTTGCAGGACTTTGGGATAGAATTTGTTCCAGAATCTGCACTGTTTGGCACGCATTTTTCGATTTGTGTTTGAGTCTTCTGTGCCTAACATAAGGTAATGCTGCTCATCGAGCGTGAAGACAGGCCATCTGTTTTCCAAAGGCTGTGCCCCGTTTGGATTTCTAGAAAACACAGATATTTCAGCATAACGACTGTTATTTAATATTCTGCTTGTAGTTTGTATTATGCTGTTTATATCAGTAGCCTTTTGGTTACTCATTATTATTCAAAATGCTTGTAATATTACCTACAATCTCAAAGTATGTTTTATTGTGAGCTTTATCAGTACTCTGTGCAGACTGCACTGTGAATTTCCCCCCTATTTGTCAAGCATAGAAATGCAGATAAACAAAAGTGTGCTGTTTTAGTCTGAAAACAAAATAATCAATTTTAAAGATGGCAATAGAGAAATAGCTGCCCCCCACAAAAAATTAAGAACATCACATACATTTCACTGCTAATTTGTACATTATTTTAATGTGCATATTTATGTGTGTAGATTATGTGTGTAGATATAGAAAGATAAAATATAACATTTTATATTGTCTGGACACCTATTAAAACAATCATGAGGGTCCTGTTGTGTATTTTATTATGCTGATTATTATTGGCAGTATTGAACACTAACTTTTCAGTTACAACCAGACCCATCTCCTATCGAGCTAACAATCGATTTGTTGGTCTGTATGTCAAAGGAAGTTTAAGTGACTTTTCTGAAGGCCGTAGTTGACAAAAGCATCTGGAATGAATTCCAAGTATGTTTAAGCTAGAATTCCAAGAGTGAACCACTGCATTCAGCATTAAAAGTAATTTCCTTACTGAAGGTATGTTTGTTAAGTCATAATAAGTGATTTGCAGAAGATGCTTCTTACTGTACTGTCACAAATGATTGGGATTTGAGATGGGCATGCTTACTAGGTTATGGAATTTTCAAAACCAAAAAATGATCCCATAACTCTATCTAATATTCAAAATATGGGCATACAGACCACATGGTATTCCGACTATTTCTATGGCATTTGTGAAAGAGTATTTATCAATGAGTGGAAGTGAAAGTTCACCCTTTGATAAATACTCATTTAAAATACCGTAGAAATCAATGGAGAGAGGTGGTATAGCGGACTGTAGCGGTCTCTAACTTCACTCTTTGATAAATATACCCCTATGTTTAACACTATCCTGCACTATTTATTGATGCATTTTTTGTAAATGCAAGTCTTGAATTGTCTCCTTGGCTCAATTTGAATCATTTAAACACTCCTGTATTCCAGGATACTGAATGGATTAGGGATTTGGGTACATTACCTTACAATTACCAAATATCTTCCTCTTCTGGCAGTTCTCATAAGTATCTGAGAAGGCACTTGTCTACCAGTTGTTCTACATCAATGTGAGAGCCATGGCTCCTTAGGAGATGTCCCAGAATTGGTAAAGTATACTTGCAGGTAATATGTAGACCCATAAATATTAAAAGAGGTGCATATTCCTTTCTAATGATGGGTGAATCCAACCCGTTTCACCCACAAATTTGCAAAATGCGAAAATTCACCAAAATGCATTGTAGTCTATTGGCATCAATTTTTTTAGTTGCATGATGCAGCGCATCAAATTATTTTTGTGGCACAATTTTTTTCACTCACTGAAGTCTATGGGCATAATTTTTGCTGCGAAAAATTCACTAATCATTATTTCTTTATATTGTTCCCTGACTTTCCAGTAAACCCTCCCCTTAGCTAATACCATTGATCTCTTTTTTAATTTCTTATATACAATTTGAAAAATGATGCGAAAGGTAAATGTAATCTAATTACTGTAATTTAATGTGCCAACACGTTGCCAACAATGGCTTTCTTTCTTAGGAATTATTCATAGTTGAATTCACTGTGAACAATAATATTGTTCAAAATATCTGGATAATTTATTGTAATTTTTGCGACTGCCTTCATTATCACAATGATGTCTAGAATATATGCATTTTTTACTTAAACTTCAAAATGTACAGAATTGTGATTACTTGCTTGATCGTCAGCATTCTTTGTTCTCATACTACTTTATAATTCACAGCTGATTTTCAGAAGATGATGTATATTTTTTTGGTGATAAGTTATTAACAAATACGTGTGATCTACAGTTTCTGCAAACCACAGATGTGTTATATTTCACTCATTATGACCCAATTAAATAAAACCAGCTAATTGTGTTTGTTATAATGTCATTTGTTATCAAATGATACTCTTCAGTACGCAGTTAATTACATTTTGGCCTTCCTATTGTTTTTTGATCCAAAACATTAGAAACAAACATTTTTAATAACAAACAAAATGTATTCCATCTCTTTGGGAACACACACACACACACTCGTGTGTGTGTGTGTGTGTGTGTGTGTGTGTATGTATGTATATATATATATGTGTGTGTGTGTATATATATATATATATATATATATATATATATATATATATATATATATATATATATATATATATATATATATATATATATATATATATATATATAAAATACTGTTATGGCATATCATAGTATCAAATTATAAAATCTTCTCTAGTGTGTTCAAGAGGGATTATATTCCCTCCCCATCTACCAGGGAACTATGGAGGAAAAGATTCAAGCTCAAGACAAAGACTGAAAACCAAGAGGCCACAAAAGTCCACTGTTGAAAGTGCTAGTACCAGTTATGTCTAGTGTAATTACTTCTATGGGCACTACAGGGAGAAAGACACAGACTGGAGGTAGTGATTTGAACCCTGCTAAGATGTCTGAAAACCAAGAGGCCACCAAACCCACTGTGCTAGTGATCTCTATTGTAAGTACTTAGGTAGGCACCTCAGTGAGAAAGCCATCACTGGGAAGGTAGCTCTCGCAGGACCCGGCCACTTCCGTCCGGTATGCCAAGCAAATAAAGTTGAAGTTTTACTTTAATAATGGAGGTGTGGCCTGCCTCCTGTTACCCTTGCAAAGCTATTAAGGAATTTAGGGCTTTCATGGATGATAGCTCTTGGGGGGGGGGGGTCTTTTCTGCATCAACTGCACACTATCTTTAAATTGCCTGCTAAGAGATTCTAAATTGATGTTTTCTTTAAATGTAAAGTGCTTGCTTTTTCACTCAATGTTAGTAGGTTTTGTATGCCTCATATTTAAAAGGCAATTTATAAAAAAATATGTAATTAGGAAATATCAATATTTTTGTTATATTTTGTACTAAACAAAAAGAAGAAACCACTTTAATTTTCTAACTAACAGTTAGAGAATATACAACTTCCTAATCTTGTCAAGCAGAGGAGAAATTGATAAAACTATTTTCCAGTCAACAGAGAGATTATATAATTTATATTGTGTACCATTTTAAAAGAGCCTGTACTAAAAACTACATCAGAGCTTGTATGTAGACAATAGCTTTCCTTAACTTTACCGGTTTTACTAGCATGCTCCTGCCCTAAACTTGAAGTCAGCATATGAGCTTTGTAGTAGACTCTTAGCAGAGTCTGTCCTCCAGATGTTTTTTTAACACTTGGGGAAGGTACCCACATGTAAATTTACACTGCAGATGATGCTGATGATTATTAAAGTTCCTTCAATACAAACCTGTCTACCGGTTTAGAGTAGGTTAGAGCACCCCAAGTCATTCAGGGTGTTTAGAAACTGTAGTAGAACTAAGAAACATTTTGTTTCATTCTGGGTAAAATAGTTATAAATGTTAGGGGAGTAAGATCCACTTTTTATTACAGCACCATGCTTAATGAACATACAGTATACCAATCATTAATATTTGCCTTACTGACTTTACATGTTCTAACTGCTAGTGCATATTTGTCAAAGCTAAAGTCACAGCTAAAAAATTTTAATTCCGTAGAATTTATGTGTAGTAGTAGAGGTCACATTTGGCCATATGTTCTTGGCACCAGAATATATTTGGATTACATTGGATCATGTTGTTACTGGATAATAACTCATGAGAGACCCAGCAGTTCTGCTGTTTGTCAGAATAATAAATCTGTGGGAAAAGGATCAAATAATAACTTATTGGCAGATGATTATGTTGTCGTAGAACAAATTTGAGAACTAATTTCCAAATTTTCCGATTGCAGGCACCATATAAATTATATATACAAATCATGCATATGAGTGTGTGTGTGTTTATGTACTAATGATGAAGAACAGGAAGTTTTCCTTTAGATTAAATTTCCTTTCCATATTTACAAATGGAGAAAAGTGTCATAAGCTGCCAACGAGATCAGTTACAAGATGAAGAAATACAGCCAAATCATCAGCAACATACCAGGCTAGGGGCAAGTTATAGGTCTCTAATAAAAGATACTGAGTAAAACAGCTCATGTGTAAAACCCTGCTTCATGTAAATGAACCATTATCATGATAATATACTTTTAATCATAAATAGAAAATTGCCATTTTAAAAAATAAGGGCTGCCCCCTGAGATCGTAAGATTCACTGGGGCTCATTTATCAACACTGGGCAAATTTGCCCATAGGCAGTTACCTATAGCAACCGATCAGTGATTAGCTTTTTAAAGCCAACTGTAAGAAGAACAATTAATGCAGCGATTTGATTGGTTGCCATGGGTTCCTGCCCATGGGCAAATTTGCCCACTGTTGATAAATGACCCTCACTGTGTACACATACAAACCACATGTAAGGTCACATGAGCCAATTAACAGACAGAGTTCTGCCTTTTGCTTCCTCACTTCTTCCTGTTACAGTTAGTGTTGTAGTATTTCTGGTCAGGTGATCTCTGAGGCAGCACAGATAGAGTCACGAAATGGTGGTTCAAGGCAACAGATGTAAAAGGGCAATATTTATGTAAATATATATTCCAGTTTGGTAAGATTCTTTAATATGTCATTCAATTTGATATAAACTATCTGTTGCTTACGTATTCATTTTGGGGGTATAGTTTTCCTTTAAGTTAAGTTTAAGTTAACACTGAGCTCCCCATTGGCATAAATACCTTATATAAAAGCCTGAGTGCACTATTTATAAAAGTGCTTATCAAAATCCATTAAGGGCTAGTCCACACGGGGAGATAGCGACGCGTTTGCGGTCGCGGCGACAAAGCGCCGCGACAGTCGCCGCGACCGGCGCAGGCGACAGTTTTGTATGGGCGCCTATGTAAAAACGCCTGTGCTAACCACACGAGGCGATGCGCTTTTCAACAGTCGCCTGAAAAAGCCTGGCGAGGCATTTTCAGGCGACTGTTGAAAAGCGCATCGCCTCGTGTGGTTAGCACAGGCGTTTTTACATAGGCGCCCATACAAAACTGTCGCCTGCGCCGGTCGCGGCGACTGTCGCGGCGCTTTGTCGCCGCGACCGCAAACGCGTCGCTATCTCCCCGTGTGGAATAGCCCTAAAGTGCATGGGAACAAAGCCACATTAGTCTATTAAACTTAGAAAGAAAATGATGTATCTAGAGTAAGTATTAATGATGCCAGATTATTAGATTTGTGACTTCACAGCTGAATTTTAGATTTATAATTTCACCTGGAGCAGAAACATGTATTTCTGTCTTGGTTTCTACTCAACTATAAATGTAACAGTTTCATGTGCTATCATGTATTTCAAAGGAAACAATTCTATTGTTAGCTTATTATCCACAAAAATGACAATACCGTTGAGTGTATAACTCACATTTGTGTTATTTCTACCAAATTTTCCCTTTATACCTTGCACTTATCAACACTGAACTTCGTCCACATATGATTATACCTTTTGTTTGATGGTACGTTAGCTAGCATAAATCAATGTTTAAATGTTTTAAGGGCCTTAAGGAGTGCTCTTCAAATTATTGTACAGGAAAAAACTTTTTTCTGGAAAGTCCCAGGTCTCAAGAATTCTGGATAATGGATTCCATATCAATAATAGATAATAGCAGACACTCACATATCACACAGACATGTGTTTGCCGTTCACCTGCTGAATTTACTAACATTTGCCAGCCTGTTTGTTCTCATTGAAAAATGGACAATTTTCTGCTAAAGTAAACGAATTCTGCTTTCTTGGACTTTTTGTTGCTAAACACAAGCTCTGTTGCTATTTTGTTGCTGCTGGAAAGGGCTTTTGGTTAAAAAAAAACGGACTGTTTTTCCTTTTCTCTGGAGTGGCCTGCATTTATGGTGCAAATCAAAAACATAACTTACAAAACTTAGTAACAAGAAGAAGCACACATGCACAATGCAAATGTGCCAGCATGCCTGGATTACATTTGAAACAAAATTTACAGGAATGCAGCACCACACTCAACAGGAACTGGTAGTGATTTATTTCAAACAAAAATTTCCAGAGTTTTGATCACAAACTCTGATCCTGAGGACTTTGTACAGTCCTTGTTGAGTGCAGTTCTGTATTCTGTATTTATATACACACAACTTACGGGCAGCACTCTGCTGTATTACTTACCTTGGTACACGGCAAATGATCCAGATACTTCAAATGAAGTCCAGCAACATTTGGGGGCCCATTTACTTAGCTCGAGTGAAGGAATAGAGGAAAAATAGTTTGAATTTCGAATGGTCGAATATGGCTACTTCAACCATCGAATGGGCTACTTTGACCTTCGACTTCGAATCGAACGTTTCGAACTAAAAATTGTTCGACTAATCGACCATTCGATAGTCGAAGTACTGTCTCTTTAAAAAATTCTTCAACCCCCTAGTTCGCCACCTAAAACCTACTGAGGCCAATGTTAGCCTACGGGGAAGGTCCCCATAGGCTTCCTAACAATTTTCTGATCAAAGGAATATCCTTCGATCGATGGATTAAAATCCTTCGAAACGTTCGATTCGAAGGATTTAATCATGCGATCGAATGATTATTCCTTCGATCGTAGGAATAGCGGTAAATCCTTCGACTTCGATATTCGAAGTCGAAGGATTTTACTTTGAGGGTCGAATATCGAGGGTTAATTAGCCCTCGATATTCAACCCTAGGTAAATGTGCCCCCAAGATGATTTTCAAAAAATTGTATTAAAAACCGCATGAACAGTTTTTATATATTTTTTGTTTTTAATTAAATTTTTTTTTTCTAATTTAATTTGTGACCTCAAATCATCTCATAAACAACAGGGTAATGACAGCTAATGTATGAGCTAAACCTACATTGCTCTGCTTTGCTTTGCAAAGCTAGACCTCACTGACACTAATAGCTACTAGATTGGTTGTTAATATGTATGACCAAAATGGTAAAAGCCAACACGCTGTGTTACTCAAGTTTCCATCCTACTGTCAACATTCTGCTTTCCTTCAGTTGATTAGTGTCTTGGCAACACTGTACAAGGAAAAATATAATTTTTTTTTTTTCAGACAGGGTGTCTGGTGTAGGTTACTTTGTGGTTTGTTGGAATTAAATCCATTTGGGTCCTGGCCATGTTTTCTTTTTCTGAATTTATTTCAATCTTGTTCTTTCTTCCATACCTTATTAAGTAAGATTGATACTATAGTTAAAACAAAATCTCTTGTAATATAAAAGCAACTACAATCAAACATTTAGCACTCACAGGATAACAGTCCCTTTAGCAGTTTTACATTTGCACTCCGAATAACAATGCAATATTAAGTCTGGTCACCTTAACTATATGCAATATTAAGCATGTGAACATGTTTCTTCTTCTTAATATAGTATATAATTATTTTAATAAGTAATTACACCTGTTTAAAAAAATCTGTTACACAAAACTGTTTAGACACTGTGTTCCACTGCTGCTACACATAAAACTCGCTGATTGATGCATGACTCTTTGAAGCATGGGTACAATCATTTCTATTGGTAACCAAAGAGCTTCCCATAAATGTTTTACTGGGTGGTCAACATACTGCTATGACCTGTATATCTTTTTTTTAACTAAAGTGCATAGCCCTAAAGAGATTTTATATTATACATACACGTATACAGTAATATACTTAGATATTAGAGATATTTCAAGATGTGCATAATACATTAAATAAATTCAAATGTTCTTTTAAGACTAATGAGCAATGAATTTAAATGTAGGATGCAGATTGCGCTGGCTTTTTTACAGCCATGCAATATGCATACCAATTTGCCAAACATATGTTTAATTGTGGAAGAACTGCACAAATGGACACAACATTTCCAACTTTAGCAATGGCAGGGTTCAGCAAAATCCCAACCCTGCCATTGTGTAGATTTATTCACATTCTGCATGGTGCATTTTTAATACTTTTTCAGTGTTCCTTTTAGGCACTGTTACATAAATGTAAACTTGCTACCTCGTACATATGCATTATATGGAATCCACACACTATATATGGACATTTGCATAATTCTCAATACATGATTATGGTATGCTATAGTTAATTGATCAAATATGGAACTGGGGAATCTTAAATAGGTCTGTATGTGACAGCCTGGTTTTTGTAAGATCTGTCCATGTCCAACGGCCTCATTTCGAAATCTGGAAAGGACTCTCACTGAATGCTGCTGCAATTAGCCAGTCGGTGATTGTGATGTCACAGCCCTGCTGCCTTGTCTTATTGGCATGCCCACCCTATATCACCCTGCCCCCAACATCACCTGCCCCACCACATGACATCATCTACCCACCCCTGCAAGACTTTAATCATAGCATAGGATATTTTTCTCAATACTGGTAAGGGATCTCCTTTCTTATGGGAAGAACTTTTGCCATAGGCTCCTTTTAAAGCAAGTAGATTTTATTTAAAAAAATAATTAATTGCCTTTTTCTTTGTAATAATAAAACAGTAGCTTGTACTTGAATCCATACAACCTATTGGTTTTATTTAATGTATAATTACTTTTAGCAGACATAAGTTATGGTAATTCCAATTATGAAAAGACCCCTTATCCAGAAAACCCGGATTATGCTTGGAACTATGAGCACTGTATTATAGCCTATGGATAGATAATGAACAGATAGATATGCAGATGACATACTGCAATTTTTAAAATACAGAAACTTTATTTTCACAGCCTGTTGAACTGTTTTTAAGTTGTATAAAAGTCTTATCTATTGTAATTTTTAAATAGAAAACACTGAAAGTAAATTAATTGCATTTCTAAGGGACATACAGGGGATATTATAATTTTAAACTTGTAGTACAATGTTTTAAATGAACAAATAATAATTGTTCCTACAGGTATGATAACAATATCTTGTTTTGGAGGAGGGAAAGCCCGTGCACAGTAAGTTATAGATACACTGAACACATTATTTTCTGTTGTAATATAACATTCGTAGGTTCCTCTTACTAATTCTTAGATTTTAATTTATTTTTATCATTGGTAGGTGGTAATTACTAATTATGAACTTAAAAATAATTAGTGCTTTCCATCTGTACTTATATTGATGTGTAAATCATAACTCATTATTTTAGTAATGAAATGTGAAAATATTAATTTAAAAATCTACAGTAGAAAATGTCAGCAGAAAAAGAAGCATAGACATCGTTCATCCTTTGCATAACTTTGCCAATTAAACCCACAATTTACTGATTTCTCTACACTGAGTCCTCATTCTTCCTAACAAGAAATATAAAATCCTTTGTATTCCTGTTGTACCTTGTAACTAATACAGGTATGGGAGCTGTTATCCAGAATGCTCCGGACCTTGTGTTTTCTGGATAACAGTTCCTTTGGTAACTTGGATCTTTATACCTTAAGTCTACTAGAAAATCATGTAAACATGAAATAAACCCAATAGGCTGTGTTTTTTTCTCAAATAAGGATGGATTATATCTTAGTTTGGATCAAGTACAAGGTGTTGTTTTATATTTACAGGGAAAAAGGAAATCATTTTTGAAAATTTGGATTATATGATTATGTCTACGTGAGACAGCCTTTCCATAATTGGGAGCTTTCTGAATAATGGGTTTTCGGATAATGGATCCCATACCTGTATTTGTAATATTTTTCTTAAATATTTCTTATGGTACTCTTCTATTATAGGTATAGGATCCCTTATCCGGAAACTCGATATCCAGAAAGCTCAGAATTACAGAATGGCTATCTCCCATAGACTCCATTTTATCCAAATAATCCAAATTTTTTAAAAATTATTTTCTTTTTCTCTGTAATAATAAAACAGTAGCTTGTACATGATCATACTACCTACTTGCTCTTTCATTATCATATTATTATATTTATGTATTATTATTATTGTGCAAAGGTCCTTCAGTCACTGATCCATGTGCATAAATTAGTTCTCTTTCCATTTAATAATAATATAAGCAATGACAGAAATATGGGGCATTTTGACCATAGCCACTTACTGTTGGATAAGTACTTAAGCCTGGAATACCCAGATTCCAAAAATGTCCCTTGCATTTCCAATTATCCCTGCCAGTGCTTTATCATATTACACATAACTGACATTTTGGCACATTATACAGTCAGCTGCAATATTTTATTTTAAATTATACGTAGAGCCCAAATACTCCTTACAGGAATATTATAATCAAGCAAGGTAATCACGTAATTTAGACTCCCTGTCACATAAAGCTTGCAATACTGTGTGCATTTTCAATAACTGCACAGTAAAATCCTGGTTTGTCTGTACTATAAAAGTGAATAATAAGGAAATTCATTATTTTACACACTAGTAAAGATGAGTAAATCAGTCTGTATGAGTCAAAGACAAATTAGACAAATTTTAATAAAAAAAGAATGTAGCATTTTTAATTCCTGTAAGACAAGGAGTGGCTGAAAATACATATTTAACTAAATGGTTCACATCCATTGTGGCAAAAACACTACTAACTGACTGTCGAGGTTGCATATAAGTCAATGGGAGAAGTCCCAATGATTTTTTGATGTGCGCTGGGTTACGGGTGAAAATTCTGAAAAAATCGTGAAATTTGTGATCGATAAATCTGCAACGATTTGTTGATGTTTTTATAGGAGATGGAAATGTAAAGAAAGCTGCCTAACATTCACTTAAGTTTTATGAAGTGGATGCTGAAACATGCATATGGTCAACAGGCTTACCAGAAAAAATCTTTAATGAGGGTCAATTAAAAAAAATGCCTAGTGGGTGGATCCATAGATATCAGTACAACCCTACCCAAAGACGTTTAAATATGAATCCCTAATTCAAAGCTGGTAGTGGCCAGAAGAAAAAGTGTAGGATATTAAAAGTCTTAAAGGATGCATATGATTAAATATTCATTCTTATGCTATAAATGAAGTGATAGATAAAAAACATAACAACTTACCCTGATTTTGCAAAATTTGCCCAGTATCTCATTAAAGTGCGACTCAGAGCTTCCTCTGCCTTGGTATAATTAAGTCTTCTGTGCATTGGTATTCCAAATACAAATTCAATTTCATAGCCATGCATAACACCCATCCACCCAGGCCAGGTTAGTTTTGAAGATCTGTGATGAAAGTAGTATAAATAAGCCGTGTTACCAAGTTCAGAATTCCATTTGGCAAATTCCAGCAATGGGCATATAAAATTGTAATCTCCAACAATATCATCCATAGCATCCCGATTATGAGATGGATTCTGTTCATCTTCCCAGTTTGTATAATGAAAAAGGACCGAATCTACTGCAAGCTCTGTTGCTTCTGGAAAGGACAGTCTGACACTTTCTTGAAATTGTGTTCTGTTTATAAAACTCTCATGATCTTTACTAAATCCGGGCAGTCCATATACTAAGAAATATGAACCCTCATCTCTGTTAACACCAGTTAAGATTTGTGTGTTCTTTTTTAATTGACCAATTTGCATTAATATTTCTGGCATTTCTATAAGAAAATCTCCATCAACAGTAGGAGGAAAATTAACTTCTATTACTGATTTGTGAGGAAGAACTGAAACAGCTTTTTCAAATATTTCTTCCGGACTCTTAGTTTGAAGGCAAGTAATGATTTCTGTTTCGTTCCTATAAAAACAATTCAGAAGATTGGCTAATGTCAAAGCTCTACTGTGGGCTTCAGCTTTGGTTATAACAGCCCAAGGAGCATTCGCTGTTGCACTTTGCATAATAGCTCTTGTGAAAAATCCATGACTTTTTGGAGAAAGCATATGATAACTGACAGAGGCCCCCCCAGCACTTTCTCCAAAAATGGTTATGCTTTTGGGATTCCCACCAAATGCTGCAATGTTCTCATAAACCCACTGAAGAGCTAATCTCTGATCAAACAGACCAACATTTCCTGGAGCTTCACCATTTCCTGGAAAAGCTAAAAATCCCAGTGTACCTAATCTGTAGTTCATGGACACTACAATCACACGTTCAGTCCTGGCCAGAAACTTCCCATCATATAAATCAAGAGATGATGTCCCAGTTTCAAATGCACCACCATAAATCCAAACCATAACACTTGCATTTCTTGGCTTTGGAGTTGGGATCCATATATTAAGGTACAGGCAATCTTCACTGAGTTGAGTGTTTGGATTCCACATTTCAGCTCCAGAAAAACCAGCAAATATTTGATCAACAGTTTGATAGCATGAGTTTCCATACTGTGAGGCATTCCATATGTCTGACCATGGTTTGTGTGGCTCTGGCTTTTTAAATCTTAAATTACCAATTGGTGGCTCTGCATATGGTATTCCAAGGAAAGCTGTGATTATCCCAGAGAACACTGAAACCTGCACCCCTTTTACTTTTCCATATTTGGTATCGACAATATCAGTATCACCATTGCAGTTCATGACAAATACACAAACTACTGTGAAGCAAATTGTAAAAATTGTCTTTAGAGAGGTCAGTTTGTACAACATCCCTGTCAAATGAAAAGCACAAATTAGTTGTACAGCAGTATAATATTTATAGATATTAAAAAAAAATACTATTTCATTCTTTTCTGATTCTTTTCTGAACCATAAAGGAATTCATTTTCTGGAAGGACTAAGGCTCAATAATGCAGTCAGCTACCTATAAGATAATGCAATTCTGTAAGGTGATGCCATTATAAGTGGCCAAAAAAGTCCTTCTGGACAGAATCTGCAGCTTATTAGCCTTTATATGAGGGTTCTGCCAATTACCTGTGCATACAGTATCAGGCTGATGTATGTTAGTAAGGTTTATTCAGTACTATAGTCCAATTAGGTCCAGAATGTGGGTGTCAAAATCTTTACATTTGGTTAATGATTATTTTGGCATGTTTTATTTTATGTTTAATGTGTATATATCCATCTTTTGTACAATGCAGCTGAAGATTTTGGTATTTTAGAAATACAGGTATACTACTACTAATATTAATAATAATACATTATTAATATTGTTATTTTTAGTGTTAGACTTAATTTAATACTCCTGAATAGTGCAATTTATTGTGTGAATTAGAGATTACCAATCCAGATTTCTGGATCAGTTCCTACCAAACGAAAACATATTAAACACAGATGCCAGCCAAATTTTTATCTTAGATAGCAAGATACAGAATAATTAACAGTCCTTTAGATTACTGTTTAAGCAAGACACTAAAGCATTCTCACAAGGCATAGGGTATTCATAGTTTTGCATGGATATCTTTTGCACTTGCTATAGAATATAGTGAATTGCTTAGTCTTTTTAAATTATTTCACATATTGATAATCACATATTTTATTCGTACCAAGTGTCACACACATTCCAAAAGTAAGTATTGCTATCATTCTTATTACACATTTTCTATTACATTTAGATAGGCGCTATTATTTTTATTTGTACAGGTATGGGACCTGTTATCCAGAATGCTCGGGACCTGGAGTTTTCCGGATAACGGATCTTTCCGTAATCTGGGTCTTCAGGCCTTAAGTCTACTAGAAATTAATTTAAACATTAAATAAACCCAATAGGCTGGTTTTGCTTCCAATAAGGATGGATTATAGCTTAGTTTGGATCAAGTACAAGCTACTGTTTTATTATTACAGAAAAAAAGGAAATCATTTTTAAAAATTTGGATTATTTGGATAAAATGGAGTCTATGGGATTCAGCCATTCTGTAATTCGGAGCTTTCTGGATATCGGGTTTCCGGATAAGGGATTCTATACCTGTAGTTAGAATAGCTACAATCAATATTGAAATATCCATTGCCAATTAATGCAAGGATCTAAACTACTTTACATGGCTTTTCCTTTTGCCTTTAGATTTTCCTGATTCTCCTATTCTGTTTTTTCACACCCTGTCATCCTGCTTTATCTAGTGAACTAAAAAGGTGAAAGGGCTGGAAAAAGAAACATCAGTAGTTGCAACAGTGTATTGACTTTCTGGTAGCTAGCAAACCTAAACCATAGGGTTGCAGCTGCTGAAATTATGATATTAACAGTGTAAAATTGCCAATGTCATCAAAACTAACACAAATACATGATGAATGGTAATTGTATTATTATTATTATTTTTGGTGGGTTTAGTTCCCCTTCATGTACATAACTAAAAGGTGAGTTTGAAAGGAGAGCAGCTAAAGGTACAGATTTTTATTGTATAAAGCAGGGATCCCCAACCTTTTGAACCCGTGAGCAACATTCAGAAGTAAAAGGAGTTGGGGAGCAACACCAGCATGAAAAATGTTCCTGGGGTGCCAAATAATTGCTGTGATTGGCCATTTAGTAGCCCCTATGTGGATTGTCAACCTACATGTATAAAGCTTGTTTGGAGAGCAGTTAGATTTCTGGGGTGAAGATCAGATGCACATAATATATGGAAAAAATCGAATCCCATTTATCTACAGCAGTATTTGCTTTCATTATTCTAATATCACTAGACATATCCCTGCTAATGTGTGGGTTACTTTGCAAAAAGGAAAATTCCCTGGTGCAATCTTTTTAGCTCCCTCTCACTGCTGCACACAAAAATTATCTTGTTAATTAACTGTTCAGACTTTCACTTGTAGTGATACGTGTTACTGCTCCATTTTTCAGAGGTATAAAAATATCTGTCATAGATAAGCAAAGTGTAAAAATGATACGCCTTCATGTCTAACACTTGTGTGTCATTATCTTAATACAATCTTTGATCACTAAAACATTTCTTTTAATTTTTGATACCCTTATTGAATCATCTGAATAAATAACTGTATACAAAAAATATATTTATCTTCATATTCCTTTTGATATTATATATATTTGACTTCTGTAAGTTAAAAATAAGATAACTGAAAAAAAACCCTGTTCTTCTGATGCAGAGTGACTAGTGATCTTTTGTTAGCATATGGGTGCTTGTTACTCAAAAAGTGAAGGCAGTGGTGTTTGTTCCATATTTGTTTGACTTACATATTTAATTCTCTAGAAGTTATCACATTTTAGTATTTATATTGGCACCATTTTAACATTGAGGGGCAAATTCATCAAGGGTCGAATATCGAGGGTTAATTAACCCTCGATATTCGACTGGGAATGAAAATCCTTCGACTTCGAATATCGAACTCGTAGGATTTTGCGCAAATACTGAGATCGAACGATCGAAGGATAATTCCTTCGAATCGAACGATTCGAAGGATTTTAATCCAACGATTGAAGGATTATCCTTCGGCCAAAAAAACTTAGCCAAGCCTATGGGGACCTTCCCCATAAGCTAACATTGGGTTCGGTAGCTTTTAGGTGGCGAACTAGAGGGTCGAAGTTTTTTCTTAAAGAGAACGATTTTTAGTTCGAATCCTTCGATTCGAAGTCGTAGTCGAAGGTCAAAGTAGCCAAAAAAAAACACTTCGAAATTTGAAGTATTTTTTCTTCTATTCCTTCACTCGAAGTTAATGAATTGGCCCCTTATAAATTTTAACAAAATGCAAAAACACCTTCCCTAAATATAAATTTTAACAAAATTTAAACAGATTGCTCCAAATGTAAATTTTGATAAATAAAATAAACAAAAACAAATAAATTCCCCTTTTTTGATTAAACTTTCATTAAAGTTTGCTGAACAATAAAAATTTCTTGATGAAATTCTACCGTGTCATGGTCAAAATAAATGCACACTTTTGTGTACAAGTTATAATAAGGGAGTAATATATGTAATGCTATGTATATGATTGATCTAGTTGTATGATTATAATATAGTTATATCAATTATCTTCTGATACGATATGTTCTGTATAAGTTGAAATGACTGGACCACAATTATTTATTATGCTATTAAACAAAGAAAAAAAAATGCAACATTTTTTAACTTAACGATGAAGCATTAAAATAAATAATGGATCCTTATTAACAAGCAAAAAAGATGAATCTGGTATTTAAAAAAATATATAATGATTACTTTTCAAAAATGCTAAATACAAAGAGAAATAAGAGGGAATTTTGTATTGAAAAAGAGTACAAGAGGACAAAATGTCATGCAATAAAGTGTACTGTTTCAGTTTCATTGGGGGTTTATTAAATATAATGGTATATTAAAGTTATCCCTGCAAACTGATGTCTGTGTAACCTGTATTTGTACACATTTCACAATTATATAGTATTTTAAAATGATATATAAGTGTTTACAAATAGTTTAGATTGCACCCAAAACTGAACTACACTTTCTACATTTTACTTCAAAAGGTGATTTTGTGTTAAAAAGTACACATACAAATCCATGTAGTTGCAAACCCAAAATAGCATATAGCAGCATGTTATCATCCGCAAATTAGTGGCTTGTGGCAACAGCTGACTATCAGTTAAAAGCAGTACAATAAGACATGTAGTTTGGATTCAGTTCTTGCCCCATGTCTTTCTAAGGAAAGCCCAAATTAGCAGAGAGAAAAAAACTGAGTTACAAAAGCAGAACGAGATTAACACTTACCCGTGTCAATGTTAAAAACTTTTGGACAGCAAGGATCTTGAGTAGTTCAGTGACTGCTGCACAACTGCTGCTTTAGTTCAGTAAATTGGATAGTACTGACATAGAAACTGCCTCTGAATTAAAGCTCGCGAGACTTGGCAGCAGCAACTGGAAGCAGGCGATCTTTAGCATCTGACATCTGCTCTGGGCATAAAACTTCACTTTAACGTTGTCGATAGAGATTCTTCAAACTTCCAAAGGCTGGTTTTTATGTATTTAGCTGGTTTGGGATGTCACCCATTGTTTTAGGTCACAGAAGGGAACATTAGATATATTTCAATGTAACCCTATTTTATGCTAATGTGATATTGTCACTGAAGGAAAAGAAAACACTGTTGCACAATAAACAAGGGGCTCTGTTAGAATTAGGTAGCGCTAACTGGTGACAATAATGCTCTGTGGGGAAAAGGGACTGAGACTCTTTATTTGCCAAAAGAGGAGTGCGGGACTTTGCCTGGCAGGGAGGTGCCAGGATGTGACTGCAACAGGGTCCCCAGGGTAGTGGGTCATTTTTTTTATTGTGAATGCATATATTTAACTGCAATGTTTTACTTTGCCTTTAAACCTTATATAAAGTTATATTTGTTATACAGCACTGTGTTTGTTTAAATGTTATCCTAATTGTGTATTCCCCGATTCCATTAGGTGGAGGCACTCGCATGAGAGGTAATTCCCAGTACCCTTTCACCTTGCAAAGGGGACTCAGGACCCATATCTGGTAAGAATGTACAACCTTGGCATCAGGGGGTCACCAAGAGGGTTTTACAGCACTGCCCCCAAAAGTTTTACACAGTCTGGGGTCCATAACTGGAAGCGTGTCCTAAATCAAACCTACCTACCACTCTTCTGTGGCCTACCAAGGAAACAAGCTAGGTATATTTCACCAATTTCACTGATTATCGCCCCCCCTGTATTTCCATGTCCTTCTCACCATGATAGATAAAACATGCATCAATTGTGTAATTCCACTATAATGTGATCTGTATACATTAATATGACTAAAACTGGCTATAGACGTAAAGATAAAGTCATACAAATCAAAGTGCCCTGACATTTTTGAACCGTGTGTGAATCATCCCGACTTTTTTCATACCATGGCAATTGGTCATTTATTAATTTAGAGCAGATTAAAATATTTATTTCCGCTAATGATAAGTTTTCTGCGTGTATACGATATCAATGGGTGACTGTTACTGCTATTTATCGGACATAACTTCCGTATGATTGCTTTCATGGGCAGAACATCGTCTGATGTGTTCTTTTACTACTTTATTTCATCTGAATGGTTAGTGGCAGGTAGGAAGTTTGCAACGTCCAATCGTTCATTGGATACAAAGGTAAAATCTGCACGTCTATGGCCAGCTTGTACTTGTAACAATTAATGTTTTGTTTGTTTGTTTTGTTTTGTTGGTACAAAATGTATAAATAAAACCTTTGAGAAAAAAAAACACAGAAACCTCTGATTTAGCTGGCATTTCAAAGTTGTAGTTCAATACAAAAAAGTCTTTGAGGCAACAGTTTTCCTATTAGTTGCAGTCAGTTGTATTGGCTATTCCTGTACTGTATTCTCCTGAATGCTGAAGCTGGTTCTCTGATTATTTTATTCTGGTTGGAAATGAAATATTAGGTGCACAGTCATATGGCTTCTTAGGAATAAGAAATTATATTAGCATAACATATCTACAGCTATAGCATGCCAAATCTCATATATTAGTTATTTAATATTGATACGGGTGTTTACTGTAGGGGGGATCAATTTAAAATCCCAAATACTATATAAATATTATAAACAGAACAGGGAACTCCTTTTCAATAAATAAAATGCTTAATTATTACATAAATTACAGAAAGGTCCTGTTGTTATGTTTATATCTTGTTTCTATATGAAGTCTTTGGGTAGCATCATTTAGTATACATATGTTATTATTTATATACAGCACAGTGGAAATATTTAATCTAAGTTAACAAATATTTTAATATATTAAAATATTAGCCTATTATAATCATAATTATCTCCTACTATTTTTTCCATTTTGCTTTATGGCCATAAAGAGCCATGACAATAGATTTTGTAAATGATCCTAAATAATTTAAGGGGTAATAAAAGCATAAACTTCCTGGAGTTCTATTTAGACAGTCACAAAGATTTTCCAGTTGCTGGCAGAATGCTCCTTAAGGAAAACTGATTGCTATAAATGTAAGGGAGAATTTGGATATATTGTCACCGAGGTCAATACTTGTGACCTGTTCTGTGTAGAGGACTCCTCTCAGCTTTCTTCAATCTGTCTCTTCTCACTGATCTCCCACACATCTTCTCAGACACTATGGGGCAGATTTACTAAGGGTCGAATATCGAGGGTTAATTAACCCTCGATATTCGACCAGGAACTAAAATCATTCGACTTCGAATATCGGAGTCGAACGATTTAGCGCAAATCCTGCGATTGAACGATTAAATCCTTCGAATCGAACGATTCGAAGGATTTTATACAACGATCGAAGGAATATCCTTCGATCAAAAAAACGCAGGCAAGCCTATGGGGACCTTCCCCATAGGCTAACATTGAGTTCGGTAGCTTTTAGCTGCCGAACTAGGGGGTCGAAGTTTTTCTTAAAGAGACAGTACTTCGATTATCGAATGGTCGAATAGTCGAACGATTTTTAGTTCGAATCGTTCAATTCGAAGTCAAAGTAGTAGTCGAAGGTCGAAGTAGCCCATTCGATGGTCGAAGTAGCCCATTCGATGGTCGAAGTAGCCAAAAAAACACTTCGAAATTCGAAGTTTTTTTAATTCGAATCCTCGAGCTTTGTAAATGTACCCCTCAGAGTTCTGCCTGACATGGAGCAACATTATACACATACAGCATGTAGGACAGAGGTGACTGGCAAGTAGAAATAATGGTGAAAAGAAAAGAAAACTCCATCCTCAAAAAGTGTATATATATATATATATATATATATAGATATATATATATAGTATGTTAGTCCATTACTGGTGCACTATGAAAAATAACTGCACTCTCGGGTCTTGTTTAATTGGTGAAAAAAAAATATTTATTCAATGTTTCAGACCATACAATTGGGCCATCTTCAGGATGTGAAACTCATACAAATAAAGACCACATTTAAAAAGACAGAATGGTGCCAAAAAAACCCTTTGCTGAAATGTATAGTGGGAGTGTGTAACCCCTGTGACGTATTGGCGGTCATTTATAAAATTCGGTTTTTCGCGCAGCGCATATTTTTTGCAAATGGTTGTATTGCGCATGTTTTTTCCTGAACGCAAATATATTGCACTGTTCTGCCCGTCTTTCCGGTTTTTGCTAATTCGCATTATGAATAAATTTTCACAAATGGAGCGCAAATGAGATGGGAGTTTGCGTGAGCGCACCCAATGTGCGAGGTTGTTGTGCGCGAAAATAGCATTGACAGTAACTTAAATTCACAGTTTGCGAAACTGTTTTGTGGATATTTTATCCACCACCAAAGTTGTGGCGTAATTGAGTCTCAGAGTGTGCGCAAAAATATTCGCAATTTGCGAATTGTGACATATTTAGAAAGCTCCTATAGACATTCGCATTGTCAAAAAAAATTCACAATTCTGTTTGCACCCTCTTATTCACCTTTATAAATGTAACCATGCGCAGGGCAATTATATTCACTTTGCAAACCAATCTGCCCAACGCAAAGCTTATAAATGACCCCCACTATCTATTGCGCCCCTGTATCCCTTTTCATCCAGGGTTGGATCCATGTATAGGCTGATGTATGATACTGGAGCCTTAACTGGACTTAAAAGAGAAGGAAA
This sequence comes from Xenopus laevis, assembly GCF_017654675.1. NCBI lineage: Eukaryota > Metazoa > Chordata > Amphibia > Anura > Pipidae > Xenopus > Xenopus laevis. The sequence goes on along the minus strand of NC_054380.1, from coordinate 100,512,751 downwards.
CCCCCTGAGCGCAAAAATCTCTCCCCCTCCCCTGTGTTGCCCTCCCTCCCTCCTCCCCCCTGGCCTACCTGTCCCCCCGGGCAAATGCCCCTAACTTGTTACTCACCTCTCTGCGCAGGTCCTGTCCACGGAGTTCACTGGCGCCATCTTCTCCCAAGCGGTCTTCTTCCTACTTTGACCAGCATTTTTGGCGCATGCGCAGTAGGAGCATTTATCTGGTACGGATCTACTGTGCATGCGCCAAATGTCACGAAGTGAAATCGGAAAACTTCGCGACTTTTGGCGCATGCACAGTAGATCTGTACCGGATAAATGCTCCTACTGCGCATGCGCCAAAAACGCTAGTCAAAGTAGGAAGAAGACCGCTTGGGAGAAGATGGCGCCTGTGAACTCCGTGGACAGGACCTGCGCAGAGGGGTGAGTAAAAAGTTAGGGGCATTTGCCCGGGGGGGGAAAGGTAGGCCAGGGGGGAGGAGGGAGGCAGGCAACACAGGGGCAGGGGGAGGGTTTTTGCGCCCAGGGAATTTCCTTCTCCTTTAAGTACAGAGCTTATGCAAGCTCTGTCTACATTGTGTGGTTACCATGGCACTGAGACGAATGCCCTTGCACCTCTCACAGACTTTCTATGCGGACCTTATCGGTTAGCGGTCGCAGTCTGTGGCTGTTTCTCACATGTACCCTCTGTGTTATCGATCAGTAACATACCTGCCATACAGTTGCAACTTTTTAACTGGTCCAGTGGAGTGCACCTTTCGATGCTTGTTCTTAGCAGTGCATATTGTACCATGGGCTCTTTAACCTACCTAGTCTGGTGTCGCTACCTTTAGTCCGGGTATATACAGAATTCCTGAAAAGGAAAGGTTCTCCTCCCACACCCCCCATCACTGCCGCAAATATGAAGAATGCGGTGTGTGTGTGGGGGGGGGGTTAAGTGTATGGTGGTGGTGAGTTTTGAAACTTGGATGGGGCCCCCTGTGACAGCACTGGACACACAAGTCTGATATTGACCCATTTCAAATGATTTTCTCCACCACTCCGCCTCTTCTCCTGGCTGCCATTTTGTAGAAGAGTGGAAAACTAAAGATTAAAAGTGGCTGGGGATAAGGACTACCATGCAGCAGATTCTGTGGTCCAGGCCCCCTCATGGTCACATGGTCTGCTGTAATTATATCACTGGAAATCTGAACAGACTCTTAGTTGAATTGCTAAGACAAGTAGCATAACTACCATACAGTAGACCCTACAACCATGGGGACTAGACCATTATGAGGCCTGCTATTATGGTACCTTCTCACCAGTTCCTTCTATTTCTTTAAATTATTGCCCATCGCATATAAACTTGGCTGTAGCAAACAATGCCAGTCAGCAGCTACAACAGCAAATATGGTTTTGAACTGTATTAAAAGGGGCATTCTTCTAAACTGAGTTATTCTTCCACTTTAAATATTGTTGGTAATGTTCCACCTAGAATATGCATTGAAGAACATGTACAGTTTGGTCTACAAGCCCTCAAACAGGGAATTATTTTGCATAAGAGCTGACATTAAGCAACTTAGCAGCTGTGGGTTTTTATTTGCCATCCACTTCTTGTTAAGAATTTTGTTTGGGCCACATTTTTTAAGTCAACTTCCAAATAAATATTATTGTGCCATAAACTGTTTGTTTACATAGTGCCATAGTAACACTGATAACAATGCAATATTATGTATACTTACAAAGACCGAAACAAAAAAGGTACATATCTTTAAATGACTTATGCTTAAGATAGGCCAATTGACATCATTTTTATATTTCTTCACCTTGGAGCAGCTGGAAGATTGATTCATAATGTCAGGAAGTGAATATCTGATGCATCTGTAAGCATTAGCTAACCATAAAGAGAGATATTTTGCATCTGAGGCTGATATTTTAAAACAAATCTCTGCTAAATGATTCATTTTGTACACTAATAATACCACCACCCAGTGTGTGAAATTTAAGTGGGATATTTAGAAAGATACATCATGTCAGAGACAGTAAAGTCTATGCACACCCTCAATGGAAGTGCAAGAAATCTCATCACAAGTACTAAATTAAAATATCATATTACTGTACATCAGAAAAAAATTCTATGTTATTTATAACTCCTCAAGCAGAATTATATGTTCAGTTAAAAAGAATATAGTACAGAAGAAAGACAACAGTACCTTTATGTTGCTTACCCAACCTTCCAGCTGTGCAAAATGCATGGGAAATGCTGATCTTCACACTGTGTTGTGGTCATTATCTCGCACAAAGGGCTCTTTGAAACATTTCTGGAAATAGCAGTTTTAAAAACCTAAAATGCATGTACTGTAAAGCAACACCCCATAGAAGATTGCAATTTTGAAATACAGTACAGTAAAACTGTATGTTGATGGAAGACATTACTGAACCCCACTATTAAGTCCCAGACACAGATTTTTCCCCTAAAAGCTGTTATTTTAGTTCTTTGACATAAGATGTAAAATTGTAGTTCTATGACCTAAATGCAAATGCATGACTTGAATTTAAATAGTTCAGTAAAGGGATCAGGAGATCATTTTTATGCAATTCAGTTAAAATAATGTCAAGTGTCAGATGATTGCCCCACTACCTGGAAAAACCTGAACATCAATGTCTAGTGACAACAAATGGTTAACAAATGTATATTGCGTTGTAAGATTAGAGCCTCATCAAATAAACAGGACTTATTAGATTTATAACAAACAGTACTCCACCCATTTATTAATGGAAATAAATAGATTGAGAAGTGTTACATCTGTATTAATTGTATATGTACAATCTTACAAACATTATGGGGCCAATTCATTAACTTCGAGAGAAGGGTTCGAAGTAAGTGTAAGTGTTTTTTGGGCTACTTCGACATCGAATGGGCTACTTCGACCTTCGACTACGACTTCGACTTCGAATCAAAGGATTCGAACTAAAAATCGTTCGACTATTTGACCATTCGATAGTCGAAGTACTGTCTCTTTAAGAAAAAACTTTGACCCCCTAGTTCGCCACCTAAAAGCTACCGAACCCAATGTTAGCCTATGGGGAAGATCCCCATAGGCTTGGCTAAGTTTTTTTGGTCGAAGGATAATTCTTCGATCGTTGGATTAAATCCTTCGAATCGTTCGATTCGAAGGATTTAATCGTTCGATCGAAGGATTATTCCTTTGATCGTTCGATCGCAGTTTTTGCACAAAATCCTTCGACTTCGATATTCGAAGTCGAAGGATTTTCATTCCCAGTCGAATATCGAGGGTTAATTAACCCTCGATATTCGACCCTTGATGCATCTACCCCTATGTATTTTTTATAGTTTCCATCATACATCTGTTGCACCAAATGTAAAAAGGAAAAAAATATATAAGCAAAGTATTTTCCTGAAATATACTAATTAGTCAAATCACGGTGAAGTCACAACATAATTCTGGTATGAATCAAAACAATACAATGCCCAAAATGCACGGTATTCCTGAAAATGTTACATCACCTGCCACAGTATTCATCTATTTTTATACACTGCAAGAATGCTTATAATTTAAAACATATGTAGGCATGACAGGTAGGAAGAGAAGAAATAGTGTTAATGAGTATGCCGGCCTGAAATAGCAATAAACTATTTTGATCTTAGAAAAAAACATTATGTTTGAAGCATTTTCAGAAATACCATTTATTGATTTATGAGACTTATGGAAAAATGAGGAATTATTGCAAAGGAGCCTGGGCACCTCCTTGGGTGGTATCTCAGTTGTTAGGTATTCTTTCTTGATATATTGGGGTCCTACATTTAAAAAATGTTACACAGATACATACAGGCACCTGCTAAAATTCACCACAGGGTTTATTTTTTAGAAGATACTGACAATGCCATTAGTAGGGCCTTGTGCCTGCAAGGTAGGGGGTGGTTCCAAAACTGTAGGGCTCATTCCCATGGAGGGAGAGAGCTGTGATCAGTGGTGGTAGGGCTTTGCATGAACATCAGCCAACAGGAGATCTGAGAATACCTGTTTGCTGTCCTAGATACACCTGAGCTCATCTTGATCAACAAATAGAATGAGTAGGTCTTTCCAGCTGACACCGGGTCACCAATTCTGATTAAAAGAAAGGAGGTTCCATTTAAATATTCGGAAGGGTTTTTTTATGGTGTGTGAAAATGAATCAGTTGTACTGGCTAATACATTAGATAGCTTTAGTAAGGGGTTGGATGACTTTTTAGCAAGGGAGAACATACAGGGTTAAGAAAGAAAGAGAGTAGTACAAGTTGATCCAGGGACTAGTCCAACTGCCATCTTGGAATCAGGAAGAATTTTTGCCCCCTGAGGCAAATTAGAGAGGCCGCAAATGGGGTGTTTTGCTTTCCTCTGTATTAACTAGCAGTAGGCAGGTTATATATAGACTTAACAGTTTAAACTTGATGGACGTGTGGATTATCTTTACTTTAAGCATATGATCAAATAGCATTGGTCATGATCAAGTTCTTGATCAAAGGTCGAGGTGAATTTTCGAATGAAAAAAATTAGAATTTCAAGCTATTTTTTGTGTAGTTCGACTAGGGAATAGTCCAAATTCAATTCAATTTGAAAAAAATTTAAAAAATTTGAATTTTTGAAATGTATAATGTACTGTCTCTTTAAAAATTTGACTTCAACCATTCGCCATCTAAAACCTGCCGACTTGCTGTTTTAGCCTATGGGGGACCTATTTGGAGTCAATTGGTGGACTTTGAAAAATCTAAAGGTTTTTTGGAAAAAACTTTGAATCGAATTCGATCTAATGCGCTATTTCTTCGATTTGCACAATTTGAATTCGGCTAAATAAGCACATATTTGATCAAAAACTGACCTATTCGACCCAAAAAAAAACTTTGACTTAATTTCGGTTGGTCTTATTGAATTCGAATTTCGACGTTTTTTTCAAATCAATATTTGACCCTTGATAAATATGCCCCTCAAGGAAGAAAAAATGGCACCAAATCTGTTTATAGAAAATTAGTGAATGTAAAATGAATTTAAGATGTGTGCATTAATTAAGATAAATGCTTCCTTGCACCCATTCCATTATAAGTGGCAAAAAATGGTGCTTTAGATTCTGTTCTTCACCAAAACCCTAGCCTGTCACTCTATGTATTGAAATGAAAATCCAATAAATGTTTCTATAGCTCTGAGCACTTATTTTATGATAGCATGGGAGTGAAAGAAGGAGGCACTATAAATTGTATGTGCAACATTAATCATTAATTAACCTCCTTCTGTCTGGTAGTAAATAAAAGAATGTGAACATTATCATTTATGTGCATCTCAGGATGATCAGCAGTGTCGGATAAAATATGTCTTGTATAACTTGATTAAATGGCCTCATACATTAACTATTTTCATGTTGAAGCCCCCTTTTTTGGTCCATTATTTGTTCCGTGTACCTTAAAATAAAGTTATGGCCAAATCATAATATTGTTATACTATCTAATATTCCAGGAACATCTAGGACATCAAGCAATCATTCATTCCAATCATTCAGACTGACCAACACTGCTTTGTTCCCTGCTTTTTGAGGCATCTCTATATGACTTCTGCAATTGGTCACTTGGCTGGATAAATACAAAAAATCCACAAATTAGTTCAAATGAATCAACCTGTTTCTGTGAATTTTTTTTAAAGGATTGATCAGAAGCAATGTATATCACAACAGAGCACTGTTTATCTGGGAATCCAAGCAAAGTGCTTCTTTTCTGGTGCATTTTATACTGTTGTTGGCTAGGCCAAATCTTGCTTATCTTTTTTTACTGTGGTACCCTTGCAGTGCAAATTAAGACTTCATCCAAGCGGAGATTAACTAATCATCTCTCATCTCAGAGTGTATGTCAATAAAAGGAATGCCAACAGACACAAACACAGAAAAATATTTAAACTTTTAAAACTAAAACCAACTTGCTCCTTTAAATAATGGATCCATAACAAATATACAGTACAGACACATAAATAACTATGTAGTACAGGTATGGGACCTGTTATCCAGAATGCTCAGGACCTGGGGTTTTCTGGATAAAGGATCTTTCTGTAATTCAGGTCTTCATGCCTTAAGTCTACCAGAAATTCATTTAAACATTAAATAAACCCAATAGGCTGGTTTTGCTTCCAATAAGGATTAATTATATCTTAGTTGGGATCAAGTACAAGCTACTGTTTTATTATTACAGAGAAAAAGGAAATCATTTTTAAAAATTTGGATTATTTGGATAAAATGGAGTCTATGGGAGCCATTCTGTAATTCGGAGCTTTCTGGATATCGGGTTTCTGGATAAGGGATCCTATACCTGTACTGAGAATCAATATGTGAGAATATAGCTTTTATTTGAAAATCCATAATGAAACAATTTCCAGTAAAAAATACTGTATGTCATTTTTGGTTCTATTTTTCTTAATTATATGGAGCTATATTGGTCGGATCATGGCATACCAATTTCAGCTTTTTACATTTTAATTAACCTAGTAGTGTTCTAAAAACCCTCTTCATTCCACAATTGGGAAAGTGCTATACAGCAGGCCATTTGCTTGTTGTAGTGCTGAGTGCAAGTGAAACCTCACTGCCAAGGGTGAATCACATATCTACAATAAAGCAGTGGTAAAAATTTTGGTTTATTGTGTTAAAGGGACACTGTAATTTTTTCAGTTAATAGTGCTGCTCCAGCAGACTTCTGCACTGAAATATACAAGTAAAAAAAAAACACTTAGGGGCAGATTTATCAAGGGTCGAATTTCGAAGTGGAAAATAATTAGAAATTCGACCATCGAATAGAATCCTCCGACATTCGAATTCGAAGTTGGAGGATTTTCGAAGTTGGAGGATTTTATTCATACTCCGATCGTACTTCGAATCGTACGATTCAAACGATTTTACCGTACGATTGTATGATTTTCCTTCGATACTCAAAAACTAAGAAAATTGCTCTGGCAGGTCCCCATAGGCTAACATAGCACTTCGGCAGGTTTAAGTTGGCAAAGTATTGAAGTCAAAGTTTTTTAAAGAGACAGCACTTTGACTATCGAATGGTCGAATATTCAAAGATTCTTACTTCGAATCGAAGTCGAATTTAATTTGAAGTCGTAGTATCCTATTCGATGGTCGAAGTACCCAAAAAATTACTTCGAAATTCGAACTTTCTTAACTTTGAAAATTCACTCGAGCTTAGTAAATCTGCCCCTTATTGTGCTAGGAATTACATTTTACATAGAGTGAATTATTAGTATTTGCAGTGTAAACAGTGTAATTTAGAAATAAAATGTAAACCATAAAAACAGAATCCCTTTAAAGACTGGCAGCATATTTGGCTTTACATCACATTGATAACGTTGATAACATTTATGTTGCTTTTCCAGCTACAATTCATAATTTAATTTCAAAACTTCTATACAACTGCAGTGATTTTATTAAAAGTCTGTGATTTTATTACAATTTGCAATGCAATAACAGGGTAATGAAGAATATTACATTGTGGGATGCAAATTATATTCTTATTTTTATTTCTATTTGCAAATTTTATAACTTTTCCCTCATAGACAACTGTAGGTATGTGAACCAATGTTGAAATATCAGATGAAAACTGAAAATGAAACATTACTAATTATACTTTATTAAAATAAAAACTCTTTTTGTAACTGTGTATATCCACTTACATGGATAATGAAGTCAAATTGCCTACTGTTACAGAGAGAGATTATAATTGGAATAATTGCCAATATAGTAAATCATCATTACTGTTTTTATAGAGTGCTATCAACCACAAGAAGTTGTAATGAATTTAGTATAATCCATTAGTTTTAAATAGTTACTCTTTCTAGATTAGGCTTCTAGCTGGAAAAAAATCCCAGAAAAACGAAACATACATTTTAGGTACAATAACCACAGTATGGAAGCATTTATCTATGTAAACATAAAGGGGGTTATTTACTAAACTCTGAATGCAAAAATCACGAAAAATTCATGATTCTTTTTTATAAAATTGGACTTTTAAAAAAATTAAAATTTTTAAGGAATTTATTTAAGCCCAGAGAATGGAAAAGTCTGAATATAAAAATTCGTCATCTCAGACCTGTCGAGGTTGCATATACGTCAATGGGAGAAGTCCCAATGATTTTTTGTGCACTGGGTTTCGTGCAATACTCCGAAGTTTTCTGAGTTTTCGGGTGAAAATTCCGAATAAATCTTGAAATTTGAGAAAATCTGATTTTTTTTCCTGCAAAGCTAATTTTCGGTAAAATTTAATAAATAAGTGTAAAAAAACCCGAGCGGATTTGATCGGAGTTTGTAGCAGAAAATATTGAGATAAATTTGGACTTTAATAAATAACCCCCTAAGTGAAGACGTCTTAAAATTATGCGTCTATGCTCTACAGATTTTAATTTATCAGTCATGTGTTCTGAACCATTAGTAACTTTTGTGAAAGAAATTTAGTTAAAAGGGAACCATGACTTGGCTTGCCGTTTTCTACAAGCCAGAACCCTTTAGTAAAATGTATACAGCTGGCCATATGCAGGCTAATAAAAGCTGCAGACTTGGAATCTCCAGACTCCAGAGTTGCCAGTTTATTGGCGTATGTATGGGGCATTCAACACTGCCTTACTGACTGATATCTGGCAGAAAATTGACCAAATATCTATCTAAATTTAAATGTTTTACGGGCGGCAATTCAGACTAAATTTACTGAATCACAGAAAGGGCAACAAAATGTCTCATTGGCCATAGCATTTAAAGCAGTCAGATTGTGAACTAGCAGTATTTGAAAAGTAAGTTTTTAGGCATTTTATATACGTTAGAGCAGGGTTCCCCGACCTTTAGAACCCGTGAGCAACGTTCAGAAGTAAAAGGAGTTGGGGAGCAACACTAGCATGAAAAATGTTCCTGGGGTGCCAAATGAGGGCTGTGATTGGTCATTTAGTAGCCCCTATGTGGACTGTCAACCTACATTGAGGCTCTGTTTGGCAGTACATCTGGTTTTTATAAAACCAAAACTTGCTCTAAGCCTAGAATTCAAAAATAAGCACCTGCTTTGAGACCACTGGGAGCAACATCCAAGGTGTTGGAGAGCAACATGTTGCTCACGAGCTACTGGTTGGGGATCACTGCGTTAGAGGAACATGGATCACTGTCATTGTGTGTTTCTGTTTGCAGACATGCAGCGCCCTGCTCTGCATTTATTGTCGATCCGTCTTTGTGCTAAAAAATAAAGGCACACAGAGTTAAAAAACATAATTATATTTGTTCTGAAGAAATTTTGTATCACTGTTAGTGATGGGTGAATAAATTCGCCTGGCATGAATTTGCAGCGAATTTCTGCGTTTCGCTGCTGGCAAATAAATTCGCGAATCTCCTGCGAAAATTCGCTGGTGAAAATTCGCCGGCGTCAATTTCCGGTTTTCACGTTTTTTTTTCCGAAAATGTCAGATTTTCAAGATGTTTTTAGTGAAAACCTTACAATTTCACAATTTTTTAGTTAAAACATCCAAATTTAATTTTTTCGTGAAAACTTTGAATTTCATGATTTTTTCATGAACTTTCCGATTTCACAATTTGTAGAATTTTTCGTCAAAGAGAAACGGGAGAAATTTGCCAATCACTAATCACTGTGTAAATACCTCTAATCAATTCATGTTATTACATGCACCCCAAAGAACCTCTAACACTATGGGGGTCATTTACTAGCATGCATCAAATTTCTAATTTTCTTCCACTAATCTCTAAAAATGATTTCTATATTTCTAAAAAACAAAACAAATTTTAGATTTATTAAGTGAAAAAAACATGTAAACCTTTATTGCAAAACTTTGGCAAGTAAATGTTATCGAGGTGCTATAAAAGTCAATGAGAGCTGTGCTGATCCTATCGGACCACTTTATATCAATTCGGATTTTTTCTCCTTGTAAGAAGAACTCAAATTTTTCAAGGATGTCAAGATTGTCATAGATTTTAGCTCATCTTTCAGCACTTTTTTCATTTATTCAGATTTTTTAATAAATCTGACAACATTAGCAGTTTTAGGGGCATATTTACGAAAACTTTTTTCACTTTATTAAAAAACAAACTTCCAAACCCGAATGCCCTTAATTCACCAATAATTATTCTCGATAAAATCTGTGTGAGGAAAAGTCACAATAAAATCAAGCATCAATTTAAACCATGCAGATTTTTCAAGTAGTCGCTCAGAAAACTCTAATTTACAGTATCAAGCTGTTCCCCGAAATTTGTCGGATTATGAAACAAAAACCAGAGCAAACAGTAATAAACTATCAGGAATCCTGAAGCAGGGCCGTAACTAGGGGTAGGCAGAGTAGGCAGCTGCCTAGGGCGCCATCCTCGAGGGGTGCACCTTTAAGAGAAAAGTTGTTTTTTTTTAAAAATTTCTTGTCTTTTAACAACAGCCCTCTCGTTGCGTTATTTGAATACTGTGGGCGGACCCTCCCCTGCAACCTCCCTCACCTCCCTCTTGCCAGCGAGTAGTTATCACCTTAGACGCCTCTATTTAACATACTCCTGTGCGGCGGTGCGCGCGCACGGCGATGACGTCACTGACACGGCTGGGCGGCAGAGAGCCGCAGAGAGCTGGCGCGTTGGTGTGGCTCGCTGCTCGCACCAAAGACATTCAAAAAGAAATAAAGAAAAACCCACCTGGGCTTGTATTCTGACACTTCCTGCTGACACAGGTACATTGATACTTGGGGGCAATATAATCTGATTTTTGGTAAAGATTGGCAATAATATGCCTGCTGGGCTTGCTGGCACAGGTACAGGGGGCAGTATGGCTGCTGGCACAGGGGGGTAATATGGCTGCTAGCACATGGGGTAGTATGGCTGCTGGCACAGGGGTCAGTGGGATGGATGGCTGCTGGGCTTGCTGTTACAGGTACAGGGGGGCAGTATGATGGCTGCTGGTACAGTATGGCAATATGATGGCTTCTGACACAGGTACATTGGAGCAATATGATGACTGTTGGGCTTGCTGGTACAGCTATGGTGTGGCAATGTGATAAAATTATCCTTCTGAAAAACCTAACCATAATGGTAAGGGGCTAAATGGTAAGGCTTAACGGGTTGGGGGGGCGCTGATTGAAGCCCTTGCCTAGGGTGCCAAAATACCTTGGCCCGGCCCTGTCCTGAAGTTAAAAAAGCATGTTCCAGTTGTTAAAGGGACCATCTGCTATTGACTTCTATATGATTTCGACAAATTTTAGCTGGAGTATTTTTGGATTTTGAATTTTTAGCAGCTTTGGAGCATAATAAATCTCCAAAAATTGAGTTTTTTCCCTTCTAAAAATTCTGAATTTATGCCTTTTAAAATGCGACCACAAAAATTTGAGACTTGATTAAAACCCCCCTTAGAGTATGTGAGTTTAGTCAAGGTTTCAAAAACCTTTTAAAAACAAAAAATCAACCTTTCATAAATAAGCCACCTCCTGTGTGTAGAAAGTCCCAAGTAGATACTGTGCATATTTGGTTTTATTGTTTATTCTTCCCTCTTAACAGCAACTTGTATAAACACAAGTTTAAGTTTAGTGATTCAAACGATTGCATAAAATATAATGTGACTGATTTGGCTTGGATAGTAATGTACTGAGTTCAGCATGGTCACATGGTAATTATACTACTGTAGCAGCAATATAAATGTGTGAGCATTTAGTGATAATATTCACATACAAAAGAGAAGAGAAATACAGGCAAATTTGTATTCCATTTGTCCTAACCTTTTTTACACAAAATGTCATTTGATATTTTTTACCATTCACCCACAGATTCATTTAAATGTATCCTCTGACCCCTGAATACATAACAGCAATGTTTGGTTCTGGGAAGCACAACTTTAGACACTTTCTTTCCTATAATTATGGATAAATACTGGTTCCATTAAATGATTCAAATGCATTAGGCACAGTTCAGGCACACAATCTGTAAGTTTAAAAATATATCTTTGAAACAACAATATCATTCTTTATCATTCTCTGCAAATACAGAGAAAAACTATATCTAATTAAATTTGCTGTCAAATAAGAAGAGTCAAGGGGCGTGGCCTGAATGCGTACTGAGTAAGACATGGGGTAGTATGGCTGCTGGCACAGGGGTCAGTGGGATGGATGGCTGCTGGGCTTGCTGTTACAGGTACAGGGGGGGCAGTATGATGGCTGCTGGTACAGTATGGCAATATGATGGCTTCTGACACAGGTACATTGGAGCAATATGATGACTGTTGGGCTTGCTGGTACAGCTATGGTGTGGCAATGTGATAAAATTATCCTTCTGAAAAACCTAACCATAATGGTAAGGGGCTAAATGGTAAGGCTTAACGGGTTGGGGGGGCGCTGATTGAAGCCCTTGCCTAGGGTGCCAAAATACCTTGGCCCGGCCCTGTCCTGAAGTTAAAAAAGCATGTTCCAGTTGTTAAAGGGACCATCTGCTATTGACTTCTATATGATTTCGACAAATTTTAGCTGGAGTATTTTTGGATTTTGAATTTTTAGCAGCTTTGGAGCATAATAAATCTCCAAAAATTGAGTTTTTTCCCTTCTAAAAATTCTGAATTTATGCCTTTTAAAATGCGACCACAAAAATTTGAGACTTGATTAAAACCCCCCTTAGAGTATGTGAGTTTAGTCAAGGTTTCAAAAACCTTTTAAAAACAAAAAATCAACCTTTCATAAATAAGCCACCTCCTGTGTGTAGAAAGTCCCAAGTAGATACTGTGCATATTTGGTTTTATTGTTTATTCTTCCCTCTTAACAGCAACTTGTATAAACACAAGTTTAAGTTTAGTGATTCAAACGATTGCATAAAATATAATGTGACTGATTTGGCTTGGATAGTAATGTACTGAGTTCAGCATGGTCACATGGTAATTATACTACTGTAGCAGCAATATAAATGTGTGAGCATTTAGTGATAATATTCACATACAAAAGAGAAGAGAAATACAGGCAAATTTGTATTCCATTTGTCCTAACCTTTTTTACACAAAATGTCATTTGATATTTTTTACCATTCACCCACAGATTCATTTAAATGTATCCTCTGACCCCTGAATACATAACAGCAATGTTTGGTTCTGGGAAGCACAACTTTAGACACTTTCTTTCCTATAATTATGGATAAATACTGGTTCCATTAAATGATTCAAATGCATTAGGCACAGTTCAGGCACACAATCTGTAAGTTTAAAAATATATCTTTGAAACAACAATATCATTCTTTATCATTCTCTGCAAATACAGAGAAAAACTATATCTAATTAAATTTGCTGTCAAATAAGAAGAGTCAAGGGGTGTGGCCTGAATGCGTACTGAGTAAGACGTGTTGGTAAGAGCTCCGCACATTACCCTGATATTAACACCGGTTTGAACGGAATCCAGAGCTTGGACATCCCCGTCGTCACCCACATTAACCAGCACACGCAGTGCTCAGTCCGTTGGGGCTACATACGAGCAGTTTCACATGGGGAAAAACGGTACTAGCCAGCCACAAGGTAGGTCTACAGATGCAACGCCAGGTACCGCACAAAATGACGCAGAAACACCAAGGCCTGACCGAGACTCCTCACCGGAGACGGATGATGGGCACTCGGTAAGTGCTACAATACAGCAAAGATAAAGCCAATTTGCCAGGATCTCGGCAACACATGCAGCTGGCGATCCCCAGGCATTGGACATGCTGGACTCAGAGCCAAACGATATGGCTGCTGAACCATCCGTGCCAGACCATACCCTACGTGAAATTGCAGCTACTGGGTCAGAATCATAATACTGTACCCAATAAACTAGATGAGTTAAAGATTGATTTTAACCTGGTAAAACAGGACGTACAGAATATCAGAGACCGCACCACAGAGATGGAGAAGAGGATATCAGATCTGGATGATTTGGTGCACACCCTGCCTGCCAGACTGTAGAACACAAACCGAGGCACGGCCGGAGGCAGCGGCTTTGGAGGTACGGCCGGAGGACTTAGAGAAACAACATTCACCTAATTGGCCTGCCAGAAAATCTGATTTTAATCTTAAATCTGATTTTATTTTATTCCATTCTACACCAGCTGGATCCACTGGTTAAAGTACCACTCCACATAGGGTTCTTATAACGTTTGCACTTGCTCCCACCATCGTCATGGCTACGATTAACATAATCTCCTGGAACGTCAGAGGGCTGGGAAGTTCAATTCAAAGAGGGTTGGTGTTTGAGGTGCTTAAGACTGCCAAACCACACATAATTTTCTTACAGGAAACATACCTGGATAGCTCCAAGTGGCTCTCCCTGAAAAGACCATGGATAGCTTCTACATATCACTCCGTATATTCTAGCTATGCAAGAGGAGTGTCTATATTGGTATCAAAGTCTTGTATTTTTCCTATGCATAAGTTGATAACTGACAGAGAAGCTAGATATCTTGTTATGCATTGCTCTTTATTCTACAAATCATACCTAATAATTAATATTTATGTACATCCGCCATTCAAGGAGGAATTGATGTCTCACATTATGGAAAAGGTGGCTACCTTTCCACTCCTGCCACTATTAATTAGGGGCGATTTTAATACAGTGATGTCAGAGGTACAGTATAAGTAACGCCCCCAAGGTAATAGGACCACTCCCTTAACTGCATGGGCCTCTACTTTTCAGTTAAGGGACCTATGGAGGCTTAAACATGAAAAATCCTTTACATGCTATTCATTAGGTTCACCTGAGATAGTTAAAGACCTCGGCATCAATACTGTCTAGAGGCATCTCAGACCATTCCCCAGTATTAATATCCCTCTCAACAACCAATAATTCATCGGACTCTAGTTGGCGTCTTAGCAGTTTCTGGGTTAACTTTGACTCCATAGCAGAATCTATAGAGCTGCAATTAGATTCTCACATCAAAATTAATACCGACTCTGCCTCTCCCCAGATAGAATGGGATACTCTTAAGGCTTATTCCAGAGGGCTATATATTTCTCACATTAAGTGCTTTAAAAAACAAGCCCAAAGCGAAATCTCTAGCCTTGAAGACAAAGTGCTGGAAACTGAGTCAGATTATGTTAGGTCTCATACAGATTCTGCCAAACAGGAATGATTAAATGCCCAGGCTGCACTTCAACTAGCACAAACAAAACTTGTAAATAGACAAATAATATATCAGAAAGCAAACATATTTGCTCATGGAGATAAAAAGTAACTCCTGCCCACTGGGCACTACCTTCACATGTTTGTTAAGTTCCCTCACTACACTGGGCCCCTTGTGGACTTCCAGCAAAACCAGATAAATTGGGGTCCCCCCTGTACTCACAGTACTCCTTTGAGAGATTGTTAAATTATGTATTCCCAAGTAAATAGTACACAAGTAGGGGCAACAAATGCTAAACATGTTAGAAGGGCTTAAAGGATAAGTCAAACTTAAAAATAAGTGAATGTAGAATTGATGAGTGTGCTATTCTAAGCATTTTTAAAATGTACGTTCATTATTTATTTATTTTTAATTCCAATATATTAAAGGAAACATGTACTGTTAAAATCAATGAATTTTGTTACAACAGTGCCACCTGATGGTTTGAGCCTCAGGGTACTCTTTGCTCTTCTACTCTTTAATTTATTGGCTGTACTTTTGTATAATATCTGTATGTTCAGCATATAAACCTATTTATTGTACAGCAAGTTGAAGAGATCCAAACACTGCAAAGAAAACATACAGTACAATATAACAATATAAAAGAAAACATTACTAAATTATATATACAAAAAAATGAGTCTATGCTAATTTAAAAAAAATATATAAAATTTAATTTTTGTCCATAGAATTTCATTATAGCTAATCCTTAGTGGATAGTTTTATCTTTTAAAAATAAACATACTGTAAGTATAATCCAACTTGTGAAATCCTAATAAGAATGCAATTATGGACCAAACTGTAGTTTTCTGAGACACAAAAAAGAAATATTTCAGAATTTCAAAATAAGACTGGTGGAAATGCATGCTTCTCCTGTAGTGATGGGCGAATTTTTTTGCCAGGCATGGATTTGCAGGGAATTTCCACACTTCACCAACTGTGAATGTTTTCACAAAACTACCACGAAAATTGGCAGTGGAAAAGTTAGCTGTGTCAAAAAAATATTGTCGCTGGCCAAAATTATTCAGACGCTCATTGACTTTAATGCATTTGGACAAAAGATTTGCGCCTATAAAAATTGTCAAAGTCATGTCAAAATTGTTGCACGTCAAAATAATTTTGACGCCCATTGACTTCCATGAGTTTTGTGAATTTTTTCAAAGTTTTGCTAATTTTGAATAATGCATTTGGACAAAAGAGTCACGCATGTAAAAATTGCAGTGCTTATAAAATTGTCGCACGTCAAAATTATTCAGATGCCCATTGACTTTAATGCATTTGGACACAAGATTTGTGCGCATAAAAATTGTCAGTCATGTCAAAATTGTTGCACGTCAAAATAATTTTGACGCCCATTGACTTCAAGGAGTTTTGTGAATTTTTTCAGTTTTGCTAATTTTTCCGCGAATCAAAATGGTACAGATTCGCTCATAACTATTCTCCTGCCAAGGCATTGCGTCTTATTCATGTTTCCAAAGTTGTCTCTAACATTCTACACAGCTTAAGCACAAAGAATAATAGAAAGAAATGGAATACATGTAATTTATGGATTCATTCATATTTCGAGCGATGTTTTGTGGATGTGACATTTAAACAAAAAAAATCAATATCTACTTTTACACCATGCCTAGGGGCTCAATTACTAGAATATGTGGTCAGACTAGGGATTTAAAATAAAGGTAGTGAATTAAAAAAATGCATGATTTACCATTTTTTTCTTCAATTTTCCTGATTTAACATGATTTTAACAAGATTTTTAGAAAGATATTAAATTATAGTTGTTGCATTAGAAGTCAGTAGGAAATGTATTGTTATCATTTTGGAGAGTTTACTTTTGACGAATTTATGAATTCAGTGAGAAAAAGCTATCTTATGGTTTATCACACAAAAACTCATGGACGAGATTCATTTTAGTTCCAGTTTTAACCCATAGACTTCAATAGAGTTTTCACATGTTAGACTGTAAGGTATGTTTTTCTGAATTGAATTGCATCTCAAATTGAATATGGTCCAAGTGATTTTTCACGTGATAAACCTTTTTCACTAAACTGAATCTGGCCCTGAGTGAAAACTTTTTTTTCTGCAATTTTACATGATCACAAGTAACCCAAATATGATCAGGATTAATATTGATGATCAATTTTCCTTCCTAGTTGTGTGCTCATGCAAGTGCACACAAATTTTGAGGCACACAAAAATATTGTGTTTTTATATCATTTCTAACTTTTTGTCATGATTTGTCATAAATATGACCACATTGTGGAAAATCTTGGGAAGCTGCAAAAGTCACAGTTACAATTCATTTATTGATTAATTGTGTACTTTTTTCATGGGATTTATTTAGATTTCCCCTATTTTATTTACATTAATGCGTAAGCCACATACAGTATATAAAGGAAATATAATTACAGGTATCTTTATGAAGTACTATCTTTAAATCTGTCCTTCGCCTTCTGAATTTTCTTTATACCAATTCAACTAATAAAAACATCTAAAACAAAATGTACCTGCATTCAACAGTGTCGTATTCATGAAGGCAGGCATTTAGGTGCCCCCCTACTGCCCCATAACTTGCATTATTCACAGACTAATCTTCTCTGGTAGTCTTGAACTTCCATATGGTCTTCTTAGATGACCCCTATAATCTTGAAAATGTATCCTCTTTCTATTGTTTTTGGTTATGTACTCCCCATATTTGCAGTTATTTTCCTGTTACATTCACAGTAGCTGTTATTATTTTATAGAGATCTAGGTTTCTTAGTTGGTTCCTTATTAATCCTATAATGAGTATACCTGAGTTATCAAGATGTCACAGTAATACTCTATGGGCAGTTGACTGGAAATAGTTCATTACATTGACAGTTTTTTCCATTATGGGCATTCATTTATCCGATGTCGGATTTTATCAAAATCCAAAATTTTCTGTCAGAAAGGCAAGGGTCAATACCAATAGAATCGTCAGGCAGGTGTCAGGATTAGCAGAGTTCAGGGTAGTCAGGCAGGCAAGGGTCAATATTGGCAGAGTTCAGAGTAATCAGACAGGCAGGAGTCAAAACCAGGAATCAAACACAATATGACACACCCAGGATACTAAAAAGTAGAACCTAACAACGGGCAATGAGTTTGAGTAAGCAGCCCCTTTAAATATTTGAAGCTCGCATCACTTGGCGGGATGACATAACGTGGCCAACGCATAAACCCAGAAGAGATCGGCCCCGCGCTCCACAGCAACTTCGGCACTTGAGGAGAGAGAACTAGGACTGCGTCCCGAGATGAAGTACTTTTTTTAACACCATAAATCATGAAAAGTTTTAGATTTTTCTACAAAAAAATGGTGTTTTACCCATTAAAGTTCCAACCAGAAAAATTAGACTTTAATAAATAACCCCCTTAGTGTTTGTATTTTTTGTTTCTCAACATGCCATATTTAAAATGCTGTGTACCATCTGAATATGGGACTAGTTGCAGTATGAAGGTAGGGACTGATATTCAATGCTCAGTAAGTTTACGGAATGCTAATCATAGTTACTAATTAGTTCTAAGATTCTAAAATAGCATGTTCAAATTATTATGGTGTTAATTTGGCTAGAATATAGTTCTTTCAGTTAAACAAGCTAAGATAGGATGCTGTCATTTTTAAGGTTAAAATCTCAAAATGCAGTGTCTAGAAAATATTTCAGCAAACACAATAACCTTTCAGCTTTTCTTTGACAAAAATATTGTCTAATGAGTCTACTGGGTGACTGTCCCATAAACAAAATCCCTAGGCAATATTTTAAGGTCTGACTGCAATCTAAGAAAGACAGGAACTGTGATTAGAATGCAAATCTAGTACCTGAGGGAGAACAATCTCCTGTAATATTAATCAGAAGGGGTAATAGTAGACAGATGGATACATGATCAGAAGATGCATGCATTGTATTTTCTGAATTGTGCTCATTATGGAGCATTATCCTTATAAATATCAAGTAGGTCATTATTATGGCTTTGGGCTGAATCTCTAAATATCTCAACATAGCAACAGTGCAGGATAATTGTCGATGCAAAATTAGTTATCATGGGATGCCTTTCTCAAGTTGCATTAAATATGCATAGAACTTGCCATTGTTTTAGTTCATCTGAAACGTTCCTCTAAATGCAAACCATAGAAATGGACATACATGAAATTATATGGATAATAGATGCTATTATTATTATAGTGTAGCGACAAATTCATTTGAATGCAAAGCACAGAAATGTACATGTACATGCAATTCTATGTCAAAATTTGTTTTTCCCAACCAGATTGCAACCTATGGCTATAATTATGGCAAAACTAATTTATAGAACTCTGCCATGGATTACATAGAAAGTACAGGTACTGGATCTGTTATCTGGAAACCTGTTATCCAGAAAGCTCTGAATTAAGGAAAGGCTGTCTCTCATAGACTCCATTTTATCTAAATAATCCAATTTTTGAAATTTTTTGAAAAAAAAAAATCGAATTTTGAGCTATTTTTTGTGTACTTCAACTAGGGAATAGTCCAAATTCGATTAAAATTTGAAAAAAATTCGAAAATTCGAATGTCGAAATCTATCATGTACTGTCTCTTTAAAAATTCGACTTCGACCATTCGCCATCTAAAACCTGCCAAATTGCTGTTTTATCCTATATGGGACCTCCTAGAACCTATTTGGAGTCAATTGGTGGACTTTGAAAAATCTTGAAACGAATTTGATCGAATACGCTATTCCTTCAATTCGTACGATTTGCATTTGGGCGAATACGGACCTATTCGACCCCCAAAAAAAAAACTTGAAATTCGACCCTTGATAAATATGCCCCCAAATATTATTTGGAAGTCCTTCAGACATTATTACTAATATTGGTATAAAATCTAAACTAAACTGAACATAACCCTAGGGAAAAAAAGAGAATTAGAAGATGAGGTGGAATATGGCTAATCCAAATGATATAGTTAATATTATTAACTGCATAGTTGAAAGATAAGTGCACACTTTACATCTTGGTTTGCAAGGTGCACCATGAAGTACAACCTTTAGTGAAATTAGGTGTAGCACAAAGGGTGCTACTTCATTCAGAGTAGGCAGATGCTGGGCAGCACATGAGTACACACTGGAACACCCCTTAGCTTGCCTGTTACTCAGATGTGCCTGTTAGTTGTAAGTGATGGATAGTAAATAATAGGGCCATTAAATTCAAGAGATACATATATTTATTGTCCTTTTATTGTCTATGACTATGTGTTCTGCAAGGACTGGCACAGAGTGTAGATCACTATAAGCATAGACCATATGGGTGCAAGGGCTTGGTGCATAGGCGTTAAGGCCAAGGTGTGCAATTGTACTTCTCAGTGCTCTAGCACCAAGTATAGCAACAGATAATTGTCACTGGAAATTTAATTATCATGGGATGCCACTGCGTGTAAATGTTTACAGTATGGATAAAACCTTTTATTATTTTAGTTCATCATCTGACATAATCCTCTAATAGTGTAGCAAACCATGAGTATACATAATATTATATGGGTAAAGGTTGGTGTACTGGGGCTCATTTATAAACACTGGGCAAATTTGCACCTGGGCAGTAACCCATAGCAACCAATCAGTGATTAGATTTTTCCAGCCAGCTACAAGGAGAACAATGAAAGCAAACATCTGATTGGTTGCTGTGGGAAACTGCCCAGGTGCAAATTTGCCCAGTGTTTATAAATGAACCTCACTAATGCAAACCACAGAAATGTAAGTACATATACTGTACTTATTATGAATACTGCCATTTTAATTTGGTGCATAAATATTTCAACTTTGTGACAAAAAGGAAGATATATAATATTTCCCAACTAAAAGATATTCAACCGCCAAAAAGCTAGGGCCACATTAAAAACTCACATAAAAACACATTAAGATTTAAAAGAAAACATGCTACTTTTGACTATAGTTTAGTGTTTAATTTGATATAGATTCTGGCATGGATTATATAGGTAGAAATAATAAAGTCCGGAGAAAAGTGATAAAAACTGAGGCAAAGCACTTTGTTTTTAATACTTTGTACCCTGATTTTCAGGTTGTGCCCTGAGGCACAACTAGGGTGAAATACATTGAATGAAATACATTGAATGAAATGCTGCATTTTCTAAAGGTGGACGGAACATGAGAGCCCACTGGAATGCCCATAGCATGCCTGCCAGACAAGTGCAGAAGAGACATACTGTATACTGACTATGGCAGGTGCTAAGTAGAAGCCTGCCTTGCCTCACTATGCAAATAAAGTCGCAAAGTTCAGAGAAGAGCAACCTACACAGAACATTGTTGGGGGTGCAAATGCTCTGTACATTATGCATCCAGGGTAGTGATGAGCAGATTTTTTTGCCAGGCATGGATTTGTGGCAAATTCTACAATTCACAAAGGGAATCATTTATCAAAATTCAAAAAGTTCTCACTATTTTCTGAAAACTACTCTGACCAAATCCACTCAGACCCCCCTCTCCTATTTATCAATAATTTTCCCAAAAACTTCTTGTGTGGGAAAAAAACTCAATAAAATCTTTAAAAGTCTGAATCGTACAACCTATTCATATCTGTCTTCCAAAACTTGGACTTTTTCGGATTTGATGCCCGAAACCTCCGACTTTTTTGGATTTGACTCCCGGAAATCATGAAGACTTCATATTATTGAACGAAACCCAGCGCAGATCAGGGGGACATCTGCCATTGACTTCTATATGAACTCTGCAGTCCTGATTTGGAATACATTTTCATTCGAACTTTGAACACCATCAGAGTATAAATCTCGAAAAATATTTACTATGAAAAAATATAAAAGGCTTGGGTCCGCTGAACAGTATTATATATAATTTGTATAGGTTTACCTAAGTATGTGACATATAGGGACCCCAAAATTAGACACCCCATTCAAGCTTTCAGTTCTCTATTTCCAGATACTGCAAATTCAACACATTTACAGCATTTGGGGAGGGGGGGGGGCAAAGGAAGAAATATATGCTCACCTCAGAAAACAATATATCTCCCACATACTATTAGGTACCAAGATAAAACACCCAAATATCAATGCTTGGGGTCCACTGAACATTTTTATATCCAATGTGTATAGGTTTACCTAAGCATGTGGCATGTAGGGTACCCAAATGAAGACACGCCCATATGGTCTGTTATTTCAGGTACTGCGAAATCACATTTAAAGCATTTTTTTAGGGGCAAAGATAGAAAAAAGTACATTCACCACAGAAAATCATATATTTTTGAAAAGTACACATTCTCACGAATAAAGACAGTTTTTTTATGATATTTCTGAAAATCGCCTAAAATATTGCAATTGGTTGCATTTATCTCACACAATTTCTTACATACAATTGGAAAACACCCTTAATATTGATGCCAAGGGTTTACTGAACAGTTTGATGCCCAATATGCATAGATATACTAAAGCAGGTGGCCATGTGTGAACCCCAACTGAAAATAAGGCATTTGAATTTTCTCATCTGTCTTCTCACCTTCTGTGAACAAAGTCCCCTGGTTGCATACTATGTGCTACAAGACTCAACTAACTAGTAATGGGCAATTTGCTTCTCTGAAAAATTTGCAAAACTCTGAAAAAAACACGAAACAGCGGAAAATTTCTGAAACACATTGAAATTAATGGAGTGCGAAGCATTAAGGTCAATGGGCATCAAAATATTTTTTTTTTTTTCGGCAAACTTTTGCAGCAGTTTCACAAAAAAATTTGCAGGTGGTGAAATGCAGTCATTCACTGCTAATCCATGCCTGGCAAATAAATTCACCTATCAGTACTCCTAACAGCACAAAGACCCCCCATAACAATATATTTTTGTAAAGTACACATTCTAAAAATGTGTTTCTACTTCAAATGATCAAAGTGCAAATGATGCTTAAAAAAATATAAGGAACAATAATGCAAGCATAAAATTGCAATAAAATCACAAAAATCAAATACAATTAGCCAAATCAATAACAAAAAAATTGAAATAAAATTATTGATCCAACAGCATGGTTAGTGGTCAGAATGCTTGATCCAATAGTCACGCTGTGAAATCAACAGTTTTTAGGGGAATAACAAGAGGTAAACTGATGAAATGAATAACTAAAAAAATTCAAAAAAACCTATATGTATGCATGTGTGTACAGCTCTGAAAAGGATATAAATGTGTGTGCATGTGTATGTGGCTGTATAAATATGTGCAAAATTGTGCAAAAGAAAAAAAGCCAGAAAAGCAAAAGAATGTATGTGTAAGTTCATGTATGTATGTGCAAATGTGTGAATATGTGTAAATAATGGCAGTTACTGTTTCTAGGTGAAGGGGGGATTCTTAGCAGTGTTGGAAGGTCCAGGAGTGCAGAGCACAGAAAATGTCATAGTGAAAAAAAAAAACTTTTTTTATTTTGCCAAAAAAAAATTGCATACATAAATACATAAAGGACATTTTACGAAGTTGTTATTGGTGCTTTCACCTTTTATATTCTGCATCCACAAACACTTAACACAACAAAAGGTTTTTTTAACCCTTTAACTGCCAGTTATGTTGCATCACTGACACCAATTCTGCATTTCCGGGCAAATCTAGTGGATTAATTTTGCCATCGCAGTCAGCAGTAAATTGGTTAAACAGGTGAAAAATCTCTGCTAACAATAACTATTGACTTGGATGGTTATTTATTAAAATCCAAAAATTTCTCATTACTTTCTAAAAACCACTTTGACCAAACTCCCATCCACATTGTTACTGTATTTATCAATAATTTAAACAATCTGGTGCGGGAATAGACTTTGATGCAGAAAAAAACTAATTATTTGGATTATTGTATGAAACCTAATTCAGATCATGATACTGTATCTTCCATTTGTATTTCCATCTGCATTGTCTTCTACGTGACCTCAGCAGGTTTGGGATGGAGTACTTTTTTATTCAGACATTTAGCAGCCTCGGGGGTTTAATAAATCAAGAAAAATTCTAGGGTCCAATTCTCTCAGAAAAATGGTCATTTCCATTTTAAACTTCGACCAGAAAAAATCGGACTTTAATAAATAACCCCCTAACCCTATATAAATAATTTCCATTCCAACTGTATAAAAGTCCTCCTTAACAGATTTCCATATCTTCTAGTAACAAATTTCAATTCACTATAACCACTAATATATTTCATGGTTAAGGGACGATCGCATAAATAAAAGCTTTATTAATTTTGTGCAATAAATGCATTTTCCCTTATGAAACACTGATAATTATTTGTGTTGAAGGAATAAATCAGTAACATAAAATTACATTAAGGATCCCTTTCCCTCAAGAGCTTTTTCCTTGCTATAATCATTGTGACAAGTGTGGTGTTAATTTAGCTCAACAAAGACCATTAAAAGTAACCAACCTTAAAATCTGTTTTCTAATTTAACTAACCAAAATAACACAGAGTTGTATTTGGTATCAAGCGATATAATTATATTAAATTACAATGCTGGGCTTATTTCAGGTACTGATTCATTCTATGGATTGGCTAGTAATAATAAAAAAATATTTTTAGTACTAAAAGTAGTAGTAGTAAGCTGCCTGTCTCAACTTCAGCATGCTCTGACCCTGGCCTGTTTCTGGATTCCATTTCCCCTCTTGCTTCTCCTCAACTGCACTCAACACTGTTTCAAGATGCGGCTGTGTTCATGGTGAAGTGCATGGGATACTCTTTGCCACCTACTCATTTACGACAGCAAGGTACAACAGATCACTGTCCTTACAGCTTCATACGGAAGGCAGTATGTAAAGAGCTGCTTTGCAACTATCATTGCTGCACTTTACAACTTGAAGAGCACTGCAATGTCCAGGACCTAGAAATCCAGAATAGACAAGATAGTTGAGCAAGAACATAGAGCAATGATTCATATTTGGCATTCGTGTTCTGAAAAGTGACATAATAAAAAGACTTTT
This sequence comes from Xenopus laevis, assembly GCF_017654675.1. NCBI lineage: Eukaryota > Metazoa > Chordata > Amphibia > Anura > Pipidae > Xenopus > Xenopus laevis. The sequence continues at coordinate 100,487,668 of NC_054380.1, read as the reverse complement.
CAAGTCAGACGGGTATCCCAGTGGAAACTCTGCAAAAACATTAGTCTGAGCTGCTCTTTCCCTATCTCTATCACAACTTTTAAAGTAGACTTTTTACTGTTTTATCTTTCTTCATTCATTAGTAGTGGTGGACGAAATTCGTGAAACTGCGAAAAATTCGCGAAACTGCGCCGACATCTAGTTTTTGACGTCGGCGTCCGTTTTTTGACACCTGCGATTTTTCACAGCGGTTTCGCAAATTTTTTCGCCACTGGCGAATCGTGGGAATTTGCCGCGAATTTGTGTGTGGTGAATAAATTTCATTAGCTTATTATCTATCAAATAAACCGACAGAAAGTTTAAGCTCTTGCAAACCATTACCGTATATACTCGTGTATAAGCCGACCCGTGTATAAGCCGAGGTACCTAATTTACCTAAGAAAACTGGAAAAATGTATTGACTCGTGTATAAGCCTAGGGGCCCCATGTCAGATTTCAAAATGTGAATATCGAGACATAAAAGTCAGCTCATTTTTACATTTAAAAGAAATGATTTAACAATTTTGAGAAAAAGGAGTAACAAAAACTATGGAACAGAAAACTATGGAATCAGAGGCTGCACACTACCTCCCCACCACCCGCACGGCCGCTACCCACGTGGCGGCCATGGGCGCCGCCATTTTGGGAGCGAACGCCGGCAGGGAAGGACGCACCGCCCGGAGCTCCTGGACCTGCTCCGGGCGGCGATCGTGACAGTCAGTCACAGACAGTCCTGCTGGGGCCGCGGAAGGAGCGTATCTACGGTATGACCCGCGTATAAGCCGAGGTTGAGTTTTTCAGCACATTTTGGGTGCTGAAAAACTCGGCTTATACGCGAGTATATACGGTATTATATCTGCCTTCCTTTTGCACAAAAAATGAAGCGATAAGGTTATATGATTTAAAATTAATGATATGATTTTTCAATGTGGATGATTGTAAAGAAATTAATTGCCGAATATATTTGTGGTGATGTATCCTCTTACTCTCTGTTTTCTCTTTTTTATTTAATACACAATAGTCTAGTTGATCTGAAGTCTAAAGTGCAATTACTTCAGATAAATAACAATGCAAATATCAAGCAAAGTAAACGAAAAAGATAAATTCTGAGGTCTTTGATTTGCAGTTTTCCCAGCACCCACCTTAAAAAAGGAGGTTGAGTATAATTATTAGCAATTGGCCATTCAGTGGGAAGCCATAACATGCTTTTCTGTATTAGCATTAGTAAATTCCATATTATATACAGTATACTGTATATGGAAAGTAAAAAAAGAGAACAGTGCAGGATGTTAAAGTATATACATTAATCACACAACTACTGTATCTAAGAAGTACATATATGTGTATATATATATATATATATATATATATATATATATATATATATATATATATATATACACACACATACATACACAGCACTCATATTAAAATGCAATTAAACGTATTATAGGAAAAACTCACATAGGCCATTGAAATCAATGCATGGTTGCTACGGTAATTTGGACCCTAGGAACCAGATAGCTGAAATTGCAAACTGTGCTGCTGAATAAAAAGCAAAATGAAACCCAATTGCAAATTGTCACTTTTGGTTCATTCTAAATGTGAAAACTGAACAACACCTGCAGAATGGTATCAGATATTGCAATTGTTTGAATGCCTATACTATACCATGTAATCAAAAATAATGCCTTTAATGTGGGATCAGTTTGGCCAGTAGTTTAGTGACAAAGCCAGTAATAATCCCACCTTGACAAATAAGAAGCTTTACACAACAAAAGTGTACAGCCTTTTCTTTATAAAGATACTGAAGGACACTCATCACAGTTTATGAAATTGCAGCGTGCAGTGGCTTATAAAACAAATATTCAGAATAAAAATAATAACCTTTCATTTATGCAATCTATTAAACATGCCAATACATTTACTATTTGTTTCACATTTACAGCACTTTAATGATGAGACGGAGACAGATGGTAAAATGGCCTGTATAGAGAGAAGTAAGAATTCATGGATAGATGGTTTTCTATCTTGGAGGAGAGCTCATTAAAGCTGATGAAACTAATTACCAGGCAACACAAAACTGAATTAAGTAAAATTAATGATAGGATCAATGATGGAGGATTACTGACTTTTTACGGAAAAAAACTCAACAGGAGTGAGGAACTGTTTAACAATAGATCGTAAAATTTAAATAATTATATCAACTAGTGATGGGCGAATTTATTCGGCAGGCGCGAATTTGCGGCGAATTTGCGAGATTCGCCGACAGCGAAAATTCGCGGCAAAAATTCGCCGGCGTCAAAAAAATTTTGGGTGCCGGCGTCAAAAGACGGGCGCAAATTCGCCCATCACTAATATTAACTAAAAAACAAATGTGTATTAGTAGGATAGAGTTGTAGTATGCTTTGTAGACACTGTTAGAAAGAAATATTTTGTGGGCAAGAAAACAATGTCCTTTTGTAGATTAAAACAACTAGCTGAGAATTTATTTTTTTAATTTCTGTATGCGTTCCTAGCCACCACACTGACATATGGTAATATGGTTCTAATTTAAGAGTCTGGAAACTGTAAAAAAAGGGGAGTCCCAGGTATGCCTCTATATGGCTAAATGTTGTGCTTTTGTTGTTGTTGTTACAGGTATTGGATCTGTTATCCAAATTGTTTAGGACCAGTTAGCAGTTAAGGAGTCTCATTATAATTTGGATCTCCATATCTGAAGTCTGTTAAAAACATTTAAACAATCAATTAAATTCAATTACTAATGTTTTGGCACCAATATGGTTTAATGCGGCTTAATTCCCATCAAGTACGAGGTAATGTTTAATTATTTTAAAGAAAGTATATTTAAAGAAAATGTCATTATTTGCTTAAAATGGTCTCCATGAGACATGAGCATTCTGTAATTCTGAGCTTTCTGGACTAGATCCCATGCACTAAAAACATAGCTTTGACATAAGGCTAAAGCTATATAGGTAAGAAGAAGCTATGAGTTTTGTGCTGCAAGTCCAGGGTTTAGACCTAGAATATATGTGTTATGGGAAGACATGCATTTTTGTAATGTTCGGAGGTGGTGAGTTTCAGGATTCTTTTTATTACAATGCTTTTTACTTGTCTTTTAGTAGTCTGAAAGACAACACATTTTTAGAAACTCCCATAAACTCGAAATTCGACCCTTGATAAATATACCCCTTAATGTGTGTGTCTGGGGAACTGGAGGGGGTGGTTAATTTTTAGCTTTTTCTTTTCTTAAGTTTTTATTCAGTCTTTTTATGCAGCAAGTATGACCAGTATTAGTCAATGTAAGTATCACCAGGAGAGTTCTATAGCTCATAGGCTGCATAAGGGTTATCCCAATCATGATTGCCTTGACTTGTGTACATCCAGTACAAATTACTGCTCTTTCAAAAACAAGGAAGAGCTTTAATTTATTATGCTTTTTGAATGTGCTAATAATCAAGTGTCAGATGTTGGAAATGGGTTGTCATGAATAGAGAAACATGCAGGATACGGTCTGTATTCTGTCTGTACATGCCAAATCATAGTCTTGATTCTGATGAAATCTGTATTCTGAAAAAAGACTCCACATCCACATTTTAGAACAATGTGTTTCTGAAACAGTAGAACAATATGTGATAATATTAATGGTTTAAGAGGTTTAAGGGGAAACCAGTAGCATCATCTATCATCCAATAGGAACCCATCAAAAGCAATGGCGGCAGGGGGAACCATCAATACAGAAGCATACATTTTAATTATGATCCATAAAACAGTGTTGCCAGCACAGGGGTTTTGCCTAAAACATACACAACTTTTAGGAGGTTATCTATCAAAGGTTGAATTTTGAAGTTATTTGAATAATAATAAATTTGAATAATACATTTGATAAATAATAAATACATTTACATGTACTCACAACTCTCATCGGAGGTTATTATAAGAAAAAAACTCGAACATCTAACATTTGATTGAATAGGAACAACCCTGAAAATCTGAATCGAATCGAATTTGAATTGAGTTTTCCTCTGAAAAATAATTTCATTGTCAGGAAGGCTATTAACATCTTCAAATGGTTGAATGGACCACTGCCATTGACTTTTACATGAATGTGGAAGGTTTTAGGTGGCAAAATATAGAATTTGAACTCTTTCCGGGGTGGAGGTGTAAATCTCATAATCAAATTTAAGTTGGCGATTTTTAATTCAAAATTGTGAGTTTTGACCATTCAAACCTTAATAAAACTGCCCCTTACTCTAATGGGATCAACAATTACAAGAACTGACCTAATTAGCCTTATAGGCAGTAAAGAAAGTGGCAGACCAGAAGTCTAATCTAGCTTGGTGTATATGTACTTAATACTTAGCGGCAGATTTATCAAAGGTCGAGGTGAATTTTTGAATGAAAAAAATTTGAATTTCAAGCTATTTTTTGTGTACTTCCACAAGGGAATAGTCCAAATTTGATTCAAATTTGGAAAAGATGCAAAAATTTGAATATGAAAATTTATCATGTACTGTCTCTTTAAAAATTCCACTTCGACCATTCACCATCTAAAACCTGCTGAATTGTTGTTTTAGCCTATGGGAGACCTCATATGACCTATCTGGAGTCAATTGGTGGACTTTGAAAAATCAAAGTTTTTTTTGGGAAAAACTTTGAATCGAATTTGATCAAATGCGCTATTCCTTCGTTTCGTACAATTCGAATTCAGTCGACTATGGACCTACTTGATCAAAAATGGACTAATTTGACCGAAAAAAAACTTAGACTTCATTTTTGTTGGTCTTTTTGAATTCAGAATTTCAAATTTTTTTCAATTCGAAATTCGACCCTTGATAAATATGCCCCTTTGTAATATATATATATTTTTTTGTTTATAAAAGTACTTTACATTGCAAAAAATACAATTGTCTAATTTCAATAAGGGAATAATTTAGTAATATAATTATACTGGAAGGATGTATGTTTGATGTGGGGCCTTAGCAAAGTGAACTATCCATTCATAGTCTTAAATCTCAAACAGATATTATAGTAGCTTCTAATTAGGCTTCACTTTTTTATCTGTCTGTTACTATAACGGAAAGCCCTGGAGCTATAATGGTGATGACACATGAGAAAAATCATCACTGCGAATTTTAAAAACCTAAGATTTCAGTGACTGATAGTGATGGTCGAATATATGCGGCAGGCACGAATTCACAGCAAATTTGCCCATTTCGCCGCCGGCGAATAAATTTGTGAATTTGCAGTAAAAATTTGCTGGCATCGAATTGTCACAGGCTTCAAAATTGCAGTTTCACAAAACTAGAACGACTTAGTGGCCGCAGGTTAATGCACAAGTCTCCGCAATGAATTGTGGGATGGTAGTGGTATGGCAATCAGTTGCTGCAATTCATTTTAAAATGTGTCTTCGCCTTATGATGGCTGAGCTGGGGGTGGAGAAAGATGTAAGTTCACTTACTTATCTTCTGAGCAGGTAGAAACATCCCCCCACAGTCCCCCTTTTTGCATATTTTGCAAACATGTCAGGAGTTTTCTTCTTTACGTTCTCATATTATCTATTAATAACTGAATGTAGATGCTTTCATGAATGCACTATTACATTGTGGTTTATGTATCTTAATACAGTAAAAATGTGAGTAACAGCATTGTATTAATTCTTGTTAAATGAATGTCAAATGCTTGGTCCAGGGAATGTTTTGATTGCCATTGAATCTTTTTTCCTCTTGAGGCATAATGGGCACTGACTGGCTGGGTTTTTTGCCTTCCTCTGCATCAAAACAGTGGATATATATGATAATGTATTTTAAGTTTTATTTGTTACAGCAGCTGTAGGACCTTGTCAGAGTACTGCTCAGGAGAAAGGAGGTTCTCTCCTGTGACTGCACGGTAGGTTGATTGATACAGACACTGCTGCTGCTTGTGCTGGGTGACAGCCTGCTTGGATTTCCAATCATCGAAGCATTGCAGACTCAGGACTGGCAGCAGAGCTGCTGAACTTCTCTCATGGTGGAAGATGCAGCTGCTGCTGGTAGCGGATTTGGGGGCCAAACTCTCTGCAGGTAGAAGCAACCTAATACTCAGTGGTGGATAAAATGACATAGTACTGATCTCAAATAGCAACTATGGAAGTGAAACTCAAGTCTTCAGGTAGAGCATAACAGTGATCTATTATGGAATTTTGGCGTTTGAATATGCCTTAGGTTAGGCTGGCATGGTCCTATATATTTGATAAAATGTGAATAGAGACTGTGGCCATTTTAGGCTCCTGGTGTTTCATTAAGGTATGTAACAATGAGGTTCAGTGGGATGGCACAAGGGGAAAGGACAATTAATTAATGTATATGGTATGGATAGTATAGTGAAAAATAGCAGGCTTTTACAGAGTACATCAACAGCATCTCTCTTTTCTAGGATCATATAGCATATACTCCTCTGGACTCACAGTAACACTTTTAAGATCTTATCAAAATCACATATAAGAATTCACTGTCATTTACCAACCTGAGCCTTCCCCATTCATGAATGTGCAATTGGTACAATTTGCACTTCTGTCTCACGTCTATATTGATTTGTAGACATTTAACTCTATATATTCAGAGATACCAAATTTAGACTCAATTGAAAGAGACTTTACAAATAATTGCAAACATGATTAGATATGATATGATATTTTGCTAAATTGAATGATTTTCAAATGCTTGGGGAAATTAATAAAATGTGATAGTCTTGGATTATGTGGATGAATATAGCATAATCTAAGATGAATGTATTAGTTATAATAAGGGCAGATTTGATTGCATGACTCAGAAAACACTAAGCTGGGTTTCATAACCAACATATTTAGCAAAAAGTACTGAAAGAATTAGGATTCAGCAATGCTGACCTATTTAAACTAAGCTAGTATTCAGAACAGCAGCTGTGTATTTATCATTGTGTATTTGTACTTAGCCTGATTTATTCCTCTGATTGCTTTTAGATATCGTTTGCATTCTCTTCCATAAATGTATACATAATCTCCACATTTGAAGCTGAACTGCAGTTTACTAAACACATATGTAAAGCAGAATACAGTACAATGATAATTAAACTATGCATTTAACTCAAAAACAAACACTATTATAATGTTTGAATTAGGATTCTATGCCATGATTGGATTTCATGTTCCCACAAGCATATATTTGATTAAAGGAGAAGGAAAGCTACGGAGGCATTTTATTGCCAATAGATTAGCCACAATAGTGCAATCTAGAATGCTATATTTATTCTGTAGAATGCGTTACCATACCTGAGTAAAAAGCTCTGTTTGTTTAGGATAGCAGCTGCCATATTTTCTTGGTGTAACATCACTTCCTGCCTGAGTCTCTCCCTGCTCACTCAGGGCTCAGATTACAGCAGGGAGGGGAGGAGGAAGGGGGAGAATAGCAAACTGAGCATGCTCAAGCCCTGCCCTGGAGGTTTAAGCTGAAAACAGGAAGTCTGATACAGAAGCCCATTTGTACACAATAGAAGGAAATAAATGCTGTGTTTCTTTTGACAGAGGACTCAGAGCAGCATTACTTTGAGGGTTTACTGGTATATTTAGGTGGACCTTTCTGATAAAGCTTGCTTAGTTTTAACCTTTCCTTCTCCTTTAAGGAACAACAGATACACTGAATATTGTCTTTACTCTCAAATGAAACATATGTTTGTGGCTGTAACAGCCCATAGCAATTTAGATATATCATGTGTCGAAACTTTGAGGTCAGAGTATAATTTTATGGTAATTGTTTACGATTACCTGCATAAGATACCAATGTCAGTGCCTTAGAAAAGGTACACAGCAGAGAGACAACCCAAGTAGCAGGTACACACAGAATCTCCCAAAGATTGTCCATGCATGGTCCAACCACACATAAAATAGCATTCTTTGATCTTATTTTTCCTCCAGGTATTACAAATCTAATTAAGTGGATGTTCCATTAGAGTCATTAGCAGAAATGATGGGAGTTATGTTGAACTGTGAGTCTGTCTCTCCTAGTCAATCATTGCTCCTTTAGGAGCCATTTTGCTTAGCAGTGCTCTGTATCAGCAGACTGGACCCATGTCCTTTTGGCCCTCAAGGCTTGTTTTCTAGGTTTCCAACAGGATCAATAATAGCAAGACCCTGGCACTCATCAAACTGGCACATTATTTGAGGTGCAACACAGCCAAATGTATTCTTCAGCAACAGCAAATCCAAAAATAATACAATAGAGCCTTTTCTTTAAGCTACAAAGCATCATACTAGCGCAATTCACTTCCCAACATGATAATACAATATAATAATAACTATACATGTGGATACTATGTTCTCAGGTATTCAATTATTCACCTTTAATATTATATCAATTATTATATTCAATTATTCACCTTTAATATTATATCACTTTTTTCTAAGCACTGTTCTGCTCTGTGCATATAGCAAAATATGGTTGTGCGGGATTTTGTCAACTTTCATGTGTAATGAATAGTTTTAGACCAAAGGATAGTTCCCAGTATCCACACCAACCAGAAATGCATATCGGACTTGCTGTTATAACACAATGCCTTCAGGCATGCATCAGGAAAACATAACTATTGCCAATCATGACCCAGCAAGCATGCCAATGTCCAATGTTATAGTTGAAGGTAAAATGAAACAAGCTTTTTTGTAGGCTTGTTGGTTGTACTGTTTTCATTAAGCTACACCAAAATGTGTCAAATAATGATAGCTTCAGGGGGATATTTACATCAATAACAATTTCCAGTATTATAAATACAAACAATATAAATTCCTGGAAAATATATTTCTTTTAATTTTTTTAAAATATGTATTTAGTAACAAGCAAAGATAGACACTGTTACAATAAAAAATAATAAAAGAATATACAGGAGACTAGGGGGCAAATTTACTAAAGGGCGAAGTGACTAACCCTGGCGAAAATTCGCTAGCGAAGGAGATAGACAGTAGCACTACCTCTCACTCTAACGCCAGGCGAATTTTCGCTCTGGCAAATGGACTAAGCGGATTTTAATGAATGCCAGACTTGCCTTCACCACCTCAGACCAGGCGAAGTGCAATAGAGTAGATTGGACTTCCTCAAAAAAAATTAGAAAATTTCTAAGTCCCAAAAAACACTGGCGACCAGTTTTTCAGGGTGATAGGCTGCAAAAGATCGTAATTTTTTTTCTGGGGTACCCGGCTTCCCCCCTACATTTCCTAACATAACTCACATAAACTATACATTGGGCTCATGTGTGGGGCAATATAACAACTCTACTTTATTTTACTAAGGTTCCCTGGGCTTGTGTAGTATAATGTATTTGCTGCAACAAATACGTCCATTCAACTTTAACTTCCCACCGTAGGCAAATTTGCCAACATCTAGCGCAGCTTCGCTTTGCATGTTTGGAGAGTTTTCAGAGATTTGCTTGCATTGCCGAAGTAATGCTAGCGAAAATTCACCAGCATTCGGTGCTATGGGCGCAACTTCGCATTTTAGTAAATTAGCGATGTCTGAGCGAATTTTCGCCTCCCGAAGTGTTGCGGTGGCTGTGAAGCCGCAGCTGGCGAATTTTCACTGTTTTGTAAATTTACCCCTAGGGATGAAAGTTAATGGATTTGCTAATCTTTCCAAGAGAAAATGGCTTATGCAAATTTAGCATAAGACAATATAATAGCTACTTGCATTGTCTGAAAGCATGGATTCATCTGACTTTGTACTAATCTACTGTAAAACCTGCACAGACACCAAGAGAATTAAAATAGTGAAAACATTACAGTAGTTATTAGGATTTCTAACAAACTTCATCAATTATTAACTCCTCTAATGGCTGAAATGAAATTCCATTACTGACAGCACTAGTACCTTAGATTGACTCTATTGTAAGTGAACCTTAAATACATAGTGCCTATTTAATGTGCAGTTCATTGCTCTAACTGTAATATTGTATGCTGTTTTGCAGTTTTTGGTGTGGTAGTAATGTGACATAAGTAGAATGAATAGTGACATGGAAAAAAGTTTATATTTCACATTAGTATTTACTGTGTCAAATGTTAAACATTAAAATTATTGCTTCCAACCCCGAGGGTGGAAAAGTCCAAATCAGAAAATCCGGCACCTCAGACCTGCCGAGATTGCATATAACTCAATGAGAGAAGTCCCAATGATTTTTTGATGTGCGCTGGGTTTTGTAGATATCCCCAAGTTTTCTGAGTTTTCGGGCAAAGATCCTAATAAGTTTTCGGGTAAAAAATATGAAAAAAATAGTGAAAATCTGTTTTTTTTCCCACAAAGCAAATTTTCAGGAGCGGATTTGATTGTAGTTTGTTGCAGAAAATGTTGAGATAAATTTGGACTTTGATAAATAACCTCCTAAGTAATACAATAAATCTTTTATTATAATGTGTGTATATGCCACTCATAAAGAACTACTATACTTCTCTTAGGTTTGTCATTCCAAAAAACCCTAAGAGTATGGAAAGAAAAACATGTATGCACTGAAATAGAGACAAAGCATTTTTAACATGACAGAATGGGCCAAATTAAACATTTTTATGATATGCAACAGACAATTGCAATAATTTTCAGCAAATGAATGACAATTATGGTGAAAAATTAATTCCTACACAATTATTATAAATGCCTTTTTATAGTATAATCCCATCTAGGCTAGACCAGCAAGGAAACAGGCAGAGCTTCAGTTGACCACATTTGACCCTCTGGATGGGCCTTTGCTACTTGAAAGGGTGAAGGAATGGTTTCGTACAACTACACCTCACTTGTGCAGCGTGACTAAACATAAAGAATTGGACACCAGAAAGCTCTTGAACAAAGCAAACAGCAACAGGCTTTATTCTCTTAAAGCTCAAATAAGGGGTTGGATACTCACAATCCTTACATTGTGAGTATCCTCAGGTATATCTCAGGTACATATCTCAGGTACATCACAGCATTTCAGAGCCAGCATCTTGTGACACCCTTGTGGAGGGTGACTTGGATCCTCACACAAGGGATCAGGGAACTCACTGAACCTAAATCGCTATCAGGCTGTGATCCCTACACTACAGGCCAGTCTTGCCTGAGGAGAGAGCTATGCCTTGCTATCCCTCCTAGTTGGAGTCAGACTACTCTTGCTAAACTAGCTCTTTCTGCCTCACTTTCCTATCAAGTGCTGTTACATGTCCTGACCTCACCTCATTTATTGGGTTCCTGTATTCGACTTCACCAAGCCTTCTCTTTACTGGGACCTAAGCTCCAGACTCCCTCCTGGAGTGGCTGGGGGAAGAGGAATCCCCACCCTCTGCGCAGCACTATACTGAAGTGTGGCAGGAACTTGTCATCAGCCTCTGGGCCAATAAAACACTGTACACATTATGATAATAAGTAGATACATATTGCCCAGCAACCAAAGAACAAGGAAGTGTAGGCATTTAAAGCAACAGGGGAGCATTAACCCTATGGGACCCTACATCAGTTTCAAATTAGTCCTCTGAAAGGATTTTTGGGTGGAGAAAGGATGAAAGACTCATTATTGAAATATGTCCTTCAAATCTAAAAAAAAAACGCATTTTACAATGCACCATCTTGTTAATGGGAACTGGAACTTTTGTTTATGGGCTCTGATAATCATTTTTAGCTTGCTACAGCCCATTGACTACTCATAGTAAGTAACATAGTAAGTAAGGTTGAAAAAAGACACATGTCCATCGAGTTCAACCTTTTTTTTTTTTTTTTTTTATTAACTACCTATCTGCCAGTTGATCCAGAGGAAGGCAAAAAAAAAAAAAAACATCTGAAGCCTCTCCAATTTGCCTTAGAGGGGGAAAAATTCCTTCCTGACTCCAAAATGGCAATCAGACTAGTCCCTGGATCAACTTGGACTATAAGCTATTTCCCATAACCCTGTATTTCCTTACTTGCTAAAAAGCCATCCAACCCCATCCAACCCCTTCTTAAAGCTATCTAATGTATCAGCCATACTCACTTTCAGTAGTTCAAAATAGTTCAAGTAATACTGTATTATACTTACCATGACATTTGTCAGTGTGAGTGGATTATCCCTAGCCCACCTGCTTCCATCACAAGGACACTCCCAAAGCTTAAAAAGAACAACCCTTTACATTTTACAGCAAGCTTAACCTTATAGAAAACTACCTGTGAAGGGGTAGGCTATCTGCTGCCTTGGAGTTGTCTACGAAAGGAAAATCTAGGTAAGTATGATAAACATTTCCTTTTTATTTATTTTGTAAGCATTGCTTAATTGTACAGCACCTTGGAAAGGTGGTAGACATAAGCTAATATAAACAGAAAAATAGAATTGGTCTAAAGAAGACAATTCTCTTTTTAAGAAATGATGGTCACATTTCAGGTTTATTAGTATTTGTAAAAACAATTGCATTAATCTTATAGTATTTTTTCCATTCAGATGCTTGTCAAAAGCTAAAGCTTCCTAATATCTTCAGAGAAGATGGTAGGCACACTTCAAACAAGGTGTACCAGTTTCAGACAGTTGCAGATTGCTTGAGAATTTTGGGTATTGGAATGCTGTTTGAATCTTGCAAGTTTTGCAGGCCACTTTTTCACGCTTTTACAAAGAATTCTGTGTTTACTTGTTAAGCTAATACACAAAGGGGTAAAACCCATTGAAAAGGTCCACCTAAATATACCAGTAAACCCTGAAAGTAGTGCTGCTCTGTCAAAAGAAACACTGCATTTCTTTCCTTCTATTGTCTACACATGGGCCTCAGCTTAAACCTCCTTGCCGGGCAAGGTCATGTTCAGTTTGCTCCTCTTCCCCCCCCCTTCTCTGCTGTAATCTGAGCCCAGAGCTATAAGTGAGCAGGGAGAGAATCAGGCAGGAAGTGATGTCACACCAAGCTAATTCTGCAGTTGCTTTTCTAAACAAATTCACAGATATAAAACATTCTACAGAATAAATATTGCATTCTAGCTTGATTCTATAGCATTCCAGCTAATCTATTGGCAATAAAATGCCTCCGTAGCTTTCCTTCTCCTTTAATATTACCCAGGATCAAATCTTTAAATTTTGAGATGGATTATTTAATGTCATGAGTTAGCTTTGCAGAATATGTTCCTATAAAACGAAAACATTTAATATTCAGTGGTTTACAGCAAATCCCTAAAGCAGAGGAGTTTTACTCTGCACTGGGAAGGCAAACACTTATGGGGTACATTATTATGATGGCTTATGCTAATTAAATTGAAGCATCACTGTTTAATGTATACATTATCATCAAGTGCAAAGCGATAAAACTCAAAAACTCAAAAACTTCAAGCTTTATCTTGTTAAGAGGATTTACCTCCCTAGTTCCTGTAATACAGATCTATTTTTTAAAACTATACTGAAAAAGCAAAGCACAAACCCACACAGCTCTTCTGCTAGTTGCCATGGAAGTCTGGATCTCAACTTGAAGCTCAATATATTGGCTGCAATTAGGTTAATTAGAACATTATCTCAAAGTACACAGCTATTGTATGAAAACATTCTTTCTGGATGTTCTGCCTACACTCCAATAAAACACATTCAAAAACTATATTTTCTAATTACAAATAATATGGTTTCTTTAAAGGAAGATTAAGATAAAAAAATACATCATTTCAGTGCTTCACTTTTGTAGAGGAGGCATTCCAATTACCATTGTTATGTTCCTGAATAGTTCACATACTATTAAGAAATACTATAGACAGCAACAAATGCATCTAGAAATGAATGCTTCGAAGTGCATCAAAATATTTTATAGGGAATATATAACAGACAGGGAAATATGCCAATATTAAATGTTTGTGTCAGGTCTTCTAAACCATGGCAAACATTCAGATTTTGCTTTTAAACATGCAATCAGTTGAAGTATTGCATCTATTATCCAGAATGCTTGGGACCTGGGGTTTTCCAGATAAGGGATCTTTCAATAGTGGATTGTAAGTCTTTTAAATTTTATGTAATAAACATTAAATAAACCCAGTAGGATTGTGATGCCACCAATATGGATTTAAACATCTTAGCTAGGTTTAAGTACAAAGTACTGTGTAATTATTGCAAGCTGAACATCATTTTTAAAAATCTGAATTATGGCTTAAAATAGCCTCTCTGTAATTTGGAGCTTTTTGAATAACAGTTTTTTCAGGGATTCCATACCTGTAAATACTATCAGTTTAATTAGTTGCTTTGACTTGGCCAACCTGGTTTAAACTTTGCAGTCTTTATATTGTTATATGTGGGCAGATTTTTTAAATGGCTGAATAAATGTTATCTCTTGTTTTGACATGACCTACTGGGGAAATATTTGAACAGACAATTATGAATGTTGTATTTATGAGAATTCATTTCTATCCTCAGAACAATAACAACGGAAATATTACAATACTACTGAGTTTATTTGTTTGTGTTTATTATTATTACCCTTTATTTGTATAGAGCTGTTATAAAATACAATACAGTGCTTTATAATAATGCTTATTTGTCCCAAGGTTGGTGTTCTCAAGGAATGGCTTTATTATGCCTTGAAGGTGCTTCACACCCATTGCTGTTTGAGCTACAGCAGCAAATTGCTAACAGTTGTACCCACTACAGTGACATTTCTAGTTGCAAGGAAATTTAAAATTTTTAACATTCAAACTATTTTGTTTGAATTTCAGAAGTACAGTAGATAAGTCTTAAGGCATGTGAAGCATATCTCCTAAATTGGTTCTTTAAGAGCAATTCTGTTGATTCATTGAAAATATATTGTACTATGGGAAAAAAGCCAATAATAATGGATCTCCTGGATTGTGATGACTAAATGCACAGCAGGAGGGGAACAAATGTACCAGACATTATGATTTTGTTTTTATTTCATTGCTTTTATGTTGTTTTTTCAAACTTCTGGACTTGTAAATGTGTACATAAACAAGTCAATTGCTCTTTGACGCAGCATATTCTTTATGGAAATAAGCAAAGCTTGATAATGTTTTAACAGGTCATTACACTTAGGACGTTAACATTGTCATTTGAAATACTGAGGATGGATGCTTTTGATAGACCTGAATATCCATTAAAAGCAAAAGGATTTATAACACCTAAACATAAAATATTTTGAAAATATGATGACATTTTGAAATGTGGATTGATTTCATCTCCATATTTTATAAAGTTTTTCCATAATTAAGCAATGTTTGAATTAAAGCTTCATAAAAACTTGAATGTGTATTGAACAAAGAACACTTTTTTCACAAATACTGTAAGTAATATAAAAGGGATATGTTTTTTTGTTTGGTTTGCTTTTCTGAATTTATAAGATAAAATGAACATGGAGATTACATTCAGATTATAATTACATTTTACATTTGTCTATATATCTAAATCTTTATCTATCTATCTATCTATCTATCTATCTATCTATCTATCTATCTATCTATCTATCTATCTATCTATCTATCTATCTATCTATCATCAAACAGCTTTTAGGGTCTACACCAGTTTTAAAACCTTAATTAGTTACAGAGTGCACAGCGAGTGTGGGAGTAGTAGTATTGCACTTGATCATGGAGGCTTATTTATTAATGGTTCGATTTTAGTGTTTTTAGTTTTTTTTGGAGATACAAGGAAAAAAACAAAAAATGTTATTGTTAGTAAATGGGCTACTAAGGGTTTGGAGTTTCTGATGTAGAAACTGGCCTACAGTAAGTAAGCCTCCACGTGTTGCATGTGAATAAGTGTTTAGGCATTAGAAACCTTAACGAGTTTATTGTTGCTGTGTATGCTGGGAGAGCTGGGTGAAACGAGGGAGTAAGTGGAAGTAATTGACTTTGCTTTGTTTCTTCTGACTGTTAACTGGCTGACAGAGGGAAACAGTTTTTTTCCTCTGTGTGCTGAGGTAAAGTTGGGGAGTGTGGAAAACAGAATTCAGTGGGGTGGCACAGCCCATAACTGTGGTATAAACTTGCTATAACATGTCTGTTGGGACCTTTGTAGCTTTTTTCGCAATTTTTTTTTTTATCAGACTTATTAGCTATAAATATGCTCAAGTCAGTATGGTTTGAAAATACACATGACCATTAAAAAATTGCATAGTGTATACTGTGCCTTTGCAGAGGAAGCGGAGTTAACCATGCGTACTTTAATTTATAATTTATTAAAATGTGTGAAACCAGAGTTCACCAGAGAAAATCCTCAATTCTTTGTTCATTCCTATGAGATTTTTAGATGCATATTTATAAAGTGGTGAACTTTCACGCATTGATATGCACACCTTTAAAAATCCCATAGGAATGGAAGGCACCAAAGGGTGTAGCGAGGGTGCCAATGACTGGGAGGAGGGATGGAAGGCTTGGGGATTGGACCTTAAGGGTTTAGGTTAAAGAGCATTGGTGGGAGCAGAAGGGGAGGGCAGTTATATAACCAAGGAATCCCTTACCTGCTTCCTCTTCCCTCAGGATCCTGGAACGCTGGTGGAGCTGCTGCCATCAGTGTGTCTGGTTCTCCCCAATGGCTGACTCATTAGAGGCCCAGGTGAGGGAAAGACTTAGGCAGCAGGGTTCGGGTTGGGTGAATCAGCTTTTAGCAGAGCTGATTCCCCCTCCAGCCGCAGCTATGACCGTTCGCAGTAGGACTGCTGCGCGTGGCAATGCAGCGGGTTCATCTAGGCGTTCCCGCCCCCCGTCCCGGCTTAGCCCCAGTCCCCCTAGACGGCGGATCCGGAATGCGGCTCGCAAAGCGACCGCTACTTCAGCTACCCGCACGTCTACTGCGGTTATCCCTGTCATAGCTGCCGCCAGCACCGTTAGGCCCCCAGTTACCAGAGCGCGGGCTGCTGCACGCGCAGCAGGGCACGCTCCTCCTCCCACGGCCACTCCTATTCAGCCAGTGAGACTGCCTCCTGCTGGTCGGTCTGAGTCTCGCAGCTCTCCTCCTCCCCCTGTTTCTGTCTCTGCATGCAGGCTGCATTCTGCAGCTAAGACTCCCCCTATACCCGCAATTCCAACTCAGCACACTGGGGTACACAATAAAAGCGTTTTATCTGGGGTGCATACACAAGTTGCCCCACTCTTTTCCTCTGAGGATAGTACCCCACCCCATAATTCAGATTGTTCTGACTCTGCATTAGGGGGGTTTCGCAGGGTCAGCAGTCTCTCCACCACAATTCTGATATTTTACCCACCACTCATAGCACCCCCCATTCGAGTGCTACTGTAGCTAGGCATGGTTCTACGTCTCGGGGAGCTGACGGGTGTATTCGCCGTAGCTCCACTGGTAGATATCGGAACATAGCTGAATCCCCCCTTAGGGATAACAGTGGTAGACGAGGTTCACGGGTCCAATCCCCAGTACCCTCCTGTTCTTCGGCTTGGGAGTCGCCACGGTCATACTCCCCCTCCTCTTCCTCAAATGGGAGTTCAGAGGATTGGCAGGGGAGCAAGCGTCGCAGAACACATCGGGGTTCCCACCGGTTTCACAGTTCGTGCCGGGATGACACCACCTCTCATCAGCGGAGTCATGCTGCTACTACACCCCTGCCCTCAAGATCTGGTGGGTATGACTGTACGGGGGCATGGGTGGGTACTGGTGAACATAATAGTGAAGTTCTTGTTGCACTTAAACAAATTTTGGGCAAATTAGTTGCCAATAGTCCTACTCCACAGACTGAACCCCCATCGGCTGGCACATACAAAGATGTCTATTTTTGTGGGGTTAGCCCGCTGGGCTCTCATTTGTCAGCGGAGACCAGGGAAAAAATTTGGAATAATGAGTACATTGATATTTGGTCCCTGATCTCGCCTGATCAAGTGACGGTTGACAAGGAGAGGCGTTTTGACAAAAGCGAGGACAGAAAGCCTAGAGTCGCTAAAACGTTTGGAAATTGGCTGCAAGCCTTTTCGGTGCTTGCTGGGGTTATCGGTCAAAAACATCCCGAAAAGTGCTCTCAACTTTTTGTTTACCAGGATCTTATTTATGGGGCTTATAAAGTGCACGGGGGTTCAGCCTGGTGGAGGTATGAAGAGGAATTCAGGAGGAAACTTGCTCTTCATCCAGATCTGGGTTGGGACATGAAAGATACAGATGTGTGGATTCGGCTTATGATGGCCCAGCGTCCCCCTCCCTTTCTGTCGGGGGCCGCTGGGCACTCACAGGCCAGCTCTGCGGCCCCCAGATGGCCGGGGGTTTGCTGGTTGTTCAATGAGGGTCATTGCAGATTCTTCGGAACGTGTAAATTTAAGCATGAGTGCTCCATTTGTGGGGGAGCCCACTCGGCCCTCAGGTGCTTTAAAAAGGGCAAGACCCTGGCAGCACCTCAAATCCCAGGTAGAACAGAGAACCCCAGTGAACGTGCTAGCAATGTCACCTTGGTTAGACCAGTACCCCAGGAAGCGGGAAGCCGCCCTGCTTAGATGTGGTTTTCTTTTTGGGTTTTTCATCCCTTTTCAGTTGAAATTCAAACCATTGTTTTCCACCAACCTCAGGTCAGCGGAAGAGCACCACGGTGTGGTTGCTGACAAGTTAAGAAAGGAAGTGCAGTGGAGTTAGGCAGGATTGCGGGCCCCTTTGAATCGTTACCTTTTCCCAACTTGAGGGTTTCCCCTTTAGGTGTGGTACCCAAAAAGGAGCCCGGTAAATTTAGTTTAATTCAACACCTATCATACCCTAAAGGCGAATCCGTCAATGATGGCATTAGCAAGGAGGATGCTTCAGTGTCTTATGCCCCATTTGATCGTGCAATTGCATTGGTTCGTAAGGCAGGAAACGGTGCACTTTTGGCTAAAGCTGACATCGAATCCGCATTTCGGCTCCTGCCCGTCCACAAAGATTGTTTTCATCTATTAGGTTGTTTCTTTGATGGACATTTTTACTACGACATGTGCCTGCCAATGGGTTGTTCAATCTCCTGTTTCTACTTCGAGGTTTTCAGTTCCTTCATAGAGTGGGTTGTCAGTAGCGAGTCAGGCTCTCATTCTTTAACCCACTATCTAGATGATTTCTTGTTTGTAGGCCCAGCGAACAGCAGTAGATGTACAGGCCTGCTAGCCACCTTTCGTTTCGTTGCTCAGCAGTTTGGCGTCCCTCTTGCTGAGGGAGAAACAGAAGGTCCTACCGTAGTTTTGACTTTCCTCGGCATTGAGATTGACACCATTCAGATGGAATTCCGTCTTCCGAGCGATAAGATGTTTAAGTTGCTAGCGCTAGTCGAGCAGGTACAGGGGGCCTCCAAAGTTACCCTGAAGCAGCTCCAATCATTGTTAGGTCTTCTGGTTTTTGCTTGCAGAATCAGGGTTTTTTCCCGACGTTTGTCAGTGGCTACGAAAGGAGCAAAATCCCCCCACCATTTTATCAGGATCACTCGGCAGTTGACGGAAGATCTAGAGGTGTGGAAACAATTTTTGCAGGTCTTCAATGGTAGGTCGTGTTGGATGAGCCACGAAGTTTGTAATAGCGACTTATCCCTGTTTACGGATGCGGCCGGCTCTGTAGGTTTTGGGGCCATCCTAGGCAATCAGTGGTGCTTCGGCGCTTGGCCTGAGTATTGGGCCGAAGCCGGGCTTTGCAGGAATTTGACCTTACTTGAGATTTTCCCTATTGTGGTGGCTGTGGAACTCTGGGGCGAACTCATGTCAAATAAAAAAGTTTGTTTCTGGACCGATAATTTGAGTGTTGTATTTGCAATTAACAACTTGACGTCTTCTTCTTTGCCTGTTTTAGCTATGTTGTGCCACCTGGTCCTGCTTTGCTTGACGCACAACATTTGGTTTCGGGCGAAGCATGTACCAGGGGTTTCCAATGCAGCAGCTGATGCTCTCTCTCGTTCACAGTGGCAGAAATTCCGGGATTTAGTCCCGGAGGCAGAGTCCCGCGGACAGGAATGCCCAACTACCTTATGGGAGATAGTGGAGCGCAGCTTATGAACATGGTCCGAACTTCGGTGGCTCCAGCCACTTGGGCGGCGCATGGTAAGGCTTGTTCCCGGTTAACCTCATGGTCACCCGATAACTGTTTTCAGGTTGCAGTGGATTACCTTTTACAACTTCGGGGGCGTGGCCACTCAGTAGCAGTTGCGAGAAAGCGATTGACGGGTTTGGCATTCTTGTTAAAACTCATGGGGGTTGAAGATGTTACGAAACGTTTTCCCATATTGCAAGCCATGAAAGGTTGGGCCAGGAGTTCTGTCAAGAAGGACTCCAGAAGACCAGTGTCGTTTGCACTACTGTGCAGGCTTTTAGCTATATTGCCCAAAGTATGTAAATCCAGCTATGAGGTAGCTCTTTTCAGAACAGCTTTTGCACTAGCTTTCTTCGCAGCATTGCGAGTTAGTGAACTGGTCCCGCAAAGTAAGTCTAAAACGGGGGGCCTGTTATCCGGTGATGTGATCGGCAATTCATATTCCATTCTTTTGTGCATCCGGCGCTCTAAGACTGATGTTTTGGGTAAAGGGTGTTGGATCCCATTAACGGCAATAGAGGGCCCTGCCTGTCCATGCACCCTGGTGTCACAATTTTCAACAATTAGATCTATTGGTGACCGTTTTCTTTCACACCTTGATGGTTCCCCGTTGACCCGCTTTCAGTTTGCGGCCACGTTTAAACGTTGTTTGTGTCAGCTTGGTTTAAACCCAGCCGAATTTGGAACTGACTCGTTCCGCATTGGGGCAGCAACGGAAGCGAGTCTTAGTGGTCTCAAGGATGAACATTTAAAAAAGATTGGGCGCTGGAAATCAGAGTGTTTTACTACTTACGTACGGCCGGATTTAATGACGCTTTAATTTCTTCCAGGGCACCCTCAAGCGACTGTTTGGATGGTTGGCCACTCCTATATTCGTCGGGCGGAACACAGAGCTTCTTTTCGTCCTGGAAGTGACTCCTTGGGTTTTACAGGGCTACAATTTCAATGGCGCAGTATTGGAGGTTTGCGGTGGCTGCAGGTATTACCGGAAGTGGTGGCAATCAGCAGGGTTACTTCCCCCCCAGTCATATTAGTTATCCACGCAGGCGGAAATGACCTAGGCCGCGTAAGTGTGGCGGAGCTTTTAGCCCTCATGAGGTCAGATCTAGGCAGGTTTCCAGCTTTTTTCTCGGAACTTGTATTAGTTTGGTCGGAAATTGTCCCCAGGTTATGCTGGAGGGGTGCGAGGGACCCGCATGCGATAGAATGAGCCCGGCGCCTTCTTAATTCAAGGATTTCTTGATTTGTTCGTGACAGGGGAGGCATTGTTGTTCGGCACCGTCAGTTGGAGGTTATCGATCAGGGCCTCATGTTGCGTGATGGTGTGCATCTAAATGATATCGGGCTCGACATCTTTCTTTCTGGTTTACAGGATGGTATAGGGGCTGCTCTTTTGCGTTTGGGGGGGGGTCGGAGCTCCGTGTAGGTTTACAGGAACTCCTCCGTGGCGGGGTACAAAAGTGTCTTTGCCATTAGTTATACTGGCGGTATTTGGAATGACCTACATGCCCACCGCGGCTGCGGTGGCTGGCATTTGGAAATTAATGGTTGGTAATTTAATGGCAAGTTTTTCTGTTTACGGTATGAATAATAATCTGTTCAAATAAAAGCTGTGGCCGACCCTCACCCACTTAAAGGAAGTTTCGTCTCAGTGTGGTTTATTTAAGGTATGGTCATATATCAGTTAACGGTTAGGTTGTCGCACAGTAATCATGCATGCCTCCTCACAGTCTTAACAGAGAGTGGCGGAATTTAACTGCGATGAGCTCTAATTTCACACTTTGATAAATCTGCCCATAAGGGTAACCTACAGTGGAGTAAAACCTGAATTTTTCAAGATTTATTATACTCCAAAACTGCTAAAATTTGATTTAAAAAATACTCTAGCTAAAACCTGTCAAAGTCATGTACAAGTCAATGGCAGATGGTCTCTTTCACAATTGGAACAAGTTTTTTGCCTTAATGATTGCCAAATGTTTTGGGCTGTTTGAGGCTGGTTTTCATTTGGTAATCTGGTAAATTCAAATTGTTTTGCTTGATAATCCAAATAATTTGTGTTTTCGAGGCGACCATTTGAAAAAGTTGTATGATTCAAATTGTTGCATGATTTTGTTGAGACTTTTTCCTCATAGCAATGTTCTATCTGAATTATTAGTAAATTAAGGCATTAATGTAATGGGAGAAAATCAAGTTCTAATAAATAGCCCCCATGGGGGGTTACTTGCAAAACATATTGAAGTCAATAAACGTCACATTTTTTTACTAGTGACAATTTCTTACGTGTGCAATAATTATTATGTCGCAGCAAATTTTTGCCACAGTTTAGCAAAAAAAATTGCAGATAGTGAAGTGTGTCATTTTCCTGGGAATCAATGGACGAGCGAAAAAATTAATTAAAGGAATAGTTCAGTGTGAAAATAAAAACTGGGTAAATAGATAGTTTGTGTAAAACAAAAAATGTTTCTAATATAGTAAGTTAGCCAAAAATGTAATATATAAAGGCTGGAGTGAACAGATGTCTAATAAAACAGCCAGAATCCAACTTCCTGCTTTTCAGCTCTATAACTCTGAGTTAGTCAGCGACTTGAAGGGGGGCCACATGGTACATTTCTGTTCAGTGAGTTTCCAATTGATCCTCAGCATTCAGCTCAGATTCAAAAGCAACAGATATGACCCATGTGGCCTCCCTCAAGTCTCTGATTGGTCGCTGCCTGGTAACCAGGGTAACCAGTCAGTGTAAACCAAGAGAGCTGAAAAGCAGGAAGTAGTGATCTGGCTGACATAAAAAAATCTGTTTGCTCTTTTGAGAAATTGATTCAGTGCAGAATTCTGCTGGAGCAGCATTATTAATTGAAAAAAAAATTCCTCATGACAGTATCCCTTTAAGGTACGTTTAAACATAAAAGAGATAGTTACTAAGGACCCTAATTTTCTTCAGCTGCTGACAATGTCACTTCCAGCTGGAGAGGTTAAAACAGAATTAACACAAGATCAAAGATAACCTTCTCAGCTTTCGTTGCATGGACTAAGCAGCTCACCATCTTTATTTTAAATTTATAGAACTCTGCTTTCGTGTGACTGACAATATAAATGTATTTCAGCAAACGCTTATTTTTCATATTTTAAATGTTCTGATCACTGTCTACAGAACTCCAATTTCACAAGAGATTAATTTTAACATTGCTTTCCCTTATTGTAATTGCATGAGTATTGCTTTGTAATCCAAACGAAGATAGGATCTTCCATTATTCCCATGGTATCTGTTATAAAAATTATTTTAGGCGCTTATTAGCTAGATATGCTCTGTAAGATTGAATTATATTTTTATTTTATACCATAACTATCAAACAATGCTGACTCTAGAGCCTGTGGGTCAAGGATACATAGCATGACTTTCTGAACTGGCTTCTTTATACTGACTTTTGAACTCTGTGTTGCAGCTGATTTATTATTTTCTAAAAAAAAATCCTCAAAGTCAGGCTTTTCAGAATGGATAAAAATGTAAATTATATCCTTACAATCTAAAGTATGGCTACATGCTTATGGACCCCAAATGTAAATTATATACTTATAAACGGTGTGTTCCTTTGTCAATACACAACGTTATGCACCATTTATAAGCTAAAAAAAGCACTTGCCACCAGTGATGGGCGAATTTGTCCCGTTTAGATTCGCTGAAAAATTCTCAATATTTCCCATGAAATTCACGAACCGGCGAAAAGTTTGTGAAATTCCGCCGGCGTCTCATGCGTGAGAAGGAAAAATGTGTATATGCAGTGTTGGAAGAAGGAAATGTTGTGAAAAGTGTGTTAATGTGTTCCTTAATTAAAAGCCTCTGGTGTGTACAGTGTATAAAATCTGCTGGTTACATTTATCATCATGTCCCGTGTGGTGAGTACCAGTTGGGAATCCAAGGTACTTTCCCTTTAAATCTGTAAGCACCTCCTACACATTATCCACTATATAATACACATGAATATCCTGTAAATTGTATCGTTATAAATTAAGCTTTGTGATGTCATCAGTCAGTGTTTAGTGAAGTAATTTCTGTCACATGATTCCTTGAAACATGTGTATTATAATAAATGATGTCATGAAGGAATTCCATGACCTGTATCAAAGCACTCTGCTGTTGGCCCCATGCTGTTATATGGTCATGGAACTCCTTGGTGACTTAAAATACCTTTATTTTATGAAAAGGGGGTATAGGCATTTATGCATGAATACCTAGTCCCAGTAAAAAAAAAAAAAAAAAAAAACACCCTGATAATCTTACATTAAAACTGCAACACTTTCTTTCAAAAGAAACATCCAAGCACAATAAATAAGTAATTTAAAATATCTACCATGGTAACTAACTGACATAATGTAGGAAATACAGTAAACAAATGCATGAATGTGTATGGAAAAACACTCTATGGAAAATGTTGTTTGTTTCTCCCTCCCATACTACAACACACCATGGATGTAGCTCCTTGATCCCACTTCTCATGGGCTATCGCCTTAATGAGGGGGTCCTTGTGGAGACACCTTAATATAAGTGTTGCAATCAGGCAATCAGTGTGGTTTTATGAGGAACAGTTTTTGCTGAATGAATATTTGCTTTTGAAACTATGATCTTTTAGTCTTGGTAGTACTTGGTTTGTTCATGCATGCAGATGAGCAAACTTTTTCTCTGATTATGGCTTTGCAATGAAATTTGTGGTTTCCTATTTTTTTTTTGTTTTAACTCTTGAGTATGCTCATCACTAATAGGCACCTGTCAGATCATGTACAGAAAGTGGTTGTGGTCAGTGCCTTTATTATAACTGGGTGCTCTATAATATGGTACTTTGTAACTATATGCTGCTTACAGTAAGTGGTGCTCTGTAAATGGCATTAAAATATAGCAAGATTAAAGGTCTCACTGCAGCATGTTTGTGTAGAGAGGTAGAACTGGATCCCTGCACTTACCACCCTCCTGCAGCAGTCCTTTGTAGTAAGGCAGGCTATTCCTTAAAGGTGGAAGTTAATTTTCACTCTAGATGCAGCAAATTTTTTAATGGCAATCTTGAAAGAAGCATCTTGCTCACTCAGCAGGACCTATCTTTGGCAGGTAGTATTGGGGTTTTACTGCCTAAATAGTGAAGCGGTAAAAAACAGGCTGCAATATACAAGGTACCTGGTTCAAGACTGACAGAGGAATGATAACTTACAAAAGCATACTATAGGGAAGAGGAACAGGGAGTGTAAACTCCGGTATAGCAGTTTTAGATGAGGCTGACAGGTGAGAAGTCTGTCTAGCAGTAAAGAGGAGGAAACCAGGTTTAATAAGAATACCTGTGTGGTGGGGTCATCTTGCTCCACTATGGGCGCGCGCGCGCCTCCGTGTCCCTTAAAGGCGCAGGTGCGCTGGCGTGATGACGCCAGCGCGACATGGCGCCAAATTTAAACTATAAATAGTCTGAAAGTGCTTCCAGAGGTTGCCCGCGATAGAATTGTTATTCTAGTGGTTCCTGAAGCCTTGTGCTGTTTGTTCTTGTAAACTTTATCTGTGATTCCTGGTTTTTGATCCCTGCCTGTTCCTGACTATTCTGATACCCGAACTCTGACCTTTGCCTGCATTTCGACTACTCTTTCTGCCTGATCCCTTCTGTTTGATTACCCGGTTTTGACCCTTGCCTGCCTGACGATTCTTGATATCTGCCTGCCTCGACCCAGCCTGTTTGACGATTCTCTCGCTTGCTCCATTTGTACCGTGACCTTCGCCCAAAAGACTCTGCTAAACAGCCGTGCCCCTTCGCCAGCCAGAACATCTCGCCTTGTACCCCTCGTTAAGTCCAGGTGGCACCCAAGTAAGCTGAGGGCTCCTCCCGAAGCCCAACGGTGGTCACACTACTGGTGAAGCCGAGCCGAGACCAGGGTGCTTGGCATTTGTTCTGGTATCGGGTGCCGGCTGGGACACCAGGTATAGGCCTAGGCTGATTGGAATTATAGATGATTCAATTGTGTTGAACTTCCAGGGTTCAGAATGTTAATGAATTATTGGCTGGAGATTGATGGCTTTGTACATATTGGTATAAATGACAAAATTAGACATACACTTAAGTGTAAATTTAGGTTTTCAAAAGGAAAGGTCTTCCAGTGTAAATTTTTGATCTTTTCCTGTATGTGCAATCAACTGGAGTTTAGGGAGCTCTATACATTAAAGCTAAAGCTTACCAGATGTCATGGTCAGCACCCTAAATCCAGAACCGATGCTAAGCACCCTGTTCACGGCTCTTGCTTCTGGCTTTAACAGCTGCCTTTCACCTCAGGAGGAGCCCTCATCTAATCGGATGCCGCCAGGTCTTCTAAAGAGAGGTTCCAAGCTAAGGGTTCTGGATGAGCAAAGGGGCATGACAGTAAAGCAAAGTCTTTTGGGCAGAAGGTCACAGAACAAGGAGAAAACAGAAAGTGTAGTCAAAACTGGCTGGGTCGGGGCAGGCGAAGTACAAGCGGAGTCAAACCAGGAGATCAATCAGAAGGGATGCGGATATCGAAGAGTTGGTTACCAGGCAGGGTCAGGATTTCAGAAGTCAGGATCGTCAAAACAGGCAAGGGTCACAACAGGTATCAGAAAACAGGCACAATCACAGATCAGAAGCACCAGGAACTCTATACAAATGATCCTATAATGGGCAATGAATAGGATGCCAAGTCCCCTTTATATAGTTTGAATTTGGCGTCATTGCACACTGACATCATTACGCCAGTGCCAAAGCGCCTATAAATACAGCAGATGTGCGCCGTGGGCACACTAGGAAACCGGTGCAGAAGAAGAAGACCAGCGTGGCGGGCATCCCTGCCGAGAACGCAGTGGGCGTCCCTGCCGGCCCACTAGGCCACCAGGGTGAATAGCCTCACATCAGAGCTTTGGTAAATACAGTTCTCTTAGTAAAATAAACTAAGCAGCTATTTTTATTATTATTATTTATTATTTGGTCTAATATCTTAAAAATAGAACAAGAGGTACAGTATATGTGGCATGGGTTTTTGTGAGGTGCAGTGATATATTTTGTTTTGCTGTTTACTTTTTTAGTGTGTCTGAGGCATCACTACAGACTTCCACTCTACTTCCAATTTAGTTCAAAATGTAACATCTCCCTCGCTACAAAAATGTTTAATTTCCTATTAAAATCATTAAAAAACATTTCACACCACACACTGTATTCTACCCCATAAAATGTATGGGTATTTAACTAAATTTATATTTAACTACTTTATTTTCCAGACTCTTGGGCTCATTTACATTTACAGGGCAAGATGCAAAAAATAAGTGCAACGTTTTTTTGAATACTTTTGAGGGAATTTAATAAAATCGCAAAGAGCAAAACAATTTTGTCAAGATCGGCACCCAGAATCCAGAACCAATGCTAGGCTCCCTGGTCTCGGCTCTTTTTTCTGCCTTTAATAGTCGCCTTTCACCTCAGGAGGAGCCCTCGGCTAATTGGATGCCGCCAGGTCTTATTAAGAGAGGAGCCAAGCTAAGGGTTCTGGACGAGCAGAGGGGCACGATCGTTAGCAAAGTCTTTTGGGCAAAAGGTCACAATTCATGGAGCAGGCAGAAAGCGTAGTCAAAACCAGGCCAGGAATACAATTGGAGTCAGACAGGCAAGGGTCAAAACCAGGGTATCAATCAAGAAGAGTCAGACAGGCACGGGTTAGAATACAGATTTCAGAATAGTCGATTACCAGGCAGGGGTCAGGATCACAGAAGACAGATTAATCAGGCAGGCAGGAGTCAAACCAGGAATCAGATTCAAGGTACAAACAGGTAAAGCATTCAGGAACTCTTACAGAAGAACCTATCACTGGCAATGAAAAAATACCAAAGGCCCCTTTAAATATCTTTGAATTTTACGTCATTTTGTGCTGGCGTCATTGGCGCACAAGAAGACGCGGCACGGCGTGGCAGGCATCCCAGCCGAACCACTAGACCACCAGGATGAGAATAAAATAAGAATAAACAAATAAGAATAAAAATTTGCATTCAGAAGTAATATTCTTCCTTAAACTGTTATCTTTTTGAATTTGCCTTTGTGAATTTTAATTCTGCATAGCCCACTTTAAAGAAGTGCTTGAAGGTGTTGTAATCTTTTGGAACAAACATAACTTTTTAAATAAGAAGTTTTATTACATTCACTGTGCACTGCCACAAACTATAAAATTAGCTTAATTAGCTAAAATTAGCTAACCTTCTTCCACTGTCGGAAGAGGTCCTGTTTCACAAAAGTTATATTAAATTCACGCAAAGGATTATTTATTTGCACAAAGGCATAACTTTTCACATTGTGAATATTTTTCTGTTACCAACTTTTATTGCGTCTGTGCAAGCAATAGAATAGGTGCACGTGTTTCAGGTAGAGGCACCTCTAGGTACTCTAGCACTTGAATCTGTTCCATTTGTAAATTAACCCTAATAGATCTATACTGTCTGTCAAATGTTGTATTGTAGCATCAGATGAATAGCAACGTATATTTAAATATAAATGGTGACTAATCCATACCGACACACATATATACGTATTAGTTAATAAGTACTAGTAAATTATTAATAAGAGCTTGTTTGTAAATACTATTATGTATTTAAAAACACAATTCAAAAGTACAAGAAACTTGGTACAGAGGCAATTATGTCTAAGAAAATGTTTATAAAGCAAGTTGGGCAGCTGATATACGGTAGGGGTATGTGATAGATCAAGTTACACATATATATCCCTTTATTGTGTTTGAGAACATTGAAACTGATTTAGTTCCCCTAATACATTTCAACATTTCCAATAAACTACACCAAAGTTTTCATAAGATAAGCCATTAAGATGTTCTCATCATTTGACCTGACCTAGTGTTTGCTACAAAAATATTTTTTTTACCTTCAGATGAAAAATGGTTTAATCAAAGGATAAAAAATTTTGATAAAACCTTAAGTTTTATAATAGAGAAAAAAACATGACTGTATCTGTGGAATGTTTCCAGGGTCAGAACTGGAAAATGGAGACCATTTATTAATTACTAGAACAAAATGCTTTGGTTTTAGATACCGGTACTAACGTTTTATATAACAATGAAATACCATCACATCATTACAAAAATATGCTCATGCAAATGTACATTTTGTGTTCTCTTTTTCTTGCTTTAGAGAGAAAAAAAATAAGCATTAAGACATAACTCTGTTAGTCTATATGAACCAATACTACCAAATATAATTTTTTTACACAGCAAACCTATTTATACTTCCACTAGCAGCTTTAGATATATAAAAAGGCAAATGATAGTGGCTGGCAGAGAATGAAAGGAAACAATAAATGTCTCTGAGCATATAATATGAAACATTACAGCAAAATGAAAGATTTGTTGGAATAATTTCATCCAATGCTTTTTTTAAGGTCCTAGGGAAGATACAGAATATATGACATAACTATATTCACTCTAGGGAGTTTCTGTAATCATGCCATTATTATCTCTTATTGGGTATTAGCAAAATTAACTACATGAACTGAAATAACAAGAGCAAAGAATATCAGTGTGTGTCCAATGTCACAGTGTGCAGTGTAGGGTAAGTACAAAAAAGAAAACTGATTGTTAAAAAAATATTAAATAACAAAATAACCTCTCATAATTGAGTTATGCAAGTCTTTCATAATTATGCTGTGCTCAGTAATATCTCTTAATATAAAGGGATACTAAAGTGGGAAAACATGTTTTTGTTTTTTTAAATGCATCAGTTAATAGTGCTGCCCTAGCAGACTTTTGCAATGAAATGCATTTTTTAAAACCGGAAACAGATTTTTTAATATTTCATTTTGAAATTTGGCATGGGGCTAAACATATTGTCAGTTTCTCAGGGGCCCTCAGGTCATGTGACTTGTGATGTGTGCTCTGATAAACTTCAACTTGCAGTGTAAAGAGTAACGGCAGAGACAGACAAGAAGATTCGAGAAGATTTGGGTGGATTGCCTCTTCTTTAGGCGACTAATCATCCAGAACTACCTCCCCGCCAGCTAGAATCTAAATTGCTGGCGGGATGGCACTTGGAGCACTTATTTTTCCTCATGAGGCAACTTCAGAAAATGAAGTACTCCGAGTGCCATCCCTCTCTACCCTAAAGAGTGACTGGAGTGATATTACCCACCTCTCTTCCCTCCCCAGCAGCCTATCAACAGAACAATGGGTAGCTAACCAGATAGCAGCTACCTGACACCTCTGTTGAGATTTGTTTGCATTGCTAAAAAGCCTGTTTTTTCCTGATTGCGTGCTATTCTTGTGTCTGCCACTAGGAAGCATGACCTAGGTTTTGGTAAAATAGAATGGGAAAGGGAGAAACAAGCTGTCTCAAAGCAGTTCCTGAAGTTTTGGCTCCTTCTCAAAATCAGGCACAATGGTTGCCAGTAAAATACAGCTAAAAAAATACACTTGTTGGTCCAAGAATAACATTTTAAATGGTATAGTGAATTATTTGCAATGTAAACAGTGTAATTTAAAAAGCAAACCATAAAAACCATGACAGAATTCCTTAAATATATGACATTTCTTTCCATGTTAATTGTTTGGAATGCTATATGGTTAACCTAGTCCTACTTTTAATTGGGGAATTAGTCCATGACTGCATGTGTATAATAGGAATTCCCAAAAGAGCATAGTATAGGTAGAGAACCTTTGACCAAATTAAGCAAGCGGGTGGAGATGAGTAGGCAGGTTTTAAAAGGAGCCAGGGGAAGGGGTCATGATTTTGAGTCAGCAATGGTTGGAGCAGCATCCCCCTCCTTGTTTTTTGTGGTGTGCCTTGGTGGCTTGGAGCAGGGAATGGGTCAGTATTTCCCTATTTGTTGAGTTGGTTGGTAAGGGCCCCAGGAGGTAAGGTCATTTTGCCTCTTCTTACCCATCCAAGTGCAGCAGTATTTGAATGACCGGCAGGGCAGCAGCCTGTTTACTAGAAGTTCTACGGATCATTCCAGTTGAGTTATTTTGTAATTAAACATTGGGAAAGTTAAGTTTTGTTAATATTGTTAATAAAAGCTGTGGCATATTCAAACCATCCAGGGCTCCCTGTTAGTGATGGGCGAATTTCTCCCGAAAAATTTGCGAAAAATCTTGAAATTGGAAAGTTCACGAAAAAATCATGAAATTCAAACATTTTCACGAAAAAATTGTGAAATTTGAATGGTTTCACTAAAAAATCATATTTTCACCGACAAATTTTCATGGGAGACTCACAAATTTATGCGCTGACGGCGAAACACTGAAATTCACCACAAATCCATGCCAGGCGAATGTATTCGCCCATCACTACTCCCTGTGTCTTTTTTCATATTCTGTAGTTATTAGGTGCATGTGAGGTTCAAGTACACAAT
Source organism: Xenopus laevis (assembly GCF_017654675.1). Classification (NCBI taxonomy): domain Eukaryota; kingdom Metazoa; phylum Chordata; class Amphibia; order Anura; family Pipidae; genus Xenopus; species Xenopus laevis. The sequence continues at coordinate 100,456,346 of NC_054380.1, read as the reverse complement.
TTTGCATTCATTTTCACTTGCATGTGCTTATAAATTATCCTTTATGAATTTTATGAAATGTGATTTAACATAATGTAAAATATTTATAGTAGATTTGTGGTTATTTATTAACTACCTACATGGTTTTCCGTCCAAATGTAGGGGCAAATGTAGCAAAATATCAACTAGGAAGCCCTATTGGATTCCGAGCAGTGTAATTGTATAACATTTATTTACACTTTCTTGACAAAAAGGAAAGTGTTTCTACAAACCTTCATATTTAAAAACATTTCTTGCTTTATTAAATGGGGTCTTCAGTCAGAATAAAATGCTTTAAGTGGCTGAATGTTTGTACATGAGAAGCTATGGTATTATGTTCATTGTTCTGCTCTTAGAGGCCAGTTTATCAAAATTTGAGGTCTAGAAAAAAACAAAAGTACAAAACAATGGCCCTAAATACAGGGCTATGGAAGCTAGCTTATATTACAAGTGGATCCAGGTAGTTGATCTGGGAGTCAGGAAGAAATTTTTTCACCTCTAAGGCAAATTGGAGAGGCTTTAATCGGTTTTTGCCTTCCTCTGGATCAACTAGCAGTTAGGCAGGTTATTTCCTTCAGGCAGGTTTTTTGCTTTCCTTTGGATCAACTAGCAGTTAGGCAGGTTATAAATAGATTTAAGGTGGAACTTGGACGTGTGTCTTTTTACAACCTAACTTACTATGTTAGAACAAAACAACGTCACAAAAAGCAAGCAACTTTTCACATTTGTTTTCTTGAGTGCTAGTTTTTTTTAAGAAAAAACAGAATTGAACACTCAAGCTCACATTTTTACAGGAAAAAAAAGCTGCATAACAGCAAGAATCACATTGTTCCATTCAATTTTCGAGAGGCTGCAAAACTTGAATATTTTAGTAAACCGGGGGTAATAAATAAAATCATACAGAATATTGCCATTGACTATACAACCATGTAATAGGTACACTGCTATCGCTATCTACTCACTCTGCAGTAGCGGTGCTGGTTCTCCGTTGACCTGACACTTAGCTACAGCAACTTTTTGTTCATGGATCCGCACAAACCCAAATTTCTGCAGTGGGGGAAGTGCCCCTTCTTTATTAATTTACATCACCAACATCAACGTTTTGGGGGTACAACCTCCTGCTCCTGATAAAGGAAGGTTGTTTCCCCCTGAAACGATGTTGGTGATATAAATTAATAAAGAAGGGGCACTTCTCCAACTGCAGAAATTTGGGTGTGTGCGGATCCGGGAACAAAAAGTTTCTATACAACCTTGCCAGCTTTTATTTTCTGGCAAGTTTTCATGTTTTTTTCTTAAATAAATATCCAGGCTATTTAATACTTCAGAAAAAAACTTTATTTTCAACACGTTTTTTTTTTAAAAAAAAAAAGCCAACATTTTTTTTTTTTTTTTAATAAAACTGCCCTTTTAGTCAAAACTGAAATTTGTCATGCTTTAAAACAGTGTCCATTATGTGGTGAATTCATTTGCAAATAACATTCATTATGTCTTCCAGATGAACAACATTTTATACATTCAACATTTTGTAGAAATGTTATATAAAGGACAGCATATCTGGTACAGATGGTTTGTCAATTTAACATAAAAGCATTGATTGTAATCCTGGAAATGCTTAAGGAACTTTAATATTAATCTGTTAGGAAATAAAACAGAAACTTATAACCAATATCATTAATCTGACACTGACAAACAAAAATAATAAGACAAACAAAAATAATAAAACGTGAGCACTCCAAGCTATTTTAGGGGACAGATTCAGTAGGTAAAACATATAAGGGGTGACTATTGCTATTTGCTACAGCACAATAACTGGAAGATTTATTTGGGTATTTACTGATCCCATATAGAAGAGACCCAACCCACTCCAATTGTGCCCAATGAGTCAAAATGAGAGCAAAGTATTTTGATTTTTGAATATTGACGTAACCCAGTGTGGGGACTGTCAAAGTACAGCCATGTCTAGGTCAAGGGTATACTAATAGCATTATAGAAATAAAGTTAGACATACATACCAAAATACAAGCACTTCACCCTCTCTGTCAGTCTCATATACCTTAGTTAATTGGTTTAAACTTAATTATGTGTCTTTTTTAACTATTGAGTTTCACATTGAGTTGCACAAGATTTTTCTGTGTTGTAGGGTTCCTAGCATCCTGGGATCTCTTTTCCTACTTAGCTGGATCGCATTCCAGCCGGTGATACTGCCTGATGAGATTTCAACTGAGCATGTGCAGTGCTGATTATGCACAATACTGGAATGCTATGCCAATGGGGGACAGGGGCAGGGGAATTAGAATGCTTCCACATTCTCTGAAGCATTTGGTTTAATCAGTGTATCCATTCTGGGTAGAGATGTGGTGCCACTTTCCCATTAGTACCCATAAACTCCACAGAGCATTCTGGCATGGGTTCATGTTTTGCAAACTACTATGTACTATGTATGTTACGTTTTTAAAATCAGTATTTTGTTTCAACAAGGATTCACTCAAGGAAGAACATACTATTGTCCAGAAACGTTTGATTCCATAGATGTGTCCTGTGCTCCTTAATACAACTGGGAACACCCCACTGCTGAAATTCAGGAATTTTTTAATTCACTTATGAATTGGGTTACTTACACTGGAACAGGAGGAGGCCAGAACAAATACCTCTACCCTTTTATCAAGGTGACCACTGGCATGCCCTTTACTGGCACCTCATTCTTAAAACCCCAGATAGGAGCACCAGGAAACTCAAGGAACTCCAAAGCCCCATATCTTAAGCTTGTTTGTGGCAGATGTAAAGTAAAGGGTATTGTGCATTTTTTGTCAGTGCTATTACAATTGGAGGGGTTGACATGCAACATTATTGATCATATAGATAGTTTGGCAACCATGGGCAATACTTCTTTGAGGGAATACATTTACCATTATTTGTTTAAGTTCAAAAATGCTCTTCATGTTTTATTAATTTTTATTTCATTATATATTTATTATTTCAAAGTATGAATTTTGGCCGCCCAGTTTTCAAGATGAAATAAATTCTAGAACAGCTGCTGTGTAAATGATATACTTCTCTGAGGACCATTGCCTTTTCCAGGACAATGACCCAACACACACAACATCTGCTGTTTTTATCAATGAATAAGTATTTAACTAGGTTGTATGACCATGGATATTTAAGTAACTATGCCAAGATGTAGGCACTGACAAGAAAAAAAAAAGAATGGTTTCAGAAAAAATAATGCAGGGAAGGGAAGTTGAATATGTAATTAGATTTGCGTGATTCGGAAATTATAAATACAATAATGTAGGCTGGTTACCAGCTTTTCTATGTAGTATATGGCAAATGGAATCAGAAACTATTTAAATTTCACCTTTATGCTGATATATTGCAGCCTTGGTGTTATATAAGATCAAATCTATAATATTCAAAATGCAAAATGCATAGTATAACATAAATGAGCAAGTATATCAACATAATGGTTCTGTGTCCAGATCATCATTTAAAAAAAAGTGATGTATTGTATTTAATGTTCAAATAAGGATCCCATTTGTGAAAATGTTGGTACACCATAATTGGTTGGGCTAGACAAGAGGAACCCTGACAAATTGGCATAATGCTCAACCACACAGTCTATTAAAATGATGATGTCCTACAAGGAAGCCTGAAGAGTCACTGGCAAAGCAGGGTGCCATAAAAATGTCTTAGAGGGTATTGAACTGGATATCTCTGTGTTAAATAACTGCGAAAAATTATATCTGGATGCACCTGTTGCTTGTAAGCCACTGTTTTAAAAAAACCTTATCCAACAAATGCTCATTTACTTAGCGTTTTACAGTGATTTTAAAACACTCAGAACAGCAACCTTAATGAAAATCCTTAAAGAAAAGTGAAGGAATGTTTATGGCTTAGGTAAATGCTATCAGGAATTTTAGATAAAGTAATTTCTCTGCCATTGCTTCAGAAACAATTAGACATGATGAGTGCACACATCCTATGATTAAGTTAGGTGGAATTGCTTGTACAGCCATCTGTCTACTCTAAATGGGATATTCTAAATAGGTTTTTCTTGAAACAGATTCCTCAGAATACACACCGGAATTTATTGAATTGTCCTGCAGAATGCAACAGTAATCTTGTACAGAATCTCTACTCAGAATCAATTCCATTCATCTATGAATGTAGATGATATTTACAGTTTTCTTTAGCTACTTTATTATATAAAGGGACCATTACATGACCAAGTTAATCAGTAATCTGTTAAATTATTCTTGCTTAAACATGTTCTTTAATAGTGCCTGATTTTTTAAATTAAACTTGCCAACTGTTACTCTTCACTTGGCTATTCTGTGTTAAGATAAATATAATGTTTGGAATACTTTTAAGCTAAACAAACTGTGGATGTCTAACATCTGATCCCTGCATTTAAACAGTCTTCTTTTTAACTTGTGCCTACCTCATTAAAGCAGATAAGGCTAATTTAAAATAGGATTATTCTATTCTATAAAGGAATCTTTCATTTATTTAATTTTGGGGAGTGAAAAAATGTTATAAGCAATTGAGACTTACTTGGTCTTTTTATTCATATCAATAATGACTAACAGCATATAACTTACTAAAATACATTGTAAAGGTTGTTATTATTTTTACTTAACATTTGCATTGATGTTTTTTATTTGTTTCCCATTTTTTACCAGGACTTTTATTTTTTATGAAAATAAGGAAAGTTCTGCAGTATAGGGTTAAAATGGTTAAACATTGACTGTATCATGCTGGGCCACAGGTGGGTGACTGGCAGGTGGGAGCCTAAGTGCTTGATAACATGGTGACTCCATGTTTGGCCTTAGTAGAACTAAAATTTGTAAATGTGCTCAGAACATGGTTTAATAGTAAACTTGAACAGATGATACCGAAGATACTTTGCCTACTGTAGCCACATTTATATAAAGGAAACATAGGCTTCTAGAAGTTTCTTAAAGGGTCGCCTGCATTTACATGATGCCAAACAGTTATTTACAGGAAGAGTCTGATTACTGATTATTTGTATTGTGCTTTAGGTGTGGCTAGATTGTCTCCAGGTCAGTAACTTTGTCTTCTATATTAGGGAGGACTCCTATTATTTGGACCAGACAACCAGGTGACAATTTAATAATACAGTTTCCTCTACCTGAAGCAACGGTTTTAATTAACAAAATATATGAACCATACAATGCCCATAAACATTTGACAATAGTCTTACACCATCTTTTTAAATAACTGGGCTATCCAAATGAAAATTGGAAAGGTGGCAACCCTAGGAGGGTGCTCTTTGGTAAGCTATTTCCTATTGACTAAATCACTGATCTTTTATTGTAGACCAGACCATATTTTGCTAGGTCAGAGACCTTTTCCTGCAGATAGAAGTGCCACTGTGTTTTCCCTTGCCCTCAGGTGTCCCTTGTAGAAATTTAAGTTAGGAGCATGTGCAAAACAGTAAGCTCCCAAGAAGTGTTAAACTTTTACAAGAAATACTTGAAAGCAAGGAAAACATGATGGTACAGAGTTATGCAGAAAACTACTCTCTCTCTCTCTCTCTCTCTCTCTATCTCTATCTCTATCTCTCTCTCCATATATACATATATACATATATACATATATACATAGTTCCGGCTGTGGTGCACTCCAATCCAGCAGAGTTTTACTGCCTGGGTGCTGTCATATATAGTGCAGATAGTCATGTTCCAAGGAATGACGCACTCCAGGACTTCATAATGAGATCAAGCAAGGTGAAGTTCATTTGTCAACATTTCGGTCCAGTCTGGACCTTTCTCAAGACATGAGACATCCTGGAGTCCTATATATATATATTCCAAAAAGATGCCAGCATTCTTGAAAAAACAAAATAATGTGCCTGGTTGCAGAATCAAGTAAATGTAACACAAACTTGGAATAGAGTCCATACTCTCAGGACTTAAAAAAAAACCTTTTTTTTTTTTTATTAATACAAGCTACTGACTGATGTTTCGGACCCCCTAAGGCCTTTCTCAAAGTAACAAATACACATTAGAATATGCCTTTTAACCACATACTGACAGGAAAATAGCTTCAATAGGGATGACGTGTAACCTGCATCAGATGCAAGCTTTTCTTTTAAGTCCTGAGAGTGCGGACTCTATTCAAAGTTTTTAGATATATATATATATATATATATATATATATATATATATATATATATAAAAACTTTGAATAGTTAATATATGTAATTGCATACCTCACACTTTTCAATAGACAGTCCTGATTTTGACAGCTCAACCTGCAGTCCTGGATTGCTACTGAAGTGTCCTGACTTTCTCTTTGATCTCCTGCACTGAACAGCCAGAAAAAGATACAAAGTTTCTAACTTAATTGGCTTTTTGCAGAGAGCCCAGAACAGGCACCAGGTTCACTTGGATATTTTTGTAGCAATTTAAGATAAGCAGGTTGTTTGCAATTCACCTTCATTAGAAAAACTGTAATAACACATAAAACACACAGAAATATGTTTAAACTTTCATAACCTGATACATTTTGTAAAATTAACATGGTAATTGTGGGTTGTGGCTTAAATGGCCATGGTTAAAAAAAGTTTGACATGCGTAGCATGCTTAATCTTTTTGTCCCTCTTTCCATTTTAAAAAGTTTGGGAGGAATGGAATCAGGTAATTCTGCATCAAATATTTTGTGGATGCCAGAGGGGAATTGCTTCTGAAAAAAAACTGCATGCAGCACACTGTGTTGTCTGATCCTAATGACCAAGCATGTAAAGTTATTCTGCTATTGGGTTTGACAATACTTAGGTGAAACAAACGTGTAATTCATGATGAAAGGCACAATGACTTCAGTGAGTGACCTTAATTGCAGATTGCAATGAGCACCAATGTGTCAATATAACTTTGTGATGTACTTAATATGGTTGCAATCAACTTTCTTGAGCAGTTTAGCCAATTATTAAAGTTTAGAATAATGTGAATTTCCTATCTTCAATGAAGCCACAGTAATCATGACTTAAACCTGGATTAAAATCCAGGGCCCAGAATTCTCTTTGCAGGAAAGATACTGGGAACTGGGATTTACAGCGCAGTGTCTAAACTTAGTGGGAGCTCTTGGGAATTCCACTAGGAAAATAAAACACACAGTTGCAGTAAAGCAATGTAACTTTATATAAAATTGAATGCAATAACAGTAAATACAAATCACACAATATAACTTTACCCTGGGGAACCTGTGTGGATTATCAAACCCCTAGCACAGTCTGGAGCAGTGCTTGAATTGGGAACAAAAAGGTGAAGGGATGCTGTGTGTGGTGTGTGTAGCCCCACCCATAGCAATAAATCATACCCATAGAGAAATGTTGGCAGACGCAGTAAGCCGCAGCAAATTTATAGAGTCTATGCACACGTTGGTGGACACACCCCCAATGAAAAAATCCCACTTCTATTTTACTGACACCATCAGTGATAATAATGAAATATAAATATATAAATAAACGGAGTTGCAATACCATGTATAATTCCCCCAGAACTAATAGCAGTATGACACAGTGGCAATGTCATGTATAAATACACCACAACTCATAGCAGAATGGTACAGTGGCAAATCCATGTATAAATACCCCCAGAACTCATAGCTGGATGGCACAGTGGTAATTCCATGAATACATACCCCAAAACTCACAGCAGGATGGCACAGTGGCAATTACATGTGTAAATATCCACAGAAATCACACAGGATGCCACAGTGGCAATTACATGTATAATACCCTCCAGAACTCATAGCAGAATGTCACAGTGGCAATTTCATGTAATTGAGGCAATGAAAGAGTTAAAGATGTTACTATTGAAGAAACTGAGAAAAGTAGAATTGATAAAGCTGTAGTAGTTCTTACCAGCCAATTCAGCACACTGCCACAGCCAGGAAAACAATTATTTTCCTACCCCTGAAGCCAGCAAAGCTGGAAATTCAAGTTAGAGCATCCTACCCATCATTTCCCTGCCCAGCAAAATCCTCCTACCAGATCTCCTGAGACAGAAATGATTGGAGATCCTGGGAGGAGGGAGTAGTTGGGTGACAGAAGACCACTCCTTCCTTCCACCTGTGTTCTTACCTGGATCCTGCTCCTCTCTCAGAGATGCACTGGGGCTCCCAGCCAATCTGATTTCTCTCCAGTCTGTAACTGGGTTGGATGATTTCACAGGCAGAAAAACAGGGGAAACGTTTGCCTGATCCCCTACATTAGTCTGCAATAGATCAGTTTTTTTGAAACTATACTTTCACATTGCATTGCAAATATGTACATGCCTGATCACACATCCCTCTTTAATTACAGATGCTGGTTGTTAAGAGTAATAATATGCCCTTCAAAGACTTTTCAGTCATCAATCAAAATCATTAAAACAATTAAAGCTAGGCATGATTTTTGCACTATCATTGCCTTCAGGAACTATTACTCATAATTACCTTATGATTAAAGTGGAGTAGTTATGCCTGACACTATTGTCATAGGCTTTGTGCGTAGGTTTGACTGCAATTTAATGTATCCCTAGGGTCAGCTAGCAATGATGAAAATACGGAATAATATTTACATACAGCACATTTTAGTATATAAAATAATTTTGCCTTTAACATAAATAACAGAAGGCGAAAGAGAATGGAGTGAGGGTTGTTGAATTTTAACATGAGTTTATAATTCACATTGCTGTGGTATCTTTTTTCCCCTTGGCAGAGAGAAAATGTGTTAAACATTAAGAAAATTAAATGACTTTAGGACAGAGTCAGTGTAGAAAGATTACACAAATTTTCAGGCTGGGAGCATTAACTACCAATGAATATAAACCATGTCTCAGCCAAAATATTTTATTTGTAAAATAATTAAGCAAATCTTTAAAGAAAGGTAACAATACATGTTTAGCAATGCAGCTGGTGTTGATTCATGTGTTGTTGCATACTTTTAAACAAAAAAGGTTAAAAAAAACTGTGTACAGGATTTTGTTTGTATTACCAAATTCTTTTCTGTGTTTTATATGCATTATGGACCGATATTGGCACTATTTGGTATTATTTAATGAAAGCTATAGAACTGCAAATGTTTAAACTGAATTTTGCTGATATATATATATCAAGGGGAAGTTGTGCTCACCACTATTTTTTAAAACCATTAGGCGGGGGTGCAATGAGGGTGTGACCACAAAATACATATAGTCAAATACAAGAGTCCTCTGCACTCAACCCATTATCAATATATTTAAGACAGAGACATTTTGTGCATACTGCTACTGAAAAATGCCTTACCCTTTAAACAAAACAGGGATTGTTTGTCCATATATTGCAATATATTTGTCAGGGAACCGGGAGTTCCCTCTGGGGAGTAGTCCGGATTTAGGAGGAAGCCCCTCAGGAGGGATCAGGATCGTGGTATCCAGGGATTTAGCAGAAGGGGTAATAGAGTTCAGGCAACAGGTCAAAAGGCAGGCAGAATATAAGCAGAGTCCAAAGTCCAGGCAGGGGGTCAACAACAAGAGATCAATCAAGAATATACTCAGGGATAACAGGAACAGCAACAGGGAACCCAGGAATCTATTCAGGAACAAGATCCTATTTTCGGGCGCCATCTTGGCGCCTCAGGCGTCCTTTTAAAGGGGATTTTTGGCGCCCTTGCGTCGGCGTCAGCACGTCTGCGACCGACGCGCTGCGCCTGCGTCCGTCGCGTCGTTGTGACGTCTTCGCGCCTGCGCACTTGCGCGCAGGCGTCTCTGCGCCGGCGCCGCTACCCACGTGGCGGCCATGGGCGCCGCCATTTTGGGAGCGGCGTCGGAAGTGATAGCTGCGCCGCCCGGAGCTCCTGGTCCTGCTCCGGGCGGCGATCGTGACAGTACCCCCCCCCTCACGGGGGGCCTCAGGACCACCGGGACAAGGTTTCTGGGGAAACTTGGCGTGAAAATCCCTCACCAGACGGGGAGCGTGAACATCACGGTGTCCTTCCCAGGAGCATTCTTCAGGACCAAAGCCCCTCCACTGAATGAGGTACTGAAGGGACCCTCTGGAGATCCTGGAGTCTAGGATTTTCTCCACCTCGTACTCGAGTTGACCCTCCACAGAGATGGCAGGAGGAGGAGATTGACCACCAGAAAACCGGTTGGTGATGGCGGGTTTCACCAGAGACACGTGGAACACGTTGGGGATTCTCATCTCTGGTGGAAGCTGAAGTCTGACAGCCACAGGGTTGATTATCTCCAAGATGGGAAATGGACCCACGAATTTTGGACCCAACTTGTGAGATGGTATCTTCAACCGGATATTCCTGGAAGAGAGCCAGACATTATCACCCACCTTGTAGGGAGGAGAAGATCTTCGACGACGATCCGCGAAAGTCTTATGAACCAAAGCGCTCTTCTCTAGGTTCAACTTGGTAGCAGCCCAAATAGCAGACATATGGGCTGCGGAATCGTCAGCAGCCGGGACGTCAGAAAGTACAAAGTCTTGGGGAAAAGCTTGAGGATGCTGCCCATACACCGACATGAACGGAGACCTTCCTGTAGAGGAATGACAAGCATTATTATGAGCGAATTCCGCCCATGGGAGGAGATCAGACCAGTCATCCTGGCAGAGGGATACGTGGTTCCTCAGGAACTGTTCCAGGGCTTGGTTGACACGTTCAGCTGCCCCATTCGTCTGTGGATGGTATGCAGAAGAAAACTGAAGAACAATTCCCAGGTTTTTGCATAGGGAACGCCAGAATTTAGCAGTAAACTGGGTGCCTCTATCAGAGACGATCTCCACCGGGAAACCATGCAGGCGGAAGATGTACTGGATAAATAGCTGGGACAGCTCCACCGCAGAGGGCAACTTCTTCAAAGGGATGAAATGGGCCATTTTGGAGAATCGATCAATGACAACCCAGATCACAGTGTTCCCACAAGAGGGAGGAAGTTCGACAATGAAGTCCATGGACAGGTGGGTCCAGGGACGGGAAGGAACCGGCAAAGGCTGTAGTAACCCACTGGGGCGGGAATGGCTTGACTTAGATGTGGCACAAACATTACAGGCAGCAACAAAGTCCTTCACATCTTTGCGGATATCAGGCCACCAGACCAGGCGTCGTAAGAGTTCAAGAGTCTTAGCTGGACCAGGGTGTCCGGCTTGCCGGGAGCAATGGGTCTGTTGCAGAATAGGCAGACGCAGCTCAGGAGGAACAAATGCCATTCCAATGGGAGTATCTGAAGGAGCAGAAGATTGACCAGCCAGGATTTGATCAGCAAACTGTGGATACAGGGAGGCAATAATCTTGACTGGAGGGATGATTGGCTCTTGTCTCTCAGGAGAGCGGTCCACCGGAGTGAAGCTACGAGACAAGGCGTCGGCCTTCTGATTCTTGGAACCTGGGCGAAAAGTCAAGATAAAATTAAACCGAGAGAAGAAGAGAGCCCACCTTGCTTGCCTGGGGTTTAGCCTCTTGAGGGACTGGATGAACTCGAGATTCTTATGATCGGTGTAAATCTGAACAGGAACCAGAGAACCCTCCAGGAGGTGACGCCACTCTTCAAGAGCAAGTTTAACAGCCAAGAGTTCTCGGTTCCCGACATCGTAGTTCTGCTCTGCGGACGAGAACTTCTTGGAGAAATAAGCACAGGGATGCAACTTCCCATCAGCGGGGTGTCTCTGAGACAGGATGGCTCCGGCTCCGACTTCAGAAGCATCTACTTCGATGCAAAAGGGTAGTTCAGGATTGGGGTGTCGGAGAACAGAAGCGGACATGAAGGCCTCTTTCAAAGACTGAAAAGCTTCAATGGCAGATGGGGGCCACAAGCTGGGTTTACCCCCTTTCCGGATGAGAGCCAGGATAGGTGCAATGCGGGAAGAGAACCCCCGGATGAACTGCCGATAGTAGTTAGCAAATCCGATAAATCTCTGGATTGCCTTGGTACTCAGCGGAATAGGCCACTCCTGGATGGCAGACACTTTCACGGGATCCATCTCAAATCCCTCAGGGGAGATAATGTATCCTAGGAAGGGGATCTTGGACACCTCGAAGACGCACTTCTCCAACTTGGCGAAGAGAGAGTTCTTCCTCAAACGAGAGAGTACCTCCTTCACCTGGGAGCGATGGCTTTCTAGGTCTTTAGAAAAGATCAGGATGTCGTCCAGGTATACGACTACGAACCTTCCTAGGAGATCCCGGAACACATCGTTAACAAACTCCTGGAAGACGGCAGGGGCATTGCAAAGGCCGAAGGGCATAACGAGATATTCATAGTGCCCATCACGAGTGTTGAAAGCCGTCTTCCATTCATCACCCTCACGGATGCGAATGAGATTGTACGCCCCTCGGAGATCCAACTTAGAGAATATCTTCGCCCCCTTCAGCTGGTCGAAGAGCTCTACGATCAAGGGCAGAGGGTACCTGTTTTTTACAGTGATTTTATTCAGGCCCCGGTAGTCTATGCATGGCCGAAGGCCTCCGTCCTTCTTCTCCACGAAGAAGAAGCCAGCCCCTGCAGGAGAGGTAGAAGGGCGGATAAACCCCCGCTGGAGATTTTCTTGGATGTATTCCTTCATTGCAGTAGTCTCAGCAGGAGAGAGAGGGTAAGTGCGGCCTCTGGGGGGCATGGCTCCAGGCAGGAGTTCGACAGGACAGTCATAAGAGCGATGTGGAGGAAGGAATTCCGCAGACTTCTTACAGAACACATCGGAGAATTCCTTATAACAGGAGGGAAGAGACTTTAACTCGGTTGAGGAAATAGTTACCTTCTTGAGGGGTTTAGCAGGAAGGCAATGCTGTAGGCAGAATGGGCTCCAACGAGAGACCTGCCCTGTGGACCAGTCTATGGTGGGATTGTGCAGGCGCAGCCAGGGGAGACCCAAAACAACAGGAACATCGGGACAAGAGATGATAAGAAACGAAAGTCTCTCTTTATGCAGGGTCCCAACCTGCACAAATAGTTCACCAGTGGTCATCGTGAGTACAGACTCCAGGGGTTTATCATCAATGGCGACAATCCTCATGGGAGAAGGCAAAGGAAATAGGGGGATTCCCATGTTCTTAGCAAAGAGAGCGTCCATGAAGTTACCCCCGGCTCCGGAATCGAGGAAAGCATTCCCGAAGATGGTCTTATCGGTCAGACGAATCTGGAAGGGAAGGAGAAACCTGTGTGAGTTTTCTTGAGTCTTCCCCAGAGACCTATCTCGAGACTTTTGAGTAGTGCCCCCTACATGAGTTACCATAGACATACCTCGGGGTACAAAACTCTTAGCCTTTGCAGGACAGGCATTAGCGAAGTGGGAATGTCCGCCACAATACAGACACAGGCCTGACATCCGTCTGCGGAGTCTTTCTTGTTCAGTGAGGCGGGTTCTTCCCACTTGCATGGGTTCTTCCTGAAGAGAAATGGATGCTTGGGCAGGAGAGGTGACAGAAGCCTGCAGGAGAGGCCTCTCGAAGCGAGGTGCCAACATGGGTTGAAATTTCCTGACACGAACTCTCAGGGTTTGATGCTCTCTCAGAAGAGTGTCCACCTTGACAGCCAAGGCGATGAGGTCTTCAACTTGCGTGGGTAATTCACGAGAGACCAGGTCATCTTTGATGCGAAGGGAGAGACCATTATAAAATGCAGTATGGTATGCGTCGTTGTTCCAACGAGTCTCAGCAGCAAGTGTACGGAATTCAATAGCATACTCCGCTACACTGCGACTCCCTTGGCGGATTTGGAACAGACGGGACGCAGCGGAAGTCACCCGGCCGGGAGCATCGAAGACGATCTTAAATTCTTTGAGAAATGCTTCTGCGTCATCCATCAGTGGGGACTGCTTCTCCCAGTGTGGAGATGCCCACTCGAGAGCTTTCCCTGCCAGACGAGTAATCACGAACCCCACCTTAGCACGTTCAGAGTCAAATTCAGTGGGGTGTAGGGCAAATCGAATCTGGCACTGATTCACGAATCCTCGACAGGCTTGAGGATCGCCATCGTAGAGAGGCGGAGCAGGAATATGAGGACCAGAAGTGGAGGGCTGGGTAGCCATGGCAGCAGCCGCTTGCGGAGGAGGTGCCGCCCGGGGGGTCGCTGGTGTCAACAAGGAGAGCTTTTCCAAGATCGCCTCCAGCGTGAGTCCCACGTAATTCTGCCGGGCTTCATACGCCTCCATGCGGGAATGCAGGCCCCGAAAGGCCCTGCCGAAATCTGGCTGAGCTTCTGGCTGAGCTTCCTCAGTGGAATCCATGGCCCGAAAATAATGTCAGGGAACCGGGAGTTCCCTCTGGGGAGTAGTCCGGATTTAGGAGGAAGCCCCTCAGGAGGGATCAGGATCGTGGTATCCAGGGATTTAGCAGAAGGGGTAATAGAGTTCAGGCAACAGGTCAAAAGGCAGGCAGAATATAAGCAGAGTCCAAAGTCCAGGCAGGGGGTCAACAACAAGAGATCAATCAAGAATATACTCAGGGATAACAGGAACAGCAACAGGGAACCCAGGAATCTATTCAGGAACAAGATCCTATTTTCGGGCGCCATCTTGGCGCCTCAGGCGTCCTTTTAAAGGGGATTTTTGGCGCCCTTGCGTCGGCGTCAGCACGTCTGCGACCGACGCGCTGCGCCTGCGTCCGTCGCGTCGTTGTGACGTCTTCGCGCCTGCGCACTTGCGCGCAGGCGTCTCTGCGCCGGCGCCGCTACCCACGTGGCGGCCATGGGCGCCGCCATTTTGGGAGCGGCGTCGGAAGTGATAGCTGCGCCGCCCGGAGCTCCTGGTCCTGCTCCGGGCGGCGATCGTGACAATATTTAAGCTGGCCAACTACGTCAAAGTCATCCCATATCTGGCCAGTCCTATGCTCAATTTTATCTGATTCATTAAGAATTCTATTGCTTCATTATACAGCTCCATGTTGTAGCTCCCACCCCTCCCAGCTATAGTCAGGTGATCCCACTGGTGTCTAATAAAAGGGCAGCCAAGTTTGGGAGTTTTACTCTGAAAGCAGCTAGTACTGTAAGTTGCAGGTAAAACCTAGTCCCTTTGTAAAATGTATAATGAAGCAATAGAATTCTTAATGAATCAGATGAAAATTAAGCGTAGGACTGGCCAGATATGGGATGACTTTGACGTAGTTGACCAGCTTAAATATATTGCAATATATGGACAAACAATCCCTGTTTTGTTTAAAGGGTAAGGCATTTTTTAGTAGCAGTATGCACAAAATATATATATATATATATATATATATATATATATATATATATATATATATATATATATATATATATATATATATATATATATATATATATATATATAATGATTAGTATTATAGTGATGGATCACACTGGTGTTGGACAAAATTACAACTGTAAATATATTTGAAGCTCTGCGCGTTGTGAAACAGCTCACCAAGCAATATTGGTCTTTGTCTGGTGTTGTCTTTTACTTGCTTCAGCCCCTCTGGGAATTACAGAACCAGAGATGCAAACACAATGATATAGATCAGAGGATTATAGATCTTGATGACTTTGTGAACAAAATCCCCATCACTAGAAATTCAATAAAGGATATTTGTTCAGTTTTCTGTAAGAAATCACAGCTAAATGTTGATTTATATAAAATGATTCTTGAAACCATTAACACATTGTTTATGTATATACCTACAAGTACAAATTCATCTATAGTTTTGAGGGTGTATACATATCTTTGAAAACTATTGTTCACAATGTAAACTAATTTGATAGTTGAAGCCATTAATTCAATTTAGTGTTTCTTGTTGTTGGTAATTTGCTTGCCAGAACCTTATTATTAAACAAGACTCCAAGACAAGGAAGGTTTTTTTTAGAATAACTGAATTATTTATTAGACATAACATTGGAATCTTGGGATGTTTGTCACAATGCATCACTTAGCAAGTATGACACGGAGATGGAGAGCTTCTAATGTCACACCTATTTGTACAAGTTGATATACCCTTTGCTGGGCATTTACTATAAATAGGGGGCACACAGATTTCCTTAAATGGTAAAAAAAACTTCTGGTAACAGGACAAGTTTCTGGAATATAAATTTCTCAATCTTAACGGTTTTCAGGGTAGGAATGGTGCAAGCCTTGTGGTGTATATCTGCCAGTTTCAGACAGGGAGTATGTGCAGTTCGTAGCTACAAATCTTCCTTGCATCATAACTGATGTTAACCCTTTGACCGCTGATAGGGGGCCCTTGACAGGACATGAGCACCATATTATATTACCTTACCAGACCACCATTAACCCTTTCATACCCTCCCGACTTAGGTTTGTCTCTGTGTTTCACTAAGGGGCCCATTTACTTAGCTTGAGTGAAGGAATAGAATAAAAAAAAAATTTCGAATAGTTTCTTTGGATACTTCGACCATCGAACTACTTCGACCTTCGACTTCGAATAGAACGATTCTAACTAAAAATCGTTCGAATATTTGACCATTCGATAGTCGAAGTACTGTCTCTTTAAAAAAAACTTTGACCCCTTACTTCGCCACCTAAAATCTACAGAGGTGCAATGTTAGCCTATGGGGAAGGTCCCCATAGGCTTTCTAATGTTTTTTTGGTCTAAGAAAAATCGTTCGATCGATGGATTAAAATCCTTAGAATCGAACGATTCGAAGGATTTAACCCTTTACCTGCCAGCCGTTTTGTCCTAGATGCGAACATCTACTGCCAAGCAGTTTTTAGATATTTTGCACTCTTTCACTTTAAGGGCCTTTCCTGGGGCGGTCTTTTAGTTTACCCAGCAAAACAATATATTGTTTTTTTCAGGACAACCTGAACTTTCAAAATATGCAGGAATTTTGGTGTAATTCTACTTCTGTAAAAAAATATTGGCTTCTAAGTGTCCAATAAAATGAAAAAAATCATGTTTCACAAAGAACAATCACATATATCAGAAACATCATTTACTTTATGTATGAGAACACAGCCTATTTGGAAAGGTCTATGTCTCCTGAACGCGGCAATACCAAATATATATAGTTTTATGGAGATTTCTCACTTGTATAGATCAAAATCTACAAGCAGTACACAACCAAATTTCCAAAGCTCCGCTCCCCAAACGGCATACTTCTGCTTTCAAGGCCAAACATTCCACTAACAGTAGGTTTACCCTAGAAAACTACCCATTATTAGAAAGAACAGATTCTGGTGAATCAAAAATGGGTAAATATATCGTTGTACTCCAAACTACCAAGTTGCAATTGTTTCCTAAAGTTATAATGTTTTATAGAAATTGGTGAATTTTTTGAAAAATTACCTCAAAGCTTCCAATCTACAGAATCATATCTCCCACAAATCATTAGGTATCAATGTAAAACACCCCAAATATGAAAGCCTGGGGTCCGCTGAACAATTTGATGCCCAATATATATAGGTGTACCCAAACATGTGGCATATAGGGGCCCTAAAATGTAGACACTTCATTTGAGCTATCAGTTCTGTAATTCCAGATACTGCAAAATCAACACATTTGCATCGTTTTGGGGGGTAAAAGTAGAAAAAAGTAAGTTCACCCCAGAAAACCGTATATTTTCGGAAAGTACACATTCCCACGAATCTAAATTGGGTATGCATGTCTTTGTACTACAAAGTACCAAGCTGCAAATCATTCCTAAATGTGGTGATTTCGGTGACATTTCCAAAAATCACCTCAAAATTTCTACCCTGCAGCATCGTATTACCCACATACTTTTAGGTATCAAGAGAAATCACCCCAAATATGAAAGCCTAGGGTCCTCTGAACACTTTGATGCCCAATATGTATAGGTGTACTCAAGCACGTGGCATACAGGGGCCCCAAAAGGAAGACCCCCATATGGTCTGTCATTTCAGGTACAGCAAAATCAACACATTTACATCGTTTTGGGGGGGTCAAAAGTAGAAAAAAGTAAGTTCACCCCAGAAAAACATATATTTTCGGAAAGTACACATTCCCACGAATCTAAATTGGGTATGCATGTCTTTGTACTCCACAATAACAAGCAGCAAACCATTCCTAAATATGGTGATTTTGGCGACATTTCCAAAAATCACCTCAAAATTTCTACCCTGCAGCATCGTATTGCCCACATACTTTTAGGTATCAAGAGAAATCACCCCAAATATGAAAGCCTAGGGTCCTCTGAACAGTTTGATGCCCAATATGTATAGGTGTACCCACGCACGTGGCATATAGGGGCCCCAAAAGGAAGACCCCCATATGGTCTGTCATTTCAGACACTGCAAAATCAAGCCATTTACATCGTTTTGGGGGGGGGGTAAAAGTAGAAAAGGGTAAGTTCACCCCAGAAAACCATATATTTTCGGAAAGTACACATTCCCACGAATCTAAATTGGGTATGCATGTCTTTGTACTCCAAAGTACCAAGCCGCAAACCATTCCTAAATTTGGTGATTTTGGCGACATTTCCAAAAATCACCTCAAAATTTCTACCCTGCAGCATCGTATTACCCACATACTTTTAGGTATCAAGATAAATCGCCCCAAATATGAAAGCCTAGGTTCCTCTGAACAGTTTGATGCCCAATATGTATAGGTGTACCCAAGCACGTGGCATATAGGGGCCCCGAAAGGAAGACACCCATATGGTCTGTCATTTCAGATACTGCAAAATCAAGACATTTACATCGTTTGGGGGGGGTCAAAAGTAGAAAAAAGTAAGTTCACCCCAGAAAACCATATATTTTCCGAAAGTACACATTCCCACGAATCTAAATTGGGTATGCATGTCTTTGTACTCCAAAGTACCAAGCCGCAAACCATTCCTAAATTTGGTGATTTTGGCGACATTTCCAAAAACCACCTCAAAATATCTACCCTGCAGCATCGTATTGCCCGCATACTTTTAGGTATCAAGAGAAATCACCCCAAATATGAAAGCCTAGGGTCCTTTGAACAGTTTGATGCCCAATATGTATAGGTGTACCCACGCACGTGGCATATAGGGGCCCCAAAAGGAAGACCCCCATATGGTCTGTCATTTCAGATACTGCAAAATCAAGACATTTACATCGTTTTGGGGGGGGCAAAAGTAGAAAAGGGTAAGTTCACCCCAGAAAACCATATATTTTCCGAAAGTACACATTCCCACGAATCCAAATTGGGTATGCATGTCTTTGTACTCCAAAGTACCAAGCCGAAAACCATTGCTAAATTTGGTGATTTTGGCGACATTTCCAAAAACCACCTCAAAATATCTACCCTGCAGCATCGTATTGCCCACATACTTTTAGGTATCACAAGAAATCACCCCAAATATGAAAGCCTAGGGTCCTCTGAACAGTTTGATGCCCAATATGTATAGGTGTACCCACGCACGTGGCATATAGGGGCCCCAAGAGGAAGACCCCATATGGTCTGTCATTTCAGATACTGCAAAATCAAGACATTTACATCGTTTTGGGGGGGGGCAAAAGTAGAAAAGGGTAAGTTCACCCCAGAAAACCATATATTTTCGGAAAGTACACATTCCCACGAATCTAAATTGGGTATGCATGTCTTTGTACTTCAAAGTACCAAGCCGCAAACCATTCCTAAATTTGGTGATTTTGGCAACATTTCCAAAAATCACCTCAAAATATCTACCCTGCAGCATCGTATTACCCACATACTTTTAGGTATCAAGAGAAATCACCCCAAATATGAAAGCCTAGGGTCCTCTGAACAGTTTGATGCCCAATATGTATAGGTGTACCCAAGCACGTGGCATATAGGGGCCCCAAAAGAAGACCCCCATATTGTCTGCCATTTCAGATACTGCAAAATCAAGACATTTACATTGTTTGGGGGGGGGGGCAAAAGTAGAAAAGGGTAAATTCACCCCAGAAAACCATATATTTTCGGAAAGTACACATTCTCACGAATCTAAATTGGGTATGCATGTCTTTGTTCTACAAAGTACCAAGCTGCAAATCATTCCTAAATGTGGTGATTTTGGTGACATTTCCAAAAATCACCTCAAAATTTCTACCCTGCAGCATCGTATTACCCACATACTTTTAGGTATCAAGAGAAATCACCCCAAATATGAAAGCCTAGGGTCCTCTGAACAGTTTGATGCCCAATATGTATAGGTGTACCCAAGCACGTGGCATATAGGGGCCCCAAAAGAAGACCCCCATATTGTCTGCCATTTCAGATACTGCAAAATCAAGACATTTACATTGTTTGGGGGGGGGGCAAAAGTAGAAAAGGGTAAATTCACCCCAGAAAACCATATATTTTCGGAAAGTACACATTCCCACGAATCTAAATTGGGTATGCATGTCTTTGTTCTACAAAGTACCAAGCTGCAAATCATTCCTAAATGTGGTGATTTTGGTGACATTTCCAAAAATCACCTCAAAATTTCTACCCTGCAGCATCGTATTACCCACATACTTTTAGGTATCAAGAGAAATCACCCCAAATATGAAAGCCTAGGGTCCTCTGAACAGTTTGATGCCCAATATGTATAGGTGTACCCAAGCACGTGGCATATAGGGGCCCCAAAAGGAAGACCCCCATATGGTCTGTCATTTCAGATACTGCAAAATCAAGACATTTACATCGTTTTGGGGGGGCAAAAGTAGAAAAGGGTAAATTCACCCCAGAAAACCATATATTTTCGGAAAGTACACATTCCCACGAATCTAAATTGGGTATGCATGTCTTTGTACTACAAAGTACCAAGCTGCAAATCATTCCTAAATGTGGTGATTTCGGTGACATTTCCAAAAATCACCTCAAAATTTCTACCCTGCAGCATCGTATTACCCACATACTTTTAGGTATCAAGAGAAATCACCCCAAATATGAAAGCTTAGGGTCCTCTGAACAGTTTGATGCCCAATATGTATAGGTGTACCTAAGCATGTGGCATATAGGGGCCCCAAAAGAAGACCCCCATATGGTCTGTCATTTCAGATACTGCAAAATCAACACATTTATATTGTTTTGAGGGGGGCAAATGTAGAAAAAAGTAAGTTCACCCCAGAAAACCATATATTTTTGGAAAGTACACATTCCCACAAACCCAAATTGGGTATTCATGTCCTTGTACTCCAAAGTACCAAGTCGCAAGTCTTTCCTAAATTTGGCGATAAAAGCAACGGTTTTTACATTTTTGAAAATCGCCTAAAAATATTGCAATTGGCCACATTTATCTCACCCAATTTCTTGCATACAATTGTAAAAGAACATAAATATTGATGCCAAGGGACGACTGAACAGTTTGATGCCCAATATGCATAGATATACCAAGGCAGCTGGCATGTGCAGACCCCAAATAAAAATAGTGCATATGAGTTTTCTCCGCTGCCGATTCGCCTTCTGTGAACATAGACCATTGACTTCATATTATGTGCCTCAAGACCCTCCTTACAGCAAAGACCCCCCAAAACCATATGTTTTTGGAAAGTACACATTCTGACGAATCCAACAAAGATAAAGACTTCTTTCTGCACCAAACTACCAAACTGCAAAGCTTTTCTAAACTTAGAGGTTTTTACAACATTTCTGAAAATTGCCTAAAAATGCTGCAGTTTGCCGCATTTTTCGCACACAATGTTTTACGTACAAAGAAAAATCACCCTAAATATGGACGTCAGAGGTCTGATGAATAGCTTGATGCCCAATATGCATAGATTTACCAAAGTATGTGGTGTGTACGGACCCCAAATGAAAAACATGCATATGAATTTTCACACTAGCCAACTAAGCTGCTGAAAACAGTACCCCAACTTTGCGTTATGTGTTGTAAGACCCCCAAACTGTAAAAAGCCCCCAGAACAGCATACATTTTTGGAAAGTACATATTCTGACGGATCAAACAAAGTAAAATCTATCATTCTATACCAAAGCACCAAACAGAAAAACTATACTAAAGATACATAAGGAAAAATAATGCAGGGATAAAATTGCAATAAAACCACAAAAATTGTGTAAATCAATGAAATAACAAAATTACTGATCCAACAGCATAATTAGTGGCCAAAATAGATTACCCAATAGTCATGCTGCCAAAACAAATGGTTTTTAGGGGTAAAAAAACACAAATTAGTAAAATGAAAAAGTAAAAAAAAAAAAATCCCTCTTTGTGAGTTTTTTGTGTATACATGTGTATACACTTCTAAAAGTGGTGTGACAGTGTGTATATAAGTGTGAAATAAGTGCAAATAAGTGTACATAACTTTCCAAAAAAAATTAAAAAAAAAAATCTTTACTAAAATGATTGTGTAACTGTGTACAGATCTATACAATGTAGTGTAGTGTGTATGTAGTGTTTGTGTAGTGTGTAATTTAGCAAATAAAGTCCACTTACCATTGCTGGAGCAGGGGAGAGAGTCTAATCCTCTTTCAGCAGCGTGTGTGCTGAGTCACTGCAGTCAGGAAGTGCGTGGGCGTCGCCAGAGCAGCAGAGAGCAGAAGGAAGACGGAGGAGCTGGTAAGTTGCTTCTTTTTGCGATTTTAGGTCGATCCTGCAACAATCCTGTTGCAGGACCGACATGACAGCCCCCCAGCCTTGTTGCCCAGGGGGCTGTCAGCACTGCTAAGTCTCTGCAGAGGCGGCTAAAGCCGCTGATGCAGAGTACAGCATGTTAAACTGCAAGAACGTACAATGTACGTGCTTGGCAGTTAAAGCCCTTGCCTGCCAGAACGTACAGCGTACGTGCTTGGCAGGCAAAGGGTTAATCATTCGAACGATTTTTCATTCGATCTAACTATTTGTGGTAAATTCTTCGACTTCGATATTTGGAGATCTAGAAGTGAAAATTAGGGAGTCTATGCTGTAGGGTGATCCCTTTGTATTTGAGGAATTGGAGGGAGATAATGTGGGGGTAATCCATCCTATTTTCTATTCACATATATATCTTCTGTTGATGGTACTCACCTATGGCTACCTGTTTATGGCTAGATCATTCATCTAGTCTACAGTACCTCTGCTCTCGGTTCTGCTACTGCCAGTATTGGGAAAGGCTTTGATGCAGATTTGGCAAAAATATTCTACAAAAGTTATATGGCTACAACCCTCATGCTCACCTATTATTACATTTGCAATGTCATTTTATCATGTTGAATGACATGTTGCCAATAAGACCAGATCTAGATTTAGGGTGCCACACAATTATCAAACCAATGAACTTGGTTATCATCATTACATCTTTGGGGTTGTGGAAAAAATACTTTCTAGTGGGTAAAATATATGTCAACATGTTCCTAAAATTAAACTTGGTACACTGCACTAAGTAAGATTGTCTGACGACATACCACCCAAGATGTTAGACCATAGTCCAACTTCAATAAATCTTGAGCAAGTTTTCTTCCAAAAACTGTGTGCACAGTGAAGTTGTGGAGCAGAATTAAATTCAAAATTATAATTTTCAATTTGCTTTTTTTATTGTTTTTTCATTAAAATTGTAGCCTATCAATTAGAGGCTTATTAATAAACATTCTCATTGTAGTGGTTTTTGAGGTTTTTGAAAGCACAGCTAAACACACTTAATTAAAATAATTTAAAGAGCACAAACAAAAAAAGTAGTTTGATGTGGAAAAAAATACTAAACCTCTAAAAATGTATGTTGTTGGAACAATTACTATTGAAAAATAAATGCGAAAACCTAAAAAAATTCGTCAAAATGCATTGGAGTCTATGGGCGACAACATTTTTTTTGAAGTGGGATAAATTGTGTGCCATATTTTTGGCGAGCAACTAATTTTTTCCACCAATTTTTTTGTGGTGAAACTTCACAATAAATTTCCCTCATCACTACTGCTAATAGATCTTTTGTAATGTTAGGACTTTATTGAATACAAGTTAAAAATACATATATATGTATATATATATATATATATATATATATATATATATATATATATATATATATATATATATATATATATTTATATTGTAATAGATATTTTAGAGAAATGCAAATTAGATTACAAAAAATTAATTGTAACTGTAACAACAAACCAAAACACTTCTCATGCTTATTCACTTTAAAAGCTATTCAGTTAAACTGTTTTTCAAAACAAATCTGTAAGATGAAGGGTACCTGTACCTCCACAGCAACTTATTTAATTAATGGTGTTTCTATAGCAACACACAGTTTCATAGAACTTATACATCAGTGGAGCTTACAATCTAAGATGCCTATTTCATTTAATTTATCAGTAGTCATTTAACTTGTACAAATTACAGATCATGAAAATCATCATAACATTTTGTATATGAGAGGATTAGGTTTTAGGTGGAATCAGGTTGTCCATCATACAGTCAACAACATATACAAGATGCAAAAGTGTTTAAACCCTTATTATTTATTGTCATTAACAGTCATATGGTCTTACCTCTCAACAACAGGATACTCTGTGTTTGTTTGTCTAATTATTCAAAGTCCTTTTTGAATTCCACTAACTAACTAACTGCTTTTAGCTGTGTTCCTCTTTTAGCCAATTTCCACCTATTCCAACCTCTCAGCATTACTCAATATTTGCCCGTGCAACAAGTTTGTTTTCCTGTTTTCTTGATCCTCGTCTCAGTAATTGTTTCCTTGTCTTGCCTTTTGCTGACTGCCACTGTCCTTATCATAGTTTTTTTTATATTGGATCTTATTTTCTCCTTTGAAACAATTACCTGTCCATGTAAGTATCCTTTGGCTTGGCCCTACTGTAGTAAAAATGTTGGTGTTATAAAGCAACCAGTGGCAATTACCAAAGACACAGAAATTCTATTTCAGTTACAATTCCTGACATCTTTCAACCAATTATCAGAATACCTAACCTGTTGGTCACATGTGAGTTAAGGAATACGTCTGGTTAAAGAAGTTAAAGAAGAACTTTCCATCTTTAGCCACTAGAGGGAGTTCATTGATTTTAGACAACAATGATCTATTAAGGATTAGAACAAGAGGTGAGTGGATCATATTTCATGAAATATATTAGGAGTAGTGTAGTGTACCTGTGGATTGCAGGTTCTGTTTAACAATGTATTGAATGTTTGCTATACATTTTATATATTTTTAAATAACTCTTGAGGCACAAGGGGGGCTATTTATTAAAACTACATTTTTTCCTATTATATTAATAATAAAAAATCAACCTAACTACCAACCATGATCTGGCTTAATTTACTAACAATTCTAATTGAAAATTGTCCGTGTGGGAAAGTCTCGTCAAAATCGAGTCCACAATTAAAATCATGCAACTTTTTCAAATTTAAAAAAAAATTGAATTATTCAGATCATTGAATGGAATCCACAATTATACATTTTACAAAGGTTGTAAGTTGTACCTGCAACTTAATTGATGCTTTTAAAATAAAACTCCCAAACTTGGCTGTCCTTTTATTAGACACCAGTGGGATCACCTGACTATAGCTGGGAAGGGTGGGAGCTACAACTCCTGTATAAACTATAACAAACAAGGGAAAGTAGTGCTCACCACTATTTTTTAAAACCATTAGGCAATGAGGCTTTGACCACAAAATACATATAGACAAATACAAGAGTCCTCTGCACTTAACCCATTATCAATATATTTAAGACGTTGAGACATTTTGTGCATACAGCTACTAAAAATGCCTTACCCTTTAAACAAAACAGGGATTGTTTGTCCATATATTGCAACATATTTAAGCTGGCCAAGTCACCCCATATCTGGCCAGTCCTACACTCAAATTGCATCTGATTAATTAAGAATTCTATTGCTTTATTATACATTTTACAAAGGGACTATTTCTTATTATTAATGGAATATATATATATATATATATTTGAATTGTGGACAGCACTCCGTCTGGAAACAATACCTGGGTGCACTGTAAGGAAATATATAATATAGAAAGAAAGACCAGCAACACCAGGATTTTGCAAAAATTTGAAAAAGTGTTATTGCATATGTGTCCTATGGACACATATGCAATAACACTTTTTCAAATTTTTGCTGGTGTTGCTGGTCTTTCTTTCTATATTATATATATATATATATATATATATATATATATATATATATATATATATATACATACATACATATACTGTAAGTGTGTGTGATAAAGGTCTGAATATGTGGCCAAAATGTTGATTTTGCACAATAGAAAGGATTTTTTCAATTTCTTAAGCAAGTCTTGTGTGCCCTCCATTTTATATATACACACACACACACATAAATATATTTAACATAAATATTTGAACAGAGACAACTTTTTTCTAATTTTGGTTCTGTACATTACCACAATAAATTTTGAAATGAAGTGGTTGTGTTAAAAAAAGACTTTAGCTCCTCATTTTTATTCAATCTTTTTGTTCAACCCACTGAATTAAAGCTGAAAGTCTGCAGTTCAACTGCATCTGAGTTGCTTCATTTAAAATTCATTGTGGTAATGTAGAGAACAGCAAAAAAAAAAAAAGACAGATAGCAAATCAGTTTGCAGTACAACTATGTGTAAAGCTTCTGTCTCTTCAAAAGCAAAAGAAGAAGTCCATAAGACTATGACAAAAAGTTTAAAGGACCAGAACATCAAAATTTATTTTTTAAAGATTCGTTAGTATACATCGAAAAAAAAACCACCAAGACAAATAAAACTTTAAAATAGCAAAGTCTTTATTAAGAAATAACATACCGAAACTCCGCTTAGCTTCTTTATAGGAGATAGCCAGGGAGTAGAAATCGAGCGCTGCACGATAGATCATCTCCCTGTCACCTTTTCTGAAGAGGAGCAGAAGCGTATTTTTGGTAAGTTATTTCTTAATAAAGGCTTAGCGATTTTAAGGTTTAATTTGTTTTGGTGTTTTTTTTTTTCAATCTATACGAACACATTTTTTAAAAAAATCTGCAGGCAAAAAAGTTGCCCATTGTCTTTAATGCTTTTGGACAAATAAAAAGTCGCTGAGACAAAGGCTGCCTAGATAAATAATTCTCTGAGACAAAAAAGTCACCCCAAGAAAAATGCCCCTGACTTTAATGTTTTTGGAATAAGAAAAAAATGGGTCTATAAGCACTTACAAAATGTGAAAACTCTGAATTGTCTAGAACAGGGTTCCCCAACCTTTTTTTCCCCGTGAGACACATTCAAATGTAAAAAGAGTTGAGGAGCAACACAAGCATGAAAAAGTCCCTTGGGGTGCCAAATACGGACTGTGATTGGCTATTTGGTAGCCTCTATGTGGACTTGCAGCCTATAGGAGGCTCTGCAACATCCAAGGGGTTGGAGAGCAACATGTTGCTCACGATCTGTTGCGGATCACTGGTCTAGAACAACTGCCACTGCTATCTACACAAATTTGCTACGTTTAGATGCTTACATTTGAGTTTTTCACATATTTTGCAATTGAAGGGGTTGTTCACTTTTAAATTGTGTAGTGATATTCTGAGACAATTTACAATTGTTCTTCGTGTTTTTTATTTGTGGTTTTTGAGTTTTATAGCTTTGTATTCGGCAGCTTTGTAATTATGGAAGTTAAATACTCCTCTACTGATGTAAAAAAAAAAAAAACTCTAATAGAATGGATAAACAAATGTGCAGAACAGAATCTGAATTGTATTATTGTAGCGATTGTTCCCACAATTTACTTATAAATTATTTGGGTGGTGCATGAAAATGCAAAGTGATGAAACCCAGTACTTGAAGGAATTTATTCAATGTAGTACAGACAGAGATAGTACTGAATAATATTGAAAAGTTAAAGGTATCAGTGTAAAGACAGGTATTTGCCTCTAGCAAAACAGCAAGACAGAACATAATTGTGCACAGCTATATGCTTCATCATTGTGGAAATGTTGTCATTGTGTGCAAAACTAACCAGCAAAATTAAAACCTCATAAATATTTTAGAGCCGAGCCTCAAATGAACTAACAAGTTTTGATCTTTCACAGTATCAGAATATTTGAATGGCTATTGTACCAAACATAAAACACTCCATGGAATAATTACTTGGGAATGAATTGTGCCATGGGCACTTTACAGACAATAACAGCCCAATCAACAGTATACAATGACTTTTAATGATTTTCTGCATCTTATAAGTGAACCCCAGAAATTTAATTGACCTATTTAGAAATAGGAATCTAATTTTTCATTCTCGCTCTAAGGAGATATTTTACATAGTATCTGCCTACATTGATTCCAATGTTATTTATTTAAAAACATTAATGCCAAATAATTTAAAAGTATGCATGTAAACAAGCAATTAGGTGATTTAGTGCCCAAATACATAATTGCATCCATAACATTAGGGGGCAGATTTATCAAGGGTTGAATTTCGAAGTGATAAATACTTCGAAATTCGACCATCGAATGGCTTTACTTCGACTTCGAATATCGAAGTCGAAGTTTTTTTCACCGAATTTGACCGTTTTGCGGTCAAAGTAAAATCGTTCAATCGAACGATGAAATTCTTCGAATCGAAGGATTTCATCCAACGATCAAACAATTTTTCTTCTACTTCAAAAAACTTATAAAACTGCTCTAGAAGGTCCCCATAGGCTAACATAGCACTTCGACAGGTTTAATTTGGTGAAGTATTGAAGTCGAAGTTTTTGTAAAGAAACAGTACTTCGATTATCGAATGGTCGAATATTCAAACGATTTTACTTTGAATCAAATTCGAAGTCGAAGTTGTAGTATCCTATTCGATGGTCGAAGTATCCAAAAAATTACTTCGAAATTCAAAGTTTTTTTCTTCACAAATTTACTTCGACCCTTAAATAAATCTGCCCCTATATGTGAGTTAAGTAGATTATGTTCATGCAAAAAAAACATTTGAAAGAAATCACTGATAGATACTGCAGCAATTTCAGGTAGTGGGATTGTGGTCTTCTGGGGGTAGTCCATTGCACTCATTCCAGACACCCAAAACCTAGGCACAGGCAGTTCAATGTTGTATAACTAGTGCATAGCCAACAACATTTCTATAATCTTACCATATGAAGGGCAGGAATCTTGGAAACACATACTTGTGAATTAAATTAAACTGTTTCCCAACAATACAACTGAAGTCTTATCTGGTAGCCAGTAAGGACCAGAAGGGATAAAATAACAAACAACGAAGAAAGTGGCAGTGAGATTTACTGGTGAGGATCAAAATGCACTGGATCATTTTCATAACAGTAAAGGATATTATATGGTTGATAGAGGGTAAACAAACAGTGGAGATTGATCAAAGTACCTATGTGATAAACAAAGTTGAGTTTTTCTCCAAAAAAGTAACAAAAATGTAATTAAAAGTTCAAGCCATTTATTAGTACAGACAACTGAAGGCCTTCATCTGTCTGTCCTAATAAATGGCTTGAAGTTTTAATAACATTTTTGTTACTTTTTTGGAGGAAAACTCACAACTTTATTTATCGCTAATTGCTTATGCACCCGTGGACTGGGGTGAAATGTGATACCTTTCTCCTCCTATTTGCACTGCCCCTGTGATTAGTTACTAATTTACAGCAGTGCTGGTACTGGCAAGTTGCATCAATTCTGCTATTTTGCCTATGTGCCATATTTAAACAATGATGGAATTTAAGAACACAGTGAAGAATTATTTATAACTCTTCTACACGTTGAAGCTTTTTGGAGGCTGTGCCTGGTAAGTTGAAGAATTTTATGCAGGAAATTTTTGTTAGTATATAATTAGTTAATGTAGTAGCATGTTGGAGAAGCCAAAAGAAAATTATGCTTTTATAGTATTTACATGCTTTTTTAGTATCTTGATATACAAAACAAATCCTTGGTTGTGGTACAGAAGCTATCATGTAATATATATGCATGCCAATAATATCAAGAAAATGTAGCTAAAGAATCTTCTGTCTGGAATCTGAATGTCAGTGGAGGCAGTGTATACATGAAAGTACATACAGAACACCTGCACAATAGTTTTTTTTTATTATTAATCAATTAATTAATTTTTTTAAGAATCCAAAACATCCTTTGTCTCTGATTCATCTAAGGTTATGAAAACCTTTTCCAAAAAATCCAGTAATTTTTTTCAGGTTGTATAAATACAAATCTATGTTGACCACAGCATAAAATAATTATCAGTGTATCCCTAAAAACAGCTTTTATTGGGTCCCTGCAGAGGGAAGTCAGGTCAAAAACTTCTTTTTAAAATGTCTTGGCCACATGGATCCATTCTAAACATCAATAAAAAAGGAGTGTTGGCTCATTCAATAAATACACTAGATAGTTGCTAGGGTAACTTGTACCGTAGAAACCAGATTGCTGAAATAGCAAACTGGAGAGCCGCTGGAGAGCCGAATAAAAAGGGAAATAACTCGAAAACCACAAATAAAAAAACTATTGCAGATTGTCTCAGAATATCACTCTCTAAATCATACTAAAAGTTATTTTAAAGGTGAACAACCACCTTTAATGGTGATTAAGGTACACTAAAGCACTGTACCTAAAATCTATTTCCACAAGACCTACACAATATTAGGGATGTCGCGGACTGTTCGCCGGCGAACTTGTTCGCGCGAACATCGACTGTTCGCGCTCGCCGAATGTTCGCGAACGTCGCGCGACGTTCGCCATTTTGGGTTCGCCTTACCTGGCGCTTTTTTTTGACCTCTCACCCCAGACCAGCAGATACATGGCAGCCAATCAGGAAGCTGTCCCTCCTGGACGACCCCCACACCCCCTGGACCACTCCCCTTCCATATATAAACTGAAGCCCTGCAGCGTTTTTTCATTCTGCCTGTGCGTGCTTGGAAGAGCTAGTGTAGGGAGAGAGCTGTTAGTGATTTGAGGGACAGTTGATAGTAAGTTTGCTGGCTAGTAATCTACTTGATACTGCTCTGTATTGGAGGGACAGAAGTCTGCAGGGATTTGAGGGACATTTCAGGTTAGGTAGCTTTGCTGGCTAGTAATCTACCTTCTACTGCAGTGCTCTGTATGTAGCTGCCTGCTGTGGGCACTGATCTCTTCTGATCTCATCTGCTGACTGCTGTAATAACCCAATAGTCCTTGTAAGGACTGCTTTTATTTTCTTTTTTGTTTTTTTACTTTGCTAGTTGCTACTATAAGAGCCCAGTGCTATTAGTCTAGCAGTGTTGGGGAGTGGGACTGTTGTGCTACTGTGCTGCTCCTAGTAGTTCAGCAGCACCAACCCGAGAATTTTTTTTTTTTAATATACATATAATTTTTTTTTATTTTACTTATCTTACTGTTCTTTAACGTGTACAGTGCTGTTTGCTGTTCTTCATAGTAGTGCACCAATAGTAGTGCACTTGCAGGCATTATTTGCCCAGTGTGTTCTTCAAACAACTGCCATCTAGCTGTGTGAGCTTGTTCACATATTGTCTAAATATCAATAATAATACCGTCTCCAGAACCACCACCTGAGTGACGTTTTTCAAGCAGCAATAATATATTCCGTATCCACTGCTATAGTAGTGTATACGTTGACCTTGTAGGCATTGTTTGCCCAGTGTGTTCTTCATTTTCAAACAACGGCCATCTAGCTGTGTGAGCTGTTTCACATTCTGTCTAAATATCAATAATAATACCGTCTCCAGAAACACCACCTGAGTGACGTTTTTCAAGCAGCAATAATATATTCCGTATCCACTGCTGTAGTAGTGTATACGTTGACCTTGCAGGCATTGTTTCAATTTGTTTGCCCAGTGTGTTCTTCATTTTCAAACAACGGCAATCTAGCTGTGTAAGCTGTTTCACATTCTGTTTAAATATCAATAATAATACCGTCTCCAGAACCACCACCTGAGTGACGTTTTTCAAGCAGCAATAATATATTCCGTATCCACTGCTGTAGTAGTGTATACGTTGACCTTGTAGGCATTGTTTGCCCAGTGTGTTGTTCATTTTCAAACAACTGCCACCTAGCTGTGTGAGCTTGTTCACATACTGTCTAAATATCAATAATAATACCGTCTCCAGAAACACCACCTGAGTTGTTGTTGTTGTTTTAAAAATAATGCCAGGCAAAGGCAGGCTGCCACGCAGAGGCACTAGGGGCCGTGCTGCTATGCTATCCTGTGGCCCTAGGAAATTGCCCAGTTTTAAAAAGGCAATGACCCTGAACTCCCAAAATGCTGAAGAGGTAGTTGACTGGCTTACACAGCACACCCCATCCTCTACCGTTTCTAACTTTAGCACAACATCCTCATCCTCCACTGCTATGGCCACCCCACGTAACACTTCCTCCACCACCGGTGCCCCTTCTTCACTGGAGTCAGAGGAGTTATTTTCACATGAGTTTCTTGAACTGAGTGATGCGCAACCATTATTGGCAGAAGAAGATGAAGGAGATGAGGACGTTACACCAGATTTAATTCTGGCAGAGAACACAACAGAGATGGACATAATGAGTGATGAGGAGGTCCCCGCTGCTGCTTCCTTCTGTGAGCTGTCAGAAGAAATTGATGCATCTGAGGAGAATGATGATGAGGAGATTGATGTTTTGTGGGTGCCCAGTAGAAGAGAGCAAGAGGAGGATAGTTCAGATGGAGAGACGGAGAGTCAGAGAGGCAGGAGGAGAATAAGACTTAGAAGAAGCAGGGAGGACAGCTCGCAGGGAACAGTAGGGCAACAACATGTATCGGCACCTGTGGTCAGCCGGCCAACGCGCCCGCCATTGCCGCCAACGCCGCCAACTTCTACTGTTACCGCCAGATTGCCAGCTTCAAAAAGGTCAGCAGTGTGGGATTTTTTTAATGTGTGTGCCTCTGACAAAAGTGTTGTAATTTGCAATGAGTGCAGTCAGAAACTGAGTCTTGGGAAGCCCAACAGCCACATAGGTACAACTTCTATGCGAAGGCACATGAACGGCAAGCACAAAGCACTTTGGGAGCAACACCTCAAAGGCAACAGGCAAACTAAAAGCCACCCTCCTTCTGGTCCAGCATCTTACTGCTCTACCTCTGCTGTCCTTGACCCGTCTGAACCACCCTCCACTCCTCCTTCCACCTTGACCACCAGTTCCCATTCCCAGTCATCTGCCCCCAGCCAAGTTTCTGTGAGGGCCATGTTTGAGCGTAAGAAGCCAATGTCTGCGAGTCACCCCCTTGCCCGGCGTCTGACAGCTGGCTTGTCTGCACTCTTAGCCCGCCAGCTTTTACCATACCAGCTGGTGGACTCTGAGGCCTTCCGCAAATTTGTAGCAATTGGGACACCGCAGTGGAAGGTACCCAGCCGCAATTTTTTTTCAAAAAAGGGAATACCACACCTGTACCACCATGTGCAGAGCCAAGTCACCGCATCTCTGTCACTTAGTGTTGGGCCAAAGGTCCATATGACTACTGACGCATGGTCCTCCAAGCATGGTCAGGGCAGGTATGTCACCTACACTGCCCACTGGGTGAACTTGGTAATGGCTGGGAAGCAGGGAATGTGTGGCTCAACAACGACAGTGGAGTTGGTGTCACCGCCACGGATTGCACGCGGTTCTGCCACCACCTCTACTCCTCCTTCGCTCTCTACCTCGTCTTCTTCATCTTCTTCCTCCTCTGCTGCTGGGTCCTCCTCCTCCACACCTGTGCACCCCCAGCTCCCCCTAGGCTATTCGACGTGCCAGGTACGCCGTTGTCATGCTGTCTTGGGGATGACGTGCCTGGAAAGCAGAAACCATACCGGATCTGTACTCCTGTCATCTCTGCAGTCACAGGCCGATCGGTGGCTGACCCCACACCAACTGAAGATCGGAAAAGTGGTGTGTGACAATGGAAGCAATCTGTTGGCAGCACTGAGACTGGGCAATTTAACACATGTGCCCTGCATGGCACATGTTCTGAATTTAATAGTCCAACGTTTTGTCTCGAAGTACCCAGGATTCCAGGACGTTCTCAGGCAGTCCAGGAAGGTGTCGGCCCATTTCAGACGTTCATACACAGCCATGGCACGCCTTGCTGACATTCAGCAGCGGTACAACATGCCAGTCAGGCGTTTGATTTGCGACAGCCAGACTCGCTGGAATTCAACGCTCCTCATGTTGGAACGTCTGCTGCAACAACAAAGAGCCGTCAACGAATACCTGTTTGAACTGGGTGGTAGGACTGGATCTGCAGAGCTGGGGATTTTTTTCCCCCGTTACTGGGTGCTTATGCGCGATGCCTGCAGGCTCATGCGCCCTTTTGAAGAGGTTACAAATATGGTCAGTCGCACCGAAGGCACCATCAGCGACCTAATACCCTTTGCTTTCTTCCTGGAGCGTGCCGTGCGACGAGTGACAGATGAGGCTGTAGACCAGCGTGACGAGGAGCAGGAAGCGCACGATTTCTGGTCGGAATCACCAGAACGAACCCAGGCACCTGCTGCAACGCAGGGAGAGGTGTCAGAAGTGGAGTCAGAGGAGGAAGGTGGCTTTGTGGAGGAGGAGGACCAACAGGAGCAGGCTTCCCAGGGGGCTGGTGGTGACCTTTTGGGGACCCCTGGTCTTGTACGTGGCTGGGGGGAGGAGACCGTGGATGATGCAGTCCTTGATAACGAGGAAGCGGAGATGGATACCTCTGCATCCAACCTTGTGAGAATGGGGTCTTTCATGCTGTCATGCCTGTTGAAGGACCCCCGTATCAAGAGGCTTAAGGAGAAGGACCTGTACTGGGTCGCAACGCTACTAGACCCTCGGTACAAGCATAAAGTGGCAGAAATGTTACCAACATATAGGGATGTAGCGAACTGTTCTGCGGCGAACTTGTTCGCGCGAACATCGGCTGTTCGCGTCCGCCGCAAGTTCGCGAACGTCGCGCGACGTTCGCCAATAGGCGTTCGCGTCAAAATCGTTCGACCATTCGGTCGCTAAAATCGAACGATTTTCGTTCGATTCGAACGAAAATCGTTCGATCGAACGATTAAAAATCCTTCGATCGTTTGAATCGAACGATTTTCGGATGTTCGAAGTTCGCGAACTGTTCGCGAACTGTTCACATTTTTTGCCGGTGTTCGCGAACGGCGTTCGCGAACACATACTCGGCGGTTCGCTACATCCCTACCAACATACCACAAGTCCGAAAGGATGCTGCATTTACAAACCAGCCTGCAAAACATGTTGTACAATGCTTTTAAGGGTGATGTCACTTCAGGAACTCATCAATATTCCAGGGGCAGAGGTGCCAGTAATCCTGCCACGAGCGCACCTGCAAGGACAAAGCACTTTGGCCACTCTGTAACGTCAGACATGCAAATGTTTTTCAGTCCAAGGCAGCGCCAGAACCCTTCTGGATCCACCCTCAAAGAACGCCTCGACCGGCAGGTAGCGGACTACCTGGCATTAACTGCAGATATCGACACTCTGAGGAGCGATGAACCCCTGGACTACTGGGTGCGCAGGCTTGATCTGTGGCCAGAGCTGTCACAATTTGCCATGAACCTCTTGTCTTGCCCCGCCTCAAGTGTCCTCTCAGAAAGGACCTTCAGTGCAGCAGGAGGGATTGTAACTGAGAAGAGAACTCGCCTAGGTCACAAAAGTGTGGATTACCTGACCTTTATTAAAATGAATGAGGGGTGGATCTCGGAGGGTTACTGCACGCCGGAAGACTTGTTCTGAGTTTCTGACTCCCCATGCAGCTGTCCTTCTCTGCACGCCTCATGACTCCACAGACAGCTGTCCTTTAGCGTCCTCCTCCCTCCGCCACCGTTACAAACTAGGGTGCAAACCCTACTGGTTTCATTTGAATCCAGGTAAATCCTGAGTTTTTCTGGCCTCTGTGCTTCAGTGGCTGCAACCAAAAAAATGAATATTTTCAGCATTTATATGGCATATTTTTTCTGGCCTCTGTGCTTCAGTGGCTGCAACCAAAAAAAATGAATATTTTCAGCATTTATATGGCATATTGTTTCTGGCCTCTGTGCTTCAGTGGCTGCGACAAAAAAAAATGAATATTTTCAGCATTTATATGGCATATTTTTTCTGGCCTCTGTGCTTCAGTGGCTGTGACAAAAAAAAAAATGAATATTTTCAGCATTTATATGGCATATTGTTTCTGGCCTCTGTGCTTCAGTGGCTGCGACAAAAAAAAAGAATATTTTCAGCATTTATATGGCATATTTTTTCTGGCCTCTGTGCTTCAGTGGCTGCGACAAAAAAAATGACTATTTTTAGCATTTATATGGCATATTTTTTCTGGCCTCTGTGCTTCAGTGGCTGCGACCAAAAAAAATAATATTTTTAGCATTCATATGGCATATTTTTTCTGGCCTCTGTGCTTCAGTGGCTGCGACAAAAAAAACATAATTTTTCAGGAAAGTACACATGCCTAATTTTTCAGGGTTCTGCAACAGTGGCAAAATCGCATCTTTTATGGTCACCGCAGGTGATCAATAAAGTAGACCAAAACTGGGCCCACACTGCAGAATCAGTGTTTTTTGGTTCACTTCACTGTACATTGAATTACCTCTGCCTGACCGTGCACGTGCGCACAAGCACGGTGACTGCTAAACACACCACTACAGAAATATTGCCACCAACAGGACGAACATCCTGGAGGTGACAAGCTCAACTAGTAATTAACAACTATTATTTGCTCACTTGACGGTATCATTCATTAAAGCTCTTTGCGTTTTTTTGCGTTGCAGTAAGCGCCGCATTTCGTCTTTGCGTGTGAACAGGCTGTAACCTTTACATGTAGACGCTGGACGTTTTAAAGCAGTTTATTACACAGGTTTAGAAATGTAGTGTGATTTCTGCCCTTTACAGCACAAAACGCAGCGCTGTGTCAACAATGTATTTTTTAGAAACATTTTTGCCCTTGATCCCCCTCTGACATGCCACTGTCCAGGTCGTTGCACCCTTTAAACAACTTTAAAATCATTTTTCTGGCCAGAAATGTCTTTTTTAGCTTTTAAAATTCGCCTTCCCATTGAAGTCTATGGGGTTCGCGACGTTCGCGAACCGTTCGCATTTTTGACGCAAGTTCGCGAATATGTTCGCAAACTTTTTTTCTGACGTTCGCTACATCCCTACACAACATCTATGATTTTCGAATGCTTGAGCCTTCAACTCCCATATACTGACTTCCTGCTGATTTTTTTCCCCAAAGCTGGTTTTTATAAAAAATTAAACATAACAGTCAACAGTTTTTCTCAGTACATATATTTCTAATGGTACAAATTAGACCAGGGGGCAGATTTATTAAGGGTTGAATTGAAATTTCAAATTCGAATTTTAATTTTTTTTTATGGTCCAAACTATCAAATTTGACTAGGGAATTATCCAAACTGGATTTGAGTTTTTTGACTTCAGCTTTCTTTGCAGCCATCACATTTATACGCAATAGTATATGTTAAAATGTTCAGATGGGGGTGTTTATCTTAAAGTTATGTTAAAATGTTCAGATGGGGGTGTTTATCTTAAAGTTAGTTAAACCTCATTGCTGTTTAATACTAACTAATATACTGCATGCTACAGACATACTTTATGCAATCAAAGATCAAACATCTCATGAGGCTGTCTGAAATAAAGCAGCATGTGCCATATAACACCATCAGTGCTCCAGATCTGAAACATTCTAATTTTTGCATTATGCACCATTAAAGATGAATGAGATGGATGAGTATCAATTTCATGGTTACTGCTGATATTTGTGCTTGATTAATTTAAAATATGAATTAAGAATCATGCCCAGTTAGAACCTAGAAGGGTTCTTGAATATATCCTATATAATAAAGTTGAAGTGTCTCTGCGTTCAGTCCCTGTGTCCGTGGGATTGCGCTACTGCGCATGTGCCCCACGGACCTCTAGCGCCCGTTAATTTAACGGGCTTAATGTCTAGTACTATATAATCTTATACAACATTTTTGTCACTGTTCCCCAAACTATGACCCTTCATTTGTAATTCAAAAAGTTGTAACATACCCACTTGACATAAATGTTGAATTTCTAATTACAATTAAGGAATGTACATGAAAAATAAATAGAAGCTGGTAGCAATAAATCTTTCAGATGTCATTTGCTTCCTGTACCAAATTAAGTATTATGAAGAGTAAGTTAATAATAATCCACAAGATTGATGTATAGTAGTCACCAGCAGAAACCTTGGGTACCAAGCCCCAACCCTACAGCAAAGGGAGTGGAGCCATTAACAATTCAGTATGGGTATAAATGCACTATATGTTAAATTATGAAATCACAAATCCTTTTAAAATTTGTGGTTTTCTCAAAATTTTCAGAAATTGACAAAAAAATTGCTGTATTTTAATTATAAATGCCTCACATTTCATTTTTTACAGGTCTAAACACAGAATATAATGGAATGCCTTTAAAATTCCATCTAACAATAGTGATGAGCAACTCCAATGGGTAAAAAAATGTGTTGCCCAGTGACTTCAATGCATTTGTCGAATTTTCATTATAAACAAGGAACGGAAAAGCTAAGCAAAATCTTTATAGTTTAGAAAAAAGTTAGCATTGAGATTGAAAAGCAAAAACATTTAAGGTAGTAGTTCCCAAACTGTAAGGCTTTCCCAGCATGGTGAACTAAATCAGTGCAAGGGGGTGACTCAACCTGAAAGTCAGTTAGGATGAAATTTGAGGGTACATACTCATACTGTTTAGTAATTTATAGAACTATAAGAGCAACTGTTTTCAGATATCTATTGACATTGTTATAAGGCAGGGGCTATTTAAATGTTTCACTCCAAAAGAGTACAGGTAGACTAATCAAAAAAGCAAGCAACCATTGAAAATCTAATTTTGCTGAGAAAATAACAAATTCCAGACTATTTTTATGATATAAAAACAGTGAAAATTAAGAGATAGAAATTGGTTGATGGAAGAAGTGAGAAAATAGAGTTTTGAACAGATTCTTTCCTTCTGTTTACACAACTGAGGAACCAATAAATATAGATTTACTTTTTAACGGACCCAATCCGATTATTTTAAAGGGATTCTGACATGGTTTTTATGATGCCGTTTTTATTTCTAAATTACACTGTTTACACTGCAAATAATTCCCTCTACAATATAAAATTTCACTCCTGAACCAGCAAGTATATATTTTTTTAAGTTGTAATAAGGTTGTGTTGGCAACAATCAGGTCATTTTGCATGGTCATGTGTTTTCAGAAAGAGCCAGCACTTTAGGATAGAACTGCCATTTGGCAGGCTGTTGTTTCTCCTACTCAATGTAACTGAATGTGTCTCAGTGGGACCTGGATTTTACCATTGAGTGCTGTTCTTTGATCTACCAGGAAGCTGTTATCTTGTATCAGGGAGCTGTTATTTGATTATCTTCCCATTGTTGTTTTGTTAGGCTGCTGGGGAGGAAAGGGAGTGGGGTGATATCACTCCAACTTGAAGTACAGCAGTAAAGAACACAGCAGTAAAGTTACAGGACTGGGGGCAGCTGGAAAACTGACAATATGTCTAGCCCCATGTCAGATTTCAAATTAAATATAAAAAAATCAGTTTGCGCTTTTGAGAAATGAATTTCAGTGCAGAAGTCTACTGGAGCAGCACTATTAACTGGATAACTATTAACTTTTTTTCCCATGACAGTATCCCTTTAAGTATAGGTGACAAAACTCACAGTGATAGTGGTGATCTTAATCCAACTTCCATTATTCTCACTATTTTTTGAGGCAAAAACAAATACAAAAAATACAGCAATATATATACAGTATATATTTTTTTAACTTTGTATTTATTAAAGCTTGACAGAAAAAAACATACAATGGAATGTATTTCTCACATGTAAACATATGGGCATGAATAAAGAACATCTTGACATACATTCACATCTTGATTGTTCTAGTTTCTTATTTTTTAAGCAGTGAAATACCGTACGTTCATATTTATACATGAGAAGAACTATATTGTGGGAAGGGGAGGAGAAAACTAGGGGGGGGGCGGGTAGGGAGTTTGGTGGTTGAAACGCTAAACCTGTCTATGCAGTAAGCCTTCTCGAAATAGCCAGATATTCCACACTTCTTCAAATTTGTGTAATCTATTATTCATTAGAGCATTTAGTTTCTACATTTCGATAATCCACCACAACCTATTCCGTATTTCCTGTATCGTTGGGAGGGGTCCTTTCCACTTTTTTGCTATCAAGCCCCTGGTTGTTAAGCAAAGTTGAACGCATAGCTTGTGTTCATTAGAAGTCAATACAGCAATATATTTTAAATGCAAAAAAAAATACTGAAATTAAGAAGAACAATAATGGTCTAAAGTGATTAGATAATGGTTGTCAGGGAAATAAAATCTTTTTTTAGAGCAAAGAAAACAGCTGATATAGTAAAAATAAAATTGAAAAGTTTGTGTATTCATTCACTAAATGGTGTGTTGTATGTGTGTGTTAGTTTCCAAGAATCCTCCAAAAAAAAGTGTATGGATCTCATCAGACCTTATCTACCTACCTTACTACTCTTCTAACTTAGTCTACTGACAAAATGGGGAGCAAAATTTCAAATCAATACACATACAGGTACAGAGATGCATTATCCAATAACCTCTTATCCAATGATAAAAATGGGGTTCTAGTGACATTCTTGGTAAAAAAAAAAAACTTTAGGATTAATGTTTAGAACTATTCATACCAAGAACATAGCATTTGCAGATGCTGCACACAGATATAATACTATATTAGTGTAAGAATCGTAATTTCTCAATGCTGTAATGTCTTAAGCAGTGTTTGGAATAGCCAAAGGAATGGATACAAATTTACAAGCTAGGAAAATGCTTCTCATAAAACACAAAGACACATGTATGCTCAGGCAAGGACTCTGGGGAGGCCAAAATTATAAAGCCTCTGCACCTTATTGGTTTACCACAATAACCAACTTATCCCCTGCCACTTTGGAAT
This sequence comes from Xenopus laevis, assembly GCF_017654675.1. Classification (NCBI taxonomy): domain Eukaryota; kingdom Metazoa; phylum Chordata; class Amphibia; order Anura; family Pipidae; genus Xenopus; species Xenopus laevis. Next base: position 100,415,618 of record NC_054380.1, on the reverse strand, counting down.
AAAATTAAATTCAAAATTCTGATATCCTAATAGCCAGCTGACATAAGACTTCCATGAACTTTAATTGTAAGCTAGAGTGGGTTCACGGCTGCCAACAATGCTGTTTTCTACTGTAGAAACAATAGTAGTAAACTCTGTTATGAATATGTGTTTCTTTCAGCTGTATGTAACCATTTGAGTACAGAACAGCAACTATTCCCAGATAATCTGCATCAGTCTCCTCTATATATTTAAATACTAAGGGGCCCATTTACTTAGTTCGAGTGAAGGAATAGAATAACTGGAATGTTTTTTTTGGCTACTTCGACCATCAAATTGGCTACTTCGACTACAACTTCGACTTCAAAGTGAACGATTTGAAGGAGCTAAAAATCGTTCGACTATTCGACCATTCGATAATCGAAGTACTGTCTCTTTAAAAAAAACTTCGACCCCCCTACTTCGCCACCTAAAACCTACCGAGGTGCAATGTTAGCCTATGGGGAAGGTCCCCATAGGCTTCCTAGCAATTTTTTGGTCGAAGAAAAATCGTTCGACAGATGGATTAAAATCCTTCGAATCAAACGATTCGAAGGATTTAATCGTTCGATCGAATGATTTTTCGTTCGATTGTTCGATCTATTTTGATCTATTTTCGGTAAATCCTTCGATGTTCGAAGTCGAAGGATTTACATACGCCAGTCGAATTTCTAGGGTTAATTAACCCTCGATATTCAACCCTATGTAAATCTGCCCCTAAGTGATTACAACTTTGTTGAAACAAAAGTTATTTTCAGTTAAATAATTAAATAAATAACTATCACATTTTTATAAAATGTATTTTGTTGAAAGGTAGTACATTTCCTGAGATAAACAGTACACTAAAAGCATGAAAAGCTATTACAATAATTACAGCAATAAATACTTTAAAACACTTGCAATGTTTGCATTGCGTCTATGACATTGGATTTTTTGCCCTATCAAGTGTGTATCATTTATTATTGCACTAGCAAGTACAACTGAAAAAGAGGACCTTTAAAATTCCATTTTTTTCAAATATTAATGTCAATAACATTTAGGTGGCAATTTGATAAGGCATCTATACAAGTTGAAGCTCTAAGGGCAGATAATGGAGCATGGCCCCCTCCACCTCAACCCTTTAGTCAACATCTGATATGTAATTTCTTAATATGTCTTCTATAGTCTACTAATCACACTCTAAGCATTTAGAGTTCTGAGCCTGTAGAGTGCTGTTTGTCACCCCAGCCTTTCTCAAAGTTACAAATCACACATTAAACAACCCTTAAATACACAGTGATTAGCAGGAACCCTTCCAGAACACCCACCGTGACATGCAACTCATCATCAGCTTGGCATGCTTTGATGACGTAGACTAACCTACAGTGAAACAATCCATATATGTGCAAAATCCATATATATATATATATATATATATATATATATATATATATATATATATATATATATATATATATATATATATATATATATATATATATATATATATATATATATATATATATATAAAAGGGAAAGTTGTGCTCACCACTAATTTTTAAAACCATTAGGCGGGGGTGCAATGAGGCTGTGACCACAAAATACATATAGACAAATACAAGAGTCCTCTGCACTCAACCCATTATCAATATATTTAAAGGGCACCAATCATCACCAAAATCATTTACTAAGTAAATACACTATGTGAAAGTTCAAGAAACCCGATTTTTAAAACAGTTAGAATTGTTTGTATAATGTAAATGATCAGCTCACTATACCTTCTGCAAGATCTCCCCTGTCTCCCCTGCAGTTCTAGCTGAGGCAGGCATCTTGGATTTCACTGGCTCCTCCTACCTATATCTTCCCAGCCAACTGTAGCTCTGAAATCTCGCACATGCTCAGTTCAAATTCCTTGTTTGCTTATCAACCCTTCTAAGCTATTTTCAAATCAGCCAACCCTGTGTGTTAGCTGCTGTTCAGTAGTGCTGCCACCTGCTGGAAGTTAGTGTGTGCCCTTCATTTGCATAATGACTTTACCAGCAGGGGACAAGATAGGGAAATCTCCTGATACTTCTAGTGGAGGAGTTTACTAAAACAAGGCATTCTGGGTAGAATACTCAAAGCAGTGTTACAATCTGAGCATGCTCCTGAAATTTGCACATTAGAGTCTCTGTTAGAGTCTCAATATGGCCTCCCTCAGTGAAAGAACCCATTTGACAAAGTAAGGGATTTTTTTAAAACCTGCAGTTTTTTCAAAAAACTATATATGTAGTTTGATTAAACGTGTTTAGCTTGTACTGGCCAGATTGTTAATATGTGTTTGATTTTGGCTGTGATAGGTGCCCTTTAAGACAGAGACATTTTGTGCATACTGCTACTGAAAAATGCCTTACCCTTTAAACAAAACAGGGATTGTTTGTCCATATATTGCAATATATTTAAGCTGGCCAACTACGTCAAAGTCATCCCATATCTGGCCAGTCCTATATTTAATTTTCATCTGATTCATTAAGAATTCTATTACTTCATAATACATTTTACAAAGGGACTAGGTTTTACCTGCAACTTACTAGCTGCTTTCAAAGTATTGACAAACTATATATAAACAAAAAAGTCCAGAAAAATTCCAAGTGTAATAAAATGAAATTTTACCAAAATCAAGATGAACATGCAAACATGCAGCGTTTTGGAGCTCCTGCCCCTTTGTCAAGCATCATCCATCACAATGACATCATATCTTATTTCCCAGTAAGAAAAGAAGTACCCCGTTTGACCTTTAATACAGAAATTTTACAAACTATAATCAGTCTATAATAAAATGAGGAATCACCACTCTCCAGTTATCACCAATTAAACCCTCAATCGAATATGTAAAGTGCTAGTGCTTGAGATCCAGTAGCCCAACAAGGACAATAGTAAACAAATAAATACTTAGAATGGATTATAAATGACCATAAATAGAATTAATTAAATCTAATCAAATGTATGTATAAATAAATTAATAAGGTGAGGTGATTTCTAAAGTGCTGTGCATGATAAGAAATTAATTAATTACAATTCCCAGTTCATTCCAACAATTCATTGGAGTAGGACACCATTATATTACATAGATTGGGTGACCAACTATTTGGTTAAAAAATTATTAAATATAAAGTGCTAGTGCGGAGGTAGAATTAGATTTAGATGTTCAGATTTAGATGTAATATCTTCCAAATGGGTACTCAATCTGTCTTCCTCCGTTACTATATTGTCACGGTCGGCACCCAACACCAGAACAATGCCAGAACCCTGGTCTTGGCTCGTGCTTCACCTTCGCCTTTGGCTTCGGGAGGAGCCCTCAGCTACTTGGATGCCACCAGGACTTAAACGAGAGGTGCAAGGCTAGAGGTTCTGGATAAGCAGAGGGGCACGACTGTTAGCTAGAGTCTTTAGGCCAAAGGTCGCGGTACAAGACGTTAGGCAAAAGAGTAGTCAGATCAGGCTGGGTCAGGGCAGGCAGAGAGCAACGTAGTCAGGCAGGCGAGGGTCAAACCAGGAAGTCAATCAGAGGGTTAAGGCAGAATCGGCATCGGATATCCGGCAAGGGGTCAGGATACAGAATGTAGAATCGTCAAGAACAGGCAGGGGGTCTCAAAAGGTAATCAAACAGGTTTTCAGGATCAGAATAGCAACAGCTAAGCACCAGGAACAAATCCTATCACAAGCACTGAAAAATACAAACTGCCACTTTGAATAGATTTATATTTCGCACCACTGCGTGCCGGCGGCATCATGCCAGCGCGAGTGCGCCTACAACCCTGGAGTGCGCCGCTCTAGGACAGACACGGAGGATCGCTGACGCGGCGGCCATCCCCGCCGATCCCCTTGACCGACTGGACCATGAGACCTTACATATATGTTTCACCCTTAGAAACTGGGATCTAGGGAGAGAAGAGATATTAGCACTAAGGTTTGCACTTTCATATCTCAACAAATTAGTGTGATCCATGGATTTTACAAATAAATCTGTGTACAGTCGATGTCCCTTACGTTAAATCTTTGTGTCCAAAAATGTCACTGACTCGTAACTATGTGTTAATTTGAACTTTATGTTAGGAACACATTCATCAAGGTATACCTTACAGTCCAGCAGGTATCACACGTCACCGCTCCAGATGACCAGTAGATCATCTACAGAGTGCCACCACAAACAGTGTTCCTTAAATAGATCACGGGTATAAAAATAACAGTTCTCGAACTGGTTCAGAAAAAAATGTTGGCATATGTTGGGGCGACCTTCGATCCCATCGCCATCTTTTATAGCTGAAGGAAGAAGGTGTCCTGAAACAGAAAATAGTTTTTGTGTCATGTCAATGCATGTAATTCCATAAATAAACTCCTCTGTATTTCATTGTACTGAGAGTTTTCTAGTACATGTTTGTATAGACTCCATGCCTAATCCATGGGGTATATAGGTGTAGAGACTACAAACATCAAGTGCAGCCAATGTGTTGGAGATAACGTTTGTAAAGTATGTATCCAAAATGTCTCCCTCTTTTGGAGTTGTAGGAGTCTGTCTGGGGCAGACTCCTACAACTCCAAATGAGGGAGAGATTTGGGATACATATTTTACAAATGTTTTATCCCAAAGGGCTTAATAGGGAAATACGACCTTTATGCTTTTTTGTAAGTAATACTTATTTGAATAAATGTGTGATTATGAGTAGATTGATGCATTTGATATGACACACCTTTTTTCGTGATATATTCCAGATAGAGATTCATCTATGGTAGGACTAAACAATGTAACCAAAATAGTTAAATACTTTGAATGCTATTGGTTTCATTAGCATAGTTGGTGTGTCTAGACTATGTGATATGTTAAATAAGATATATATATATATATATATATATATATATATATATATATATATATATATATATATATATATATATATAAACAACACTTGGTCAGTGCACACAGAGCACAAAAATGAAGCCTAGGTGCTGGAACAGTAAAATCAATATCGATAAAGCAACAAAGAGAGTCCGCACACACAGGTCTTATGTGTTTTTCTTCACATAAGACCTGTGTGTGCGGACTCTCTTTGTTGCTTTATATATATATATATATATATATATATATATATATATATATATATATATATATATATATATATATATATATATATATATATATATATATATATATATATATATATATATATATATACTGTATATATATATATATACTGTATATGCTCCCCCCACTCACCTCTCACTCACATGACTCTGGAGAACAAATGAAAACAAAATTGTGACAGGTTTACGTTCAAGAGGCTTTTGCTACCCAAACCTTTCTGCTTATTTATAAATTGTGCTGTCATGCTTTTGATATCTCCACTATGTGTCATGGTGTTTCCAACATTAACAGGAAGAGCAGTATTGTAAAATAAATAAATAAACGCAAAAAACATGCTTGTAAGTTGTAGAGGGTAGATAACAAGCAAAAAAGATCAAAGTCCAGGCGACTCTGGTCACAATGAAGGGTGCACAGATAAAGGGTTATTTGGACAGATCCGACCAGTTATCAAACAGGACAGAAAAGCAAACTATCAAAGTTGTGTGGATCAATAAAACAGTAGCACAGATGAAAGCTTTTCCTGCCAGGCTAGATCCTTATCAAATGACTCAGAACAAGGAATAGGTCAACTCACCAGAATAATAGAACATAAAACATGCTGAATCACTTAGGAAATAACTAAGATAGTCTGCAGCTTTATGAGAACTGAACAGTGACTCAGAGTTAATAATTTTCTTTGTAGTTCCTAGCATAAAACATACATGCTTTGGGGGTTATATGATATACTATACTACAGTAATGCTATATATTACTGTTTGTCAAAATATCACTGTGGGCTTTATAATTATTAAAATACCTATATCTTATTTTATTCATTAAGGAGGGTTATTAATTTTTTTTTTTTTTTTGTGTACTAGGCCTTGATGTATCCATTGCCGGGAATCATTCTTTTTATTCTGAATACTTATTTATTTTTGTAATCTGTATATTTACTATAAAATAAAACTTAAAGGCTGTTTTGTCATGTGGGAATTACCATTATCCAGCATTGACAAAAGTGGTCAAAATGCAATTTAACCAGTGATGTCTAGAATCTAAAGTATTTTGCTCTATCTTACCAGTGAATAGAGTGGTAGATGCATAGATTAAAAGATCAAAGGGAAAAACAACCTCAGATTTGGCCCCAGATGTGGCTAAATCTGTAACCAAAGAACATAGAATTACAGATTGTAGAAATCAGCAAAACCCTAAGAAAATGTAGTCATACATGACGAGTCCTGAATCCTGATGAGTCCAAACAGCATGATTTAGTTTTCTATGCTGCTTTTTCACAGTCACTATATTATTTTTTTTATCACCTCATTTCCAGGAGATCTGTTTTCTAAAGTGGTTTGCCCCATATTCCTTTTGGGTCAAATATTTATCTACTTTTCTAAAAATGAACAAGATACAGTTCATTATAAAGATGATGATATTGTAGGTGTAGTATAGGGTACCTTTTTGTTCAACATGAGTTTGATGAAAAGGACTTGTGCTTAACACACCTTTTCTATTGCTTTACTCATGAAACATCTTAGTTAGGTTCTATGGGAGACAGTCTTCTTGTAATTTGGAGCTTTTTGCATAATGAGTTTCCGAATAACAGATCCAAAAATGCTATGCTTTCTCAAGGAGAAATTAATGTTTTTACACATAGTAAGCTCTCAGGATGATTGATGTTATTAGCAAATGCAGCTGCAAGTGTTGTTGAGCGAAAATAGATGTAACTGTTGTGTTAATTGATGCCATTCAATAAAGTACTGGCTTACAAACACGCTTCTTGCACTTCCAAATAGTTGTGCTATGTCATTGCATCTGTTTAACTTCTTCAGAATCATGTGCTATCCTTATTTGCCTATTGAACAGACACAATTTTTAAACAAAAAATGTCCTATTTAATGTAGCAGAAAAGATACAGTATATGTGTCAGACTTACCGAACTGGGAGGGACCACGGATGTTGAGGAAGACAACCCTTACAGCTCCTCTACCATTACACCCTCCACTGCTTACAGAGGGAGATTAGTGAAGGTGTAATATGGGAGCCTGTGATTCCTGGCAGGATGCGCCGGTCTGTGAAGTAGCGGGTCTTGTATCTGTAGAAGTACAGGAAGACGCAGAGTTAACTGTGAGGATAGCTAAGAGTAGGGAGGACGTCACAAGATACTGGTGCAGCAATCAACTTAGAGTCAACTGCAGGCAATTGTTGAAGAGTAGTCAGCAGATATGACTGTCCTGTCAGTGCAGATGATACAATTAACTGCTTCACTTAGCTGGTGGAACAGTCACAGCATCACGTTGATGGAAGTATTCACAGGAAGAGGGTTCCCAGGGTTGAAACTGGAGCATAGTCGGGTTAGACAAAACTGGGTCGGCAATGGTAATCAAAAGTCCAAACAGTTAACAGAGGTCAAGGCGGGAAAACGTAATCAGTGACAAGCAAATGTTCGGCAACAGGAAAACAAGTTCAAGCAGGGTTCCAAGGGTTAACACAAAAGCGTACTCAAATGGCAAGCAGAGTTGGCAGCAGGAGATCAAATATCAAGCAGGGTTCCAAGGGTTAAACAGGAGCATAGTCAGACAGGCAATAGCAAGGTCAAAACCAAAGTTCAAGAATAATCAGAATTAACTTACTCAGTTTAGCTAGGAAAACGATGTTCGAGCACTGGAAGAAACTCTGCGCCTAAATAAATGTCTAAATAATGTCGCCTGCGTCAATACGCTGTGTCTAGCGAATCCCCTGCGCCGGCGTCACAGCGCACACATCGTGAAGACCCGCATCTCCCTGAAGATTGGTGAGAACCTGACAATATGTAGTACCTTCTTATCACCAGTCATACTTGCTACGTATATAAATAACTCTCATAAATAAGCATACAACAAAGGAATTTCTGTTAACAAACGTCTGTTTTTATTCTACTGCATATGCATAATACTTTTCTATTAAATGGCTTAAAATATAATAAAAATAACAAAAAAAAACAAGATTGTCAGTAAGGGGAACATTTACAGTAAGTATTCCGCAAAAAAATGCTCTCAACTTGTGTTGTTTAGAGCAGCTGACAATGATAGATGGTTCAAAAGTAATGACAGATTAACAAAAAAAAAGTTCCAAAGCTCTTCAAATCAACAGACAACCTCCATATTCACAATGAGCCTATAATCTATGTTTAGCGTTTTTGTTATTTCTATAAGAATCTTGTTTTATACATCCCATATAGAGTGTTACATTGAGATTTAATTATGCTCATATATCCTTTTTAACATCGACTGGTTATTAAAGTCATAGCTCTTTCTTGTCTTGGTACCGTAACATTACTGAATGTAGAACTGCTTGTAGTGGTAATGTTGTGTACTCATTTTTCTTGAGCTGGTTTGGATGTGTTAGCATCAAATTTAAATGATTACAGATTACAAAGAAGTTCAATATAGTCGAGTAATGAAAAGTTTATGAATAAAACAATTAAAATTGCAAATGTTTCCTATAGCGAAGAAAGTAATATGCTTTTCTTCCAATCACCCGGAGGAGGTATTTTGTTTTTTATGATGAAATGACAGGAGAAAAACAACTGCTTCATATTAAAACTAGCCTAAGGGGATATAATATTACCTTAGATGTGATTTCTATTACCCTTAATTTTCAGTGCACGTGCAGTGGAAGTAACATTACAGTTAACAGATACAGTTCTCTTTAGCAGTGAATAAATTAAATACATTCTTCTAATCTGAATTTAAAAATGTTAATCAGAATGTGAACACACAGGTAAAATAAACTTTATTATAATGTTTTCATTGAGGAAAATGATAGAATGATAGAATGTCAAATTAGGAGCAGCTGTTTTTTTCCATGAACAACAGACACCATCAAGGGATACTCAATGTTGCATATTAATAGTTCAGCCTGAAATTACATTTTAAATATCAACTAAGCATATGAACAGATTCACGGTTATATTTGTACAAATCACATATGACATACACATGTAAATGAAAATAAAACTCAACTATTGAAATGTTAAATAAAAGTAAGATGCTGCAAAATTGTTGGGGTCTAGTACTCAGGGCTTAGTTACAGTTTTGCTTAAGGTTTTGCGTTCTGTCCAATGAAATAAGCACTGCTGCATGTAAACTCCTACAGAGTTGCAAGTCTTCAAAACAGCATACAGCTGCAAATGTGATCACTCTAGAATGGATGCCAATGTTGTGCCTAATGATGCTATTCATTGACGTGTATGTCTTTTTGGGAAAGTAAGCTTTGTCAATATCTGCTTTTCATACCAGTTATGGTGCCATCTTCAGTATCTTTGGATCCTCTTCTTCCCTTTCCTGGGGCATGTGTAGTAGGTGCGCATACCAAACTGGCTCCACATGCATGAAAAAGCTCAGTGGACCTTTAGCAAACAAATCTGAAGATGGTGCCCATGAGTCCACTGTGCTACTCTGCATGGAGAGGTCGGTGTGACATTCAGGGACACTTTTTAAAATAGGTGACTATGTGGGGAGAAAGCAGGAAGGGGCAAAAGGGGGTTATAGATGGGGACTTTGGGGGGGTTTAGTTCTCCTTTAGCAAAAAGGTAGTGCACACTTGTAAACACAGATTTCTAGCTTCACTTGGACGACAGAAGACAAGTGATACAGTTAAATAAAATGGTTGAGGAATTTTAACTTTTAGGGGCAGATGTTATCGGATGTTGAATTTCGTATTTCTGTTATTTTTTTTTTACTCTAATAAATTTGAATGTACTCAAAACTCAAATGTTATCTTATTTAAGAAAAAAAATTGAATTTCTAAAATGTTACTGACCCAAAAACTTGAATCGAATGAGAATCTAATTTGAATGAAACGCGATTCAAGTTTTTCTCTAAAAAAAACCTTGAATGTCAGGAAGGCTATTAACATCTTCACATGGGTCAACGGACCTCTGCCATTGACTTGTCAATTAATTCAAATCAGTACTCTTTCCATGGTTGAGGGGTGATAAATCTTACATTCGAATTTACAGTCTAGTTAGGTGCTTTTAAATTCTTTTTTGACACAAAAAAAATTTGAAAATTGAAATTTGAATTTACAGTTCGAACCTTAATAAATATGCCCCAAAGACAAATGCTGTATGTCTTTCAAGCAAAATGTAACCTTTCTAAAAAGCTTAAAATGTGAGCATATACTGTTGATGGATCATTAGGTATCTCATTTGATGTAAAACACATATGGTTATAAAGTAGGTGAAGCTGAAAAAACTATTTTGTTTACCGCATCCAGCTGCCTCCTAAAGAAAACCCTTTTCTGACTCCATCACTATTAATACCAATAGCCCTGTACTTTATTGTAAAAGAGTGCTCTAATCTTTTCATTTTAAAAACCTTTCTCACACATTAAGATGAGAATCCCCATGTTCTTATCTAAGTACTCCTCTTTTCTCTAGAAATACTGTATATACTAATGGAATAGACAACAGAAATGTATTTAAGGTCCATTTATACAGTATATTGTTATATATCCCATTAGTGCCTCTTCTGCAAGTAGTGAAATCTACCACGTATTAGCCTTGCCACACTACTTGTTTGGAGATTACCATCGCTCATTGAGTGACAGCACTGAGCAGGGAAAATCCACGAGGTATATAGAACAGAAGAGTTAAACATTCATGATAATAGCAGTATAAAATGGAAAATGCAGGGTTAGAAAAGTAATTTTATATTATGTGGTAGATTTATCAAAATTTGAGATTAGAGTTTACCACAGCTCCCATTGACTTTTATAGCATCTTGACAACTTTTACTTGGCAAAGTTCTGCCTTGAAGGTTTTTGTGTTTTTTTTACATTTAATAAATATTATTGAATTATACTAAAGCTTTATAGGTTTCTAGAGTTTTTTCAATTGATAAATCTAAAAAATTTGAGTTCAGAAAATTTAGATTTGGGAAAACTCAAAACCTTAAAAATAGGTCCATGAGAGGAGAACTCAGAAAGCTATGCTGGGCTCAAGAGAAGCAGCTCCTTTCCTTCACTTTTAGTGAGGTCCTTAAATACCCAGCAGCCAGTGAAGGAACAGTATTAAAGGAAGCCTTTTTACAAACATAATTCCCAACACTTTGAACTTGAACAAGTCAATGCCCCCAATCTGACCCAGGGTTGTCTCACCTAAATTGAGATAACTGGGGGAGGAGTGTTGTATAAATTATAAACATGCCCCTTAGTGACTATTTCTCTGTCTCTCTGTTGCTACACATAGACTATGACCAGCACTGCACAATATAGTACATTAACAGCAAGATACAGTTGAAATCTCTTAGCTCCCTTTATTATCAACAATGAAATTATTGCATCTCCTTTGAAAGTAGCTTTCTCTGATAATTGTATTGCACTTTCTTAGATAGAAACAATCCAGTCTCTAAAGGATACACATTGTCAGAGGTATTATTGCTATTTATATCACACAAAAAAAAGTTGTTGAGAGATAGTCTGCTGAGAACTTTCTGCATTGCTGGCCAAAGTCTTGTTAAAGTGATACTGACATTATAAATGTTATTTTCAAAAACAGTACATATGTTGTGCCTTTCTAGCTTTCATTTGTATTTTACCTGATGAAGGGGCCTTGGTGCTTGAAAGCTTGCAATGTATTTTTATTGTTAGTCAATATAGGTATCATTTCTACAATACTTTTTGTATTTGTTTGTTTTTTTATATGTGATAACATTTTACTGATAGCGTTGACAACCAGCGCGAAGGGGAAATGGCTGCACATGACTACATTCATTTGCTGCTATATGGAAATGGTGGTATAAAAAGTGAACTGAATCAGATAATCATTAAACAGGTTGCTTGTTGCGCCAGGTTATCAGACTGTATATTGGTGGCCACATTGGGCAAAAATCCACATGTATATTTGCCACATCTGCTGCTCAACAGGTATTTATGCTTTTCAAGTCAAAATGGGCACTTTATCATAGAGCCTATGATTAGGTGTCCCTTTTGGCAAGAAACACATAGCTGTTTTTTGTGAGATGCTTTTTTTTTTTAAATCTATTTGCATCACTTTTTGTTGTGGATGAATGATCTGGTTTGTGCCAACCTATACTACTATGGAATTCTAATCATTGTTAGGAAAACACCTGTTGAGCAGATGACGTGGTTTTGTGTGCTACCTACCTTTGTGATCTGAAAGGTTTTGGACTATGTGCACCATTCTGAACACAAGGGAGCTATGGAGAATTTACTCCCAGATGGATGTTTCTTCATATTTCGTATTCCTAACATGACCAATGCCTGCTCATTGATGGACAATTTAATATCAACACAGGGCACCATTTTCATTTCTATAAGTCTTTTCTACTCTTTTTTTTTTTCCTGCCTTTTTCCCATTTGTTCTTATTTCAATTTTCTCTTAAATTCAAAAATCGTTTATTGATGCTAAAGCTAATAAAAAAGCCATTATGAAGACACTATCAAATCAAGAGGTTGCATCAGAGTGAAATGTGTTAATAGATAAATGAACAAGGCCAACACCAACTCTATCTGAATTAACAATAAATTCTATGACACAGAACTTGAGTGGTTTACGTTACTGAACAGGTACCTATATATTAAGAGTTAGTTCATCTTAAATGTTTAATTAATCTACTTGGAAATTATATTTTTCTTCAAAGACTAATAAGTACATGTAATTTTAACCACCGTCAACAATAAAACAGGTATATAATGTTCATACTTCTTTCTGCTTAATGACATAGTAAATTAGATTCTGGATTTCTTCCCCAGGAGCTCAATAAACCAGATGTTTGGATTTTATTGTAGCAAGTTTCAAGAACTTTTTACAAATAAAGCATAAGGCAATTTATTGAAAGCACTGCAAATAGTCGTGCATATTAAATCAACACTTCACTGTGCATTTATTGTCAGCTTTTCCAGCACATGTATGGAAAGCATTACATTCTAAATAAACATCATTATTATATGAATAATATAGTGTGCGAGTACTGCATTTTTTTTATTGGTAATACAACCCAAAAGAAAAAAAAATCATTAATAGGGATGTAGCGAACTGTTCGCCGGCGAACTAGTTCGCGCGAACTTCGACTGTTCGCGTCCACCGCAAGTTCGCGAACGTCGCGCGACGTTCGCCAATAGGCGTTCGCGTCAAAATCGTTCGACCATTCGACCATTCGATCGCTAAAATCGAACGATTTTCGTTCGATTCGAACGAAAATCGTTTGATCGAACGATTAAAATCCTTCGATCGTTCGAATCGAACGATTTTCGGATGTTCGAAGTTCGCGAACAGTTCGCGAACTGTTCGCATTTTTTGCCGGTGTTCGCCAACGGCGTTCGCGAACACATACTCGGCGGTTCGCTACATCCCTAATCATTAATAATATCTGAATGTTTTATTTGAATGTTCCTGTACTCTTATACTGCCATAAGTATTTCCAGAAGATTAATTATATGAGGTATTAATTAACTTATAAAAAATTTACTGTAATTTTTACCCAGTTTTTTGGAGAGATCTTCCTTACACTGCTATATTTGTGTGAATGAATAAATGAACATACACACAAAAAATACATGTTGGAGTCAATATTTTCATTGTTATTTAACCTTTACGGTGCTGGTGTGAAGCGATTCATTCTACAACGTGTTTGAGTCAGATAAAAGAGCCAAGAGCAAATGTGTAGGTTGCATGGCACTTTAAGAGTTAATACTAAAGTGGACAGGGCCAGATTTACATAGCGGGCCTCCTTAGGCCCACTGCTGTTCATCTCCCCGGTCCTCTCCCCTTTATTTGTGCAAATTTTCATCATTAGAACAAGAGCAACGGGGATTGACGCACGGGACATTTCAAAAACTATCGTATCTCCTGTGCATCCTAGTGTTTCTGAACCAGTGTGGGCAGTGTCGGACTGGCCCGGCGGGACACCGGGAAAATACCCAGTGGGCCCCGACCCTAGTGGGCCCTCGCCGGGCCAGACCCCCTTTCCCAAACAGTTTTATAAATAAAAAAAATAATATTTTTTTTCAGCGCATCGTAGCGACGTCTTCGCATGCGCGCCTAGCGCCGTTTGCGCATGCGTGCCTAGTGATGCAGAGCGGCGCTTCCTATAAAAGTAGGTAGCGGGCCCCGGCCCCCCAGTCTGTCCCTGAGTGTGGGTGAGGTTGGGCAGCATGCTGCCCCCTAAAATGCTGCCAGCCTAGGCCCGGGCCTTGGTGTCCTTTCCACAAATCCAAACTTGAAAGATTTCTTTCTGTAGACTCTTTTCTGCCACAGATAAGAATAACTAAACTGAGTGTAAACTCCTATTGACGTCATCTTGATGTTTACTTGGTAACTATGCACAAATACATTGTGAAGCAGTAAAAGCAGGTGCAGGGAAACTTACAGAACTTGCAATCAGTGTTTGTGTGCAATAATTACACTTATTTGGAATGTTTGTTGTGAAAGCATTTTAATGATTTTTTTCACAATTGTAAACAAATACATTTCTTAGCACTCTGAAGACATTAAGCTTTAATACTCCAACCCTTGCTCAGTGGTTGCATTCCACTTTGGCCCTGACACCACCAAGGATGGCTGTGAAAGGGCCACATCTTTATTAACACAAAGATTAACACTGAGGACCTCTACAGCCTGGTACCACTAACCAAGGAAGTAAACAACAGAGCTCCACCAAAAGTGGAATTCTAACTCCATTCATGGCAAGCAGTCCCCTGACACCTTCCTGTTGTGACTACAAAAGCCTCTTATACCCTTGTCAATGCCCTACAGCCAACTTTGGCTGTGTTGGATGCTGCCCATTTCAAAAAGGGTAGCCTTCACATATTACTTATTTTTCTTATCTGTCTTATCCATAACCCCATTCCTCCCACGTCACCTACCATTAACTTGGCTTCTCTGTCTTCTTGTTGTCCATGAACCTACATTTTCACACATACTAGGGTTACTTTCGATTTCTTTCCAAGCAGTGAACACAGTCTTCTCTATGGCTCTTATGGGGAGACAATTGCTTACTGTAACGATCCTGTCAAATTCCAATCTAAGCTACTCCTTGTTGAGCCAAAGGTCAAGTTGGTATAGCAAGCAGTAATTTGCTTCCAGATATGGACATGAACAAAGGCTGTGTGGTCTGCTTAGAAAGAAAATGTTTGCAGCCAAAAAGCAGTGGATGAAAAGAGCAGACTGGATTTGCTGGGGAGGGGTGGAACTTAAATCTTAAATTTAAGATCTTAAGAACTAAAACTTAAATTTTTAAAAAGAATTAAGAATTTTGAATTAATTATATTTAGAAATAAATAGTTTTAAATAGCAAACAAAAATGAATTTCATTCTAGTTGTCTTTATAACTCCCTAGTGAAATGAAAAATAAATGTTATGATACTTTGAAATAACTTAGTTTCCAAAAATAAAAATATTAAAAGGATCTGTAGATTTTTACCTTCACCATTATACTAGTAAATAGTAAAATGATCTTTGCTATATTTTAATAAGCTTTACATTTCTATTTGGATGTCATAGCTTTATCTTACAGGAATACGCTATTCCTTTAAACATTTGCTTTTACACTGAAAAATATTGTATTTACTAGGTGGAAATAGGACCTATAATTGTTTGATAAAATGTGTTTCTTATTATGTTTTGCCAGTAGATCAATATTAACTTCAATGTGCCACAATCAGTTTGAATTACTATTCTTAAATATAGTCTGTGAAATGGCAGGCTGCATTAGCATCAGGATGCAATCAATAAATGACCTCTACAAAGTTAAAGGTTAGATTTGATGTGGATGGAATTGCTTTCTAATAATTGATTTGACTTGCTATTATTATTTTGTTCAATTAAACAAACGCATTTGCTTATACATAAAATATGGTTAGAAAAATAGTACTTTATAACTATAACCATCCATGTAAGATAACATAGAACCATTTGATCACATATCAATCTAGTAACTTACCCAGTGATGTACAATGTACTTTTTTAAGAATGACTCAGACTTTTTAAAGTTCCAATGTAAGATTCTTGAATTGATCTTGATACTATAAGTGCCTACACTGCCACTGTTTATGGTAAACCTTAAAGAATGATGCCCAACATAATGGGTGGGAAAGGGCATTAGGGCCATGGGCATATAAAAAGTGGGGTTGGGCATAAAAATGTATTGTGCTTAAAGGGATACTGTCATGGGAAAAAAAACTTTTTTCAAAATGAATCAATTATTAGTGCTGCGCCAGCAGAATTCTGCACTGAAATCCATTTCTCAAAAGAGCAAATAGATTTTTTTATATTCAATTTTGAAATCTGACATGGGGCTAGACATATTGTTAACGTCTGTGGACACCTCTGAATTCAGATGTACTTTATATTATTGCATACCACTTGGATATTAATGCAGTGAGAAAGCCAATCAATGTTGAGGTGATGTAACCTTAACATAAGTGCAATCAGTATCCAACAGGCAATGTGGTAAAAATCGAAAATCAAATTGTTTCACCACAACTCGATTGATGAGAAGAAAAGAACCCCCTCATCACTTGTTTTAGGATACTGCTGAAGGGGTGCTGGCTTATGCTAATGACCTGCTAAAAAGTTGCACTGCACTCCATCACATGCTCCAACTCCAGTCTAACCATGGACTTTTTCATGTAGCACTTGCTCTTTACATAGAATCCTAGAATGGAATAATTCTACAAAATAAATTGTACCAAAATCCTACAAAATAAATTGTGTGATATGCTGAAGCTATCTAATATGTTAAAGGTTTCCATATTTATCAAACTGAAAATGCAAACCAGACTTCAGTAGATTCTTTATATTTATCACAGAATGTAGTTTGCATCTTGCCAGTTTAGATACAAAATATCTGTCATAGCATGTTCCAGGAGTGTGAGATAGGGTAGGTAGTATGAGTGATTTGTTCTTCAGCAATTTTATAGTGTGAGGGCAGTTCCCCAGCCAACACATATCAGACTGTATGTGCTCCAGTAAGAAAGGCCCACGATAATGTAAAATCCCTTGGTGTCAAGCTAAGAGATCCTGCTAAAATGGGTGCCGGACACCTGAGGTGTGATTTGTACTCAGGTGAAGTTGCTGAAGTGTGACAAATCTGTGATCTCTCTGAATATCCAGTTCACTAACATTTTTCCATGAATCCACGAAGATGTATAAAGTAAAAAAACACAAATGCCTTTCATGCCACACTTCACCAAGTAAAAGTTTTTGAGGTGCTATACAAGTCAATGGGAGGAGCGCTGATCCTATTGGGCTATTTTTATACCAGAATGTTAGAGGTTTTTGGATTTTTTTTTGCTGCAAATTGTCCAAAGAACTTTACAGATTGTTGTAGTATTTGGATTTTTTTGATTGTTCAGCACATTTTTTCATTCCGAACTTTTAATAAATTGACAGTCATGGTTTTAGAGTTTAACCCTTTAAGTGCCAGCAGAATTTCACATTTTTGAAACATTGTGCTCTCTCATTTTAGGGGTATTTTCTGAGGAGAAACCTATAGTTTACCTAGGAAAACTATACATTGTTTAATTTGGGAGAAACTGAGCTATCTAAATCTGCATTAATTTTCATGTATGTCAACCTAAATACCAAAAAAATTAAAAATTACCATTTTTCATAGTATATAAATTTATACCAGAAAAATATTTAATTTTACGTATGAAAATCCAACTGATGTCCAGCCTTATGTCTAGTTTTAGGTTTTTTTAGAAGGAAAAAAATTTATAGTTTTAGGGAGATTTAGGACTTCTGTACAGCAAAAACTCCCTGTAGTATATTACCAAATTTTGAAAGCACTAAGGCAGAAAACAGCATACTTTAGATTCCAAGGCAAAAAAATCCAAATCCAAAATCCAAAATGGGTAACTATGTCTCTCTACTCATAACTACCAAACATCAAAGCTTGTCTGAACATAGCGATTTTTATAAAAAAAAAAATTCAAAATTCTGAAAAATCACTTCAAAAGTTTTAATTTGCATATCCCACACTATATTTGGTACCAAGAAAAATCACCTGAAATATGATTGCCAGGGGTCCACTGAAAAGTTTGATGCCCATTGTGCATAGGTTTACCAAAGTCTCTGGCATTTAGAGACAACGATATGAAGTTAGTGCATCCAAATTGTTCAGGACTTTACTTCAGCTACTGAAAAATCAACACATTTACTGCAGTTTTTGTGGGGTAAAAATACAGAAAAATAGGTTTTCCCCCCAAAACCATATATTTTTGGAAAGTACACATTCTACCGAATCTAAAATGGGTACCCATGCCTTTCTGCTCCAAACTACTGAGTCACAAGTCTTTCCCAAATTTGGCGGTTTTGGTGAAATACCTGAAAATTGCCTCAAAGCTTCAACTTTCCAGCATCGTATTGTCTATGTATCATTACCATCATAAAGCATCCTAAATATAAACATGGGTGTCTACTAAACAGTTTGATGCCCAATATGCATAGATTTACCAAACTAGGTGGCATACAGATACCCCCCAAGTTTAAATAGTGTATATGAATTTTCACGTATGACACTCTGGCTATCACAATATAAGTACCTGGTATGTGTATTATGTGCCATAAGACCCCCTAACAGTGAGGAGACCCTATAAAACCATATATTTTCTGAAAGTACACATTCTGATGAATCTAAAGCAGGTAATTACATCTTTCTACTGCAAACTACCAAACCACAAAGCTACACTAAACATAACACTTTTTTCAAAATCTCAGAAAATTGGCACAAATCTTGCATTTTACCCCATTATATGCCCCACATTTTGTAACGTATCAGAATAAAACATCCTAAATATGAATGCCAGGTGTCTATTGAACACTTTGATGCCCAATATGCATAGATATACCAAACTATGTGGCGCACAGAGACCCCCAAATGACAATAGTGTATATACACTTTCACGGATGATGTGCTGGCTGCTGCAATATAAGCACCTGGTATGTGTATTATGCGACATAAGACCCCCTAACAGTACAGAGACCCTAGAAAACCATATATTTTCAGAAAGTACACATTCTGACAAATCCAATATGGGTAAATATGTGTTTCCACTGCAAACTGACAAACTGCAAAGCAATGCTGACAGGCTGGCTGCTGCAATATAAGCACCCAGTTAGTGTATTATGTGACATAAGACCCCCCAACAGTAAAAAGACCCTAGAAAACCATAAATTTTCAGAAAGTACACATTCTGATGAATCCAATATGGGTAAATATGTGTTTCTACTGCAAACTTCCAAACTGCAAAGCAATGCTGAACGTAACAGTTTTTATCAAATTTCTAAATATTGTCACAAAGCTTGAATTTTACCCCATTATATGCCCCGCATAAGCACCTGGTATGTGTATTATGCGACATAAGACCCCCTAACAGTACAGAGACCCTAGAAAACCATATATTTTCAGAAAGTACACATTCTGACAAATCCAATATGGGTAAATATGTGTTTCCACTGCAAACTGACAAACTGCAAAGCAATGTTGAACATAACAGTTTTTATGAAACTTTTGAAAATCGTCACTAAGCTTGAATTTTACCCCATTATATGCCCCACATTTTGTAACATATCAGCATAAAACATTCTAAATATGAACTGCAGGGATCTACTGAACACTTTGATGCCCAATAAACATAGATATACCAAACTATGTGGTGCACAGATACCCCCAAATGACACTAGTGTATATACATTTTCATTGCTGACGTGCTGGCTGCTGCAATATAAGCACCTGGTGTGTGTATTATGTGACATTAGACCACCCTAACAGTACAGAGACCCCAGAAAACCATATATTTTCAGAAAATACACATTCTGACAAATCCAATATGGGTAAATATGTGTTTCTACTGCAAACTGACAAACTGCAAAGCAATGCTGAATGTAACAGTTTTTATCAAATTTTTGAAAATCGTCACAAAGTTTGAATTTTACCCCATTATATGCCTCACATTTTGTAACATATCAGCATAAAACATCCTAAAATGAACAGCAGGGGTCTACTGAACACTTTGATGCCCAATATGCTTAGCTTTACAAAACTATGTGGCACAAATAGACCCCCAAATGGATATATAGTAGATAAAATTTACAAGGCAAAACAAAATAAGCCAGTAAAATGTGAAATGCAAATAAATCCAATTAAACCACAAAAACCAATGTTTTTTTTCCCAGACTAGTGTAATCAGCGTCAGAATCACAGTTTGAATATTTTAGCTGGGCCAAATAGGTTATACGGACAGAAACAAGTGAACAAGACATATGAGCTGAAAATGCAATAAAAAGGCTAAGAATTCAATAAAACGGCTAAAAATGCACCAAAATGCCCAAAATTGCAATATAATCCCCGAAATAACATACAAAAGATATTGCTTAGTACGGTTAGCGAATACACTATTCGCAATGGCAATAAAGATGATGCAATAAGAAAAAAAAGTCACAATGCCATGTATGTACGTGTGTACAATTGGTAAATTACATGTTATGTGCGCCTGTGTGCGTGTGCATGTGTGTGTGAGTACAGTGAGTGACCCCCCCGATCCCAAAATTGGGATTGTTGCACTAACCTGGAAAAGTCGCTGAAGATCCGTGTTCCTGCTACTGCTTTGGGGGCCCAGGGGCCACTCGATCCCCCGCTCTGCTCATTGCCTAGGGGCAGGAGATTGAAGAGGAATAGAGCGAGCAACTCAAACAGCCGATCCTCCGCTCCAGAACCCGGAAGTGCTGCAGAATCTACGTTCTGTGGCATTTCTAGTTTCTATGTTCTGGGGCACTTAAAGGGTTAATTTAGCCATGGTTTCAAAAACCTATATAACCACTAAAATCCGACTTTCAATAAAAAAGCCTCCATGGAAAGTACATTTGTTTGACAATTTATGTTCTTGCTTAATTAATTTATTGTTCCTGTTTAAGAACCAGAGGTGCTCATGATTGTTGCTAATTTTATTGCTATGACCTCGTTATATGGAAAGCACAACTCAGAGATAAGGCTATTTCAAATAGAATGAGTTTTATTGAGTTTAACAAAGAACATATAATGGTTTTGCTTTGGGAAAACAGTCAATGTTACACCGAAGTGTAACATGAGGGCTTTGCCAAAGACACTCCCCTTTTCACAAGCTTTTATAGATTAAAATGGGAGTACACATACATACGTTATATATAATATATGGTCAGGTACACAACAAATGTTTGATAATTTTCTCTTTGAACTTAATCGTAATGATTATAACCTTAGATTTACTAATGAATTGAACACTTCCTCGATAAATTTTTTGGATGTTACCCTCTGTATAGCAGATAATTCAGTTGTCACTACAATATATAGAAAACCATGTTCAGTTAATATGATCTTAAATGCCCACTCATGTCACCCTAAACACATAACAGATAATATACCATACAGCCAATTTTTACTTATAAGTAGCATTTGCAAAAAAGATAATGATTTTTTTAATAAATCAAATGATCTTTATATAAAATTGTTACAACGTGGCTATGAAAAAAGTCTCTTAGATAGGGCCCTAAAAAGAGCAGCTAGGGTAAATAGAAAAGACCTGTTCAAAAGATATAGTGTAAAGACCGGTAGTGCTGAAATTGATCAAAAAACAAGAGAAAAAACAAAAATAAACAGAGATCATTCTGAAGCTTTGTCATGTGTATTAACATACAGCCCACAATTCAATCAAATAAAAAATATTATAAAGAAAAACCTTGTTATTCTAGAAACTGATCCTATGCTGAAGGAGATTCTTAAAAATGGACAAAAATATATCCCTAGGCGAACCGAAACAATAGGTAATCAATTGACCCCTAGTCTTGTTAGATTTCAAGACCATCACAACACTTGGTTACAAACCAGAGGTTGTTTTAAATGTGGGGCCAGTAGGTGTATCACCTGTAAATATCTGAAAAAAAACACTAGATTTTACTTCTTCTACGAAAAATAAGAAATACACAATACGGCATTATATTAATTGTAACACAAAAAATGTGGTATATTTATTAACATGCAAAAAATGTCAGAAACAATATGAAGGTCAGACTGGTCGAAAATTAAAAGATAGAATCAGGGAACATGTTTCCAGTATCACCAGAGAAAACTGTGTAACCCCAGTAGCAAAACACTTTGCTGAGTGTAATAATAGAGACGTGTCATATTTAAGTGTGATTGATAAAATAATCACCTAATATTCGTGGAGGTAATGTTACTTCGGACCTTTTGAGAAAAGAATCAAAATGGATCTTTCACCTAGGAACTAGACAACCATTGGGTCTAAACTATGACTTTGATATCTCTTGCTTTATCTAACCTTATAATATATAAATAACCCCTGTTTGCTTTTTTCATATTTATTTCCATATGTTGTTATATTTAATATTCTTTATTTTGTATTTATACATATTTATTTTTGAAAAATATTGACATACTTTTCTTGTATGAAAAATATATGTACATTTATTAGAACTATTATTTGTACTAGTAATGTATTTTAAATAATGAGCCACTTGGGGCAGCAACACACGTTTATTTGTAAACCTATTGTGATTCCGCCCATGCGATTATCTATTGGCTCTTTCTCCTTTAAATATTCTGTATGTAACACTAATTAGTTAGCCTATGATTAAGTGTCCTGTGTGGACAAGAAACGTGTCAGGCTTTTATTTTTTATACAAGATGCAATAAAGCTTTTTTGTACTACGTTATAAATATTTTAAGACTCCTGGACTTTACTTAAAGGAGAAGGAAAAGTTAAAACTAAGTAAGCCTTATCAGAAAGGTCCATCTAAATATACCAGTAAACCCCCAAAGTAGTGGTGCCTCCCCTGTCAAAAGAAACATTTCTTTCCTTCTGTTGTGTACACATGGGCTTCTGTATCAGACTTCCTGCCTTCAGTTTAAACCTCATTGCCCTGGGCAAGAGCATGCTCAGTTTGCTCCTCTTCCCCTCCCCCTTCCTTCTCTGCTGTAATCTGAGCCCAGAGCAGGGAGAGACTCAGGCAGGAAGTGATGTCACACCATGTTAATACTGCAGCTCCTATCCTAAACAAACAGAGAGTTTCTAGAGCTTTTTACTCAGGTATGGTAAAATATTCTACAGAATAAATATAACAATCTAGCTTGCACTATTGCAGCTAATCTATTGGCAATAAAATGCCTCCGTAGCTTTCCTTCTCCTTTAATTTGATCATATTTTTGAGGTATCGGAGAAGTGCCAGCTCTATTTTTCTGGTTTTGTATGCATTTTCTCCCCCTGCTGAGGGCTTGGAACTTGAGCACCCGGACCCCATATGGAAAGCGGTAAACTTCCTTATATACCTTTTCAATGTCTATGCTTTTTATTACTTTGTTCTATACAAACGTTATATAACTTGAACCCTCCCAAAATGTTGGAAGAGGGCTGAATGTTCATAAGGGGATACTGTCATGGGAAAAAAAAAATTTCAAAATGAATCAGTTAATAGTGCTGCTCCAGCAGAATTCTGCACTGAAATCCATTTCTCAAAAGAGCAAACAGATTTTTTTATATTCAATTTTGAAATCTGACATGGGGCTAGACATATTATCAATTTCCCAGCTGCCCCAAGTCATGTGACTTGTGCTCTGATAAACTTCAATCACTCTTTACTGCTGTACTGCAAGTTGGAGTGATATCACCCCCCTCCCTTCCCCCCCCAGCAGCCAAACAAAAGAACAATGGGAAGGTAACTAGATAACAGCTCCCTAACACAAGATAACAGCTGCCTGGTAGATCTAAGAACAACACTCAATAGTAAAAACCCATGTCTCACTGAGACACATTCAGTTACATTGAGAAGGAAAAACAGCAACCTGCCAGAAAGCATTTCTCTCCTAAAGTGCAGGCACAAGACAAATGACCAGGGGCAGCTGGGAAATTGAAAAATGTCTAGCCCCATGTCAGATTTTAAAATTGAATATAAAAAAATCTGTTTGCTCTTTGAGAAATGGATTTCAGTGCAGAATTCTGCTGGAGTAGCACTATTAACTTATGTGTTTTGAAAAAAACATGTTTTCCAATGACAGGATCCCTTTAACTACAGGTATTTCACTGAAAATAGTTTCCCGCTTACAACTGTCCCTCAGCCTTGCAGTTCTTTATCTGTTAAAAGCAGAAACAGGGATGACCTAAGCAAATGAGGAAAGCACTTCTGTACAGGGCCTCATCTAGTATCTGCTGACACTCTGAATTCTGTCAGTAACTTACAAAGTGGACTCTCATCACGGGGGTATCATTTTTAAGAGAATTAATAAATGGGGGAACATCACCCTCCCTTCACCTTTCCTGCATTGGGCATGTGGTTATTGCTGAGTCAGAATGATAGGGGCATTTGTTATTAGATTTTATTATTCTTACACTTTGACACATAACCATTTGTCCGTCATTGGAATAGGCTGTTCTCATATAAATG